>NW_023458556.1:9699299-9761601 GCF_013731165.1 Rhagoletis pomonella | reverse complement strand
CCCCCCCCGCCCAACCGTTTTCCTCTGCCGAAAAGTCGTGGAGAAGACATGTAAGTGTTGGAATTTGTTGAGTAAGAATTATGTATGTACCTACATTTGTATGTTGCGCAAGTGTGCGTATGGCAGCCTGACTCTCTGTATGTGGCTGTGCATTTTGCCAAAAACTCTGCCTTCGCATGCGTTTTACATTCTGCTTCGCTGCTCATTCGGTTTTCATAATTTTCTGAGTGCGTTTCGGTGATATTTGCTTTGTTTTTTTTTTGTTTATATTTTTACATATATAAACATCCATACATACATACATTTGTATGTGTGCGTGTGCTTTATAGACGCTTGAGTATATATTTTACGTTGCAAAGGTTCGACTTGCACGCGTTTCGGTGCGACGCTGCACTCTGAAGCTTGCAGCAAACTCTCCATTTTTGTCGGCCACTGCAGGATTTAATGCCAAGCCGCCAAGCAGCTGAAAATCGCCGCTCTTGCTAAAAGTCGCCAGCGCGGCCTTGCGTCCGATGATCGCTGTCGTCGATTCGGTGATGTTGACTGCTTTGGGGATGGGAATAAACTTGGGCTTTCGCAGCGCGCCTCTCGTAAGATCGATCATAGCGACTTCAAGGGAACGCGCAGATCTGCCGCTGTTGGCGCTGCCGCGCGGGCGGAGCTAAGGCCAAAAAAATTATGGTCGCCGCGCATACTAGAGCGAAAAGGGCTGCTAATACAAGGCGGCAGGAAACGAAGGCATTTACAATTTTTGGAAAACCAATTCGGAATACACTTGAAGTATTGGAGACTTGTTTGCGCCACTCACTCTGTTTACTTGCGGCCGCACAGTAATGCGACTGCGACGCTGGCAGAGTAAGCGTTGCAATGAAGTGATCGCGCGAATTTTTGGCGCTTTGTAAGTGAGCGCCAGAGCTTTTGTGCTGAGCGCAGATGAGTTTTAGTGCATTTGGTTAAGCTCCCTCTCCCAGACGCACCCGCAGCCTTTGCTACGGTACTGGTTTCCGGAGAAAACTGTGGGTTTTCCGCACGAATTTCAAATGTGCTAAGCGACCACTTTCCCCGCATTGCCCAAAATACTTTTTCGCCTACGCCAGCAGCGATCGCCGCTTTTGTGGCACATACAGATGACGCGCAGCAACGCGGTCGCAGAGTGACAAAACTCAAAGACAAATAAATAAACAACAACAACAACAAAACAGCAGCGCGTCGGCTGCAACAAAGGCAAACAGAAAAGCACAAATTTGTGCAAAAAAGGAGAAGCCTAAAACGTATAACAACAATAAAAACAATAGCAGCAGCAACAGCAGCAGCGTCAACAACGAAGTCGGTGCATTGACGGTTGTCGTCGCGACAGCGGTAGCGGCGCATAGCAGGGAATTCTCCGATTCAATTGGACAAGCTGACTGCACTTTTTTGCGAATTCAGTTGAGTTTTTTAATTCGATCAGCACAGTAAAGGTTCAGTTACTAAAAAGTTAGTGAGCTAAAAACGCATTCGCGGCAATTTAGTGCGCCCAGCCCGAACGCAAGCATTACAAGCGTATACATATGTATGTATGTACATATCTACATGAGGTACATATATATGTATGTATGTGTGTAGAGTGAGCCTACGGACGTTGCTTACTTACAAACAGATACGTTTAGCTGTTAGCGCTTAGCTTTGCTCGCACTCACAACGCAAGTGGACTTGTAATATATATTTTTGCGCAAGAAATGGAATATTTCTTCGCCGCACAACAAATTTAGACGCGAAGCAAATCGCAAGGAATTCGGAAGAAGCAAAACAACAAGCTCATTTAGAAATAAAAAAAATTAAATGTGAAATTGTAATTTAATATTACAAAAAAAATTCAACTCAACTGTATAGCAGAAGTATAGAAATAAACTGCATGAAAAGTGAATTGAAAATATCCTAAGGATTTTAGCAAGCAAAAATAAACTGTGCAAATTAATTTTTTTTTTAAATATGGAAAAGTGCAATTCACAAAATTAAAAAAAAAATTTATATGTATATAAACTAATACAATATAAGAAAAAAAAAATTTCGCCTTACAAACAGGCATACAAAAACAGTGCAAAAGCTTGACTAAAGTATTTCGAACTGAAATGATAAGAAATGGAAATAATGTTGCCAAAAATATTTAAGTATTTTGCCAAAATTCTACTGATTACGTAGAAAAATAAAAACAAAATGTAAGTATATATATTTATCTAAATTTCCATATTTCCAAAGAAAAATTGGAATGCAAACTGTTTTAAAAATTTCAAAAAATTCAAAAAAATGAGGAAGTCATCAAATCGTCGGAATATTTGTGTGTATATATGATGCCGGATATCTTCCGACTACGTGAACCGTTTTTGTTTTTGTTTTTTTTTTTATCAGAAAGGGGCGACCCATAAATAATAAATCGGGTCGGTTCCGCTCATTGGATCCTGAAGAAACTAACGATATTCCTAAATTTTTATAAAAGCATTGAAGGCGGTTGAATTGTTTGCTTAAAAATTGGTTGTTTAAGTTTTTCACAATATTAAAAAAATATATATTTACTGGGATTTTGAAACAAAAATTACCTAAGTTCAAACTAACAAAGCAGCTGCATATCGAAAAAAATTCAGCAAATTGAAATCTCTCAACTACTGCTGGTGAGGTTTAAAAAATCATTTCTTATAAATATATTAATAATAAAAGCGAAAATATCTGTAGAGTTAAAAAAAAAAACAAGTTAAGTGTTTTTAGAAGTTCTGATTTTAGAGGTTACATTTTACTTAATTTTCTTAACCCTTCTGCTTTATTTCCAATTTACCCCTTTCTACAATGTTTTGGCTCATTTTGAACCAATAATAGAAATTAGTAAGATTTATGGTATAAATTAATCATTTTAATTTAAATTCAAAGATTTTTTTTATTATTAACTAAAGAGTTTGAAAAACATTTATTTAAATAAAAAATTAATATTTTGTGTATTTATTAAACTTGTTGGTTGCAGCCACTAGGTAAAGACTATGTTTCCCAGATACATGAAAATTCCATACAGGGTTAGTTTTCTGTCCAAATAAAATATAATCTATTTGAAAGAGTCAACAGATACCAGAAAATCTGAAACTAAGCTGATATGAGGGTTAAACGAAAATAATTTGCAATCATTTTACCATCCGTTATCTAATAGATTTTTCTGAGCCCAAGGGAATAAAAGAGTTTGAAACAGAATTGAGTGGCTTTGAAAGCTAATATCAACAATGCGGAGGGTTTGAATTGGTCTTTTGAGAAGATATATGAGTTGGGTCAATTGTGTCGCAGCGTAAACAAGGGGGTTAAACATTATCTATATATAAAAAGTGCCCAGGCATTTTTGTGAGGCGTCAAATTAGAGGGTTTGGCCAGTTTAAGGGCAAGCCGGGTTTTCTTTTTTGGAGTTTGAAGTTTTTTTAGCTACACAGGGTGATTTAAAATTTAATGAAATGAAAAACCCGACGCCCTGCGAGTCCTCTCTTCACTCAGAAACGGCTAGACGGATTTGTATGAAATTTGGCACACGGTTTGATAATAAGTCTAACTAATATTTCGAACATTTTTCAAGTTTTCGAAAAGGGTTGCCACCTTTTAAAAAAATCTATTTTAAATTAATTCATAAGTATCAAAATAGGGTGCAGTTTGAATATAACTTTTGAAGAAACTTGCCACCTGTTTGGGAAGTTTAATTTAAATAAATGTTATACAATTTACTTTAAATATTTCAATATTGTGTCAAAAAAGGGAGTACTAGGAAAGTAGGTACATGTGGACCCAAATGGACCCCGCGATAGTAGTTAATCAGCTCAAATCATTTAAACAGCATTTCTTGAAAAAGATTGCTAAAAAGGCTTTTAAATGCTAAATTAAAAACTGCAAACTAGATACCTACATAAATTCACTTTGAACAAACTTCGAAAATAAATTAGTTTAGCTAGGAGCTTTGAAAAGGCTCCTTCAATACTGATTCCTTATTTCGCCAGCTTCGATCCCTCAATTCATACCCTAATCATGACCGCACGCATATGCACACTCATGCGTACATAAATACTCAATTCAATTCTCTCATGAATGAAGCATTAAACCAATAAAAAAATATTATAATAAATTCTATAAATTATTTCTTGCGACACAACCACTCATACAAACCTACATGTACATATGTATGTAGATTAAAACTCTTATAACTATGAAAATATGTGCCAGGCAGTAGGGAATTTTGTTGCACTGATCAACATAGCAGTCTCGATCAGGCAGCCACCCTTCAACTGCACAGCTAGATGCCAGTACTAGGAACGAGTACATACATAAGTGTGTAAGTATGTACATACATACATAGAGTAACCGAAAAGTTCTCGCGGATGCACTCTTGGCAAACTTTATTTTTATCAAATCTCTTTTGTGCATAGATTCATCGGTCATATCGTTCTTTGTTCATTCGTTCGTTTGCTATATTCGCTTCGTAAGCTTCTAGATGTGGGCTTTTTCTTTTTTTGTATTTTACATGCATGCCTCTTACACACTTCTACTTCTACTTCAACTCGCTCGCCTTGCCTTGCCTTGCCTACCTTCTCGTCCATCGAAATGCATTGCACTGCACTGCGCACAGCTCCAAATTGCAGTGCTATGGCTGCAGCTGATGCTTTGCCGTGTTGATTGCCTTCATCATCAGGTTCATCGAGCAGCATACCACATGGAAGGACATTTGAGTCATCCCTACCCCCATCCGCAAGCGCATTTCTGCGGCTTTTCGTTAATTTTTTGCATTTAATTTTATTTTCTTTTTTGCGCTCTTTCGCCAATTGCCCCTGCCTATTTTACTCACCTCTTGCAGTTTCTGTTTCCGTCAATTCGCATTTTTTTTTTTTTTTTTTTGTTGCATTACTAAATTCGCTTTTTTTTTTATATTTTAATTTTAATTTTTTTTTTTTGCGATTACACTCCCTTTTTGACTTAGCTCGTTCCCTATTACCTTTATGATGCTCTTTGCTTTTTCGTGCTTTCATTCGTTGTTTCTTTCGCCTGTCCGTCGTTCCTTCGTCCATTTGTCTGTCCGTTCGTACGCTTAAAACCAACGCAGTTAGTTGCTTTGCCGTCTCTAGCCAAGGGGAATACGCAGGCTAACAGTCAGCCAGCCAGTAGTTAGTGAAAAGATGCTTTACACTGCAGATACTCGACTCGAACTGCGGCCTTTGCGAATTTAGTATTCAGTTTGACATTTTTGCTTGGTGCAGCAACACTACAAAAACGGAAGCGCCTCATACATATTTTAGATTGCAAGGAATAAATATGTAGCACAAGAAATACCTGTAACAGAAAAGAGTGTTGTAAATAAGCTATTCAGCGGACTCGCATTTTCGGAATCGTTAAAAATTTGCAATTTAACATTCGTAAAATACTAAATTTTTGTATCAGTTGCTGTGGAGAGAGTGGAGTGAAAACGTATAGTTTTTCAAATAGTAAAACGCAAAATCCAAGTTGAAACCAAAGACCAGCAGATTGTGGTGTGGTGTGGAATCTTCTCTAGCGAAGAAGCGAACGTTTGCCGCGCAGGGGCGTGTTGGGCGCTTAGCTGTCTCGAAAGCATACATATTTAACTGTACCTTGCGGAGTGCAACGCAGCATAATCTATAATCTACATATAGCTTCAAGTGCAAAAGAAAAGTGCAATTTGTGGTTCAAAGCAAAAGAACTGTGGAAAATTGGGTTCGATCGAACACTCGCCTTGGAAGATCATTCGGTTGAATGGTGTCGGAAGCGCACTGCAGAGCAGCAAGTATTTTTTGAAGCTGTGTGGAGCAATAGAAGGCTTCTTCAGTATTTTTTTTTTTTTTTAGATTTTTATTGCTTTAAAATATAACAACTCAGGATCTTGTTAGTTTTTTTTCTTGTTTTTAATTATTGTTCATGCTTGAGGGATACTACAAGCGATTTGTTAAACTTTAAAAGTCCATAGCTCAGTTAATACATCTACGTACATATACATACAATACATAAGTCAACTCAGGATTCCACAGAGGGTAAGTACCTAGATAAAAAAATAATAATAATTGTGTCTTCATATTTGTACATATGTTAATGACCAGTTCCCACCGGCCAGCAGAATTGAATGTTCTCTGACATTATTAAAAATTTGTATAGTTGAGTTGTGTTTTTTTTTTGAAAAACTGCATAGGCTGTAGGTGAGATTTGGTGCAAAAAATATGTAAAAAAATTTTAAACTATTTTAATGTCCCATAAATTTTTTCATGTGTCTTTAACGCGCACTATACCCAAAAAATTAAACTTTTTCGGCAGCACTGGTCTGAAATTTTAACAACATATTTTTGGGGTGTTGCGCGGTGGTGGCACATTTTTTAAACCAAAAATATTTTCCTCTATTCCATGCGTAGCACCTGAACTTATTTATTTTATTTGTTATTTATTTTTTTATTTAAAAATTTATGTTTTTAATACTGAAAGTGTTGGAGTTAAAGACTTCTCTGAAAACGTTGCGAATATTTACAAGGAATTACTTCAAAGTAAGTTAGGACCATAAATGGAACACGACATTTTTTTTTTGTTTCTGAAAATTAATCAGAAAATATATAATAGATATTGATAAAAAAAATATTTGCACTTCAGTTCAACTCCATTACGTTACCGCACACAAAGGGACTACAGCGGCCAAAGGTAGTAAAAATGGATTAGCGAATTCTGGAAAAGCTAACTCCGACCAAAAAAGAATTTTTGAGAAAAAATTTACATTTGCAGTAATTAGAGGAGCTTAAAGTAGATAAAATGCAAACAAAAAATGTTTCACAAATAATTTAAAGCTCAGCTTTTGTTGCATAAAATGTAGGTAGAACTTAAGGTTTAGTATTCAACACCCTGCAAATTTCATTAAAAAAAATTATTTTCTAAAATTTGCCCATGTTTTTACAGAATTGATGGGCGATAATGTAGACCGATTTTGATGTTCTTTCAGTTTTATGGTTTTGTGGTCAAAACCAGCAATTACTCTGAATTCCAGCAAAATCGGATAACATTTATCATTTCCACCCACAAAAGCTGTGGGCGTGGCAGCGCGTCGACTCTTACCATTTTTCAAATGTCAGTGAATTTGTAGTACCTACGATTACAATTTTGGCCACAGCTTATATGTGGACGTCCCTCTGTGCGTAAGTGCTCATAAAATATTAAAAAAGAAGTTACATCATTTGTTTGCTCAATCAAAAATTATTTCGTTTTGAAAGATTCGTCATGTCTTAATTTTTCGCTTACAAAATTTTCTTGTGTTGACGGAGACGAAAGCTTAAGAAGACGTCGAGCTTGAATTGGAGCAAAGAGCTAAAAAAAAAAATTTATTGGCTCCTTAAAGCAATTTTTTCAATATTTTGTTGTTATTTTCTGGACTAGTAACGACTTATTTTGAAATATTTTATTGTGGTTTTTCCACAAAAATTTGCAATAATAATGTTCTCAAGCTCAATAAAAATTTAAAAAAAAAATTCCAGTTAATAAATTTACTTAAATTATGATTTTTTTGTCACTGATCGCAACCGTGTTAAATAAATTTCCTTATTTAACTAACTTGCCATTTTTTTTAACTTTCTTTTGGATGCAGAAGTGTTCGTAGAGCATCTAGATGCATTTATGCATCAAAAATAAAATTTGTAAAAAACCTGTGACCTGTCAGAATTCTTGTGACAATAGATACCTCGGTCTGTTTTATCCCTCGGTCTATTTTATATCTTAGAGTGCACAGGTGCCTTTTTTATCGTAGGAAGACCACGTATGCCTGCCTGGCAGTTTCACAGAAGGAGAGGTTTTCCCAGCGCTCGTTTGCTACTTTTATGGTTAATAGGGGCCATTGGTATACCTACCATGTCCTTCCCAGGAAGAATTAAGGTGTTCATACTGTTCCTTGCCAATTTTTCTGTTTTGCAGTTGCCCTCAGTACCCATATCGGGGTTCAGGCACCCATATGAGTTGTATTCCATAATTTTGGTTCATCTCGTTAAGAGATCTGCGGCATTCAGGGAGAGGCTTTGATTTGTCTACGCAAGAGTCTGGATCCATCAGCGCTGCCTGACTGTCTCTTCATGAACCAGCTACTTTAGGGTGTCAAGAGCTGGTATTTTGAATCGTGTGGTGAAAACGACTGCCGGGGGGGTTGTGAATGTTAAAAAGAATTTTAAAGAAGTAGGTATGTAAGTATTTACAAAAATAGAGGCCATGTGCTGTTTTTCTTGCTTTCACTTTCGTTAACGGCAACTCATATTAAATATTTCCATTCGACTATGACAAATTCATGTAAACATGCATGAGCATATATATATATATATATATATATATATTTATGGATTGGTTTGTTTGTGTGTGTGTGTTATGTTATGTGCATTTTACGATAGCCGATAAAAGACAAACGATTGCCAGTATCTGAGCCCAGCAGAGGATATATGCGCACTTGCATTCACCTACTTAAAATTTCTGCTATTTTTATAACCGCGTAAATATGTGTTATTCACATACATGTACATATGTATATGTACACACGCATATGCATGTATTTATTAGTGTGTTTGCATAGGTAGGCTGAACGGGAAAATCATCAGCAAATCGTGCTAAGAGCAACTGGTTTCAGTTGCTGCATGCAACATTAACCACACTTCCCAACGCCAGTCTGCTGTAGTAACAACGTTTGTCTACTTGCTACGGCTTGCCTAGGCAATCATGTAGGTACTAGACAATCAATCGAGCGACCAAACAACATGTTGACAACGTAGAAGGAATGAAGCATACGGCAGGAGAGAGAAGGGCCACAATAACGACCAGTGTGCAACGAGACTGCAAACGATAAGCCCGACGGACAACAATGATATCCATCCTCCCCACCACCGCAAACAAAATCATGGCGGCACAGTTGGAAACCGACATCCAGAACGAGACCAAGCCAGTAGTGCAGGAGGCCCAGACTGGCCAGATGACAATGCGCGACAAGTACTCGCACATACATACATATGTACTTATGTATGTGTGTACATATTTACATATCTACTAAGTACATACATACATACATACGTATGCAGTGCAACACCAGCGATGACGTAATGACAACTACTCCACTAACACATTTTTCTGCATTCTTGCAGCAACAGCGGCAACTACATCCTCAGCCAAAGTCGCCACCGCCGCTGCTGCTGCTGCTGCTGCTGCTGCTGCTAGACGCCTAGTTGCATGCACACAAATGAAGTTGTAACAAGGACAGAAATGGCAAAGTAAAAGATAGTAAGTAGATGGTTGCAAATGAAGAAGTAGCAGAGCCGGCAAGAATACCGGCGGACAGATGATAAAATATAGCACAAAAACCAAAAAACTAAAGTTGAAGCAGAAAGCAGAAAGCAGAAGCAACATTTATCTATGTGAATGTACAAAAAAAAAATATTCAAGAATACTCGCAGCCAGGCATGGCAAGGAAAATATTCACACGAGTGATAAAAATTGCGCTCAGATGAGGGGATAGGTGGGGTAGATGCCAGACGATTTGCGGCATTTCGTGCGTACGTACGCATAGAGTCAGCAGAGTCAGTGCCATTGTCAATGCCACTATGCCACTGCCACTGCCACTATGCCACTACCGCGCATACATACATACATAGGCACACACATACATACATAGGCACACAAATGCAATGCATCACACTAACGCGCGCTCCAACGCGCAAATACACAAACAACGGACAAATGCAATCCGCATGGAATAGACTAGACGCGACCAGACTAGAACTAGCAAGCAAAAGTCTGTGCGTACATACATATATGTAATGTAGATGGAAACGCACACGACGACCAACGAGTTGCAAAATGCAAAGAAATAACCAAATAATACTGCTCCAACATTATGCCAGCGTGCGATGAGGTGCGAAGGGGAGAGCTTTGTCGTTAACCAGCCAAACAACAACGGCAAAAGTCAGACACTCTATTTTTTTCTGTACTAATACAAACACACGGTCCAATACTTGCATATATATATAAATGTTATACACTGTTTGTACCCTGCGGGAAATGTATGTAGCTATAACTTAACTTGAAGTTGATTAGGAAGGTCACTACTTTCTGTATAATTTTTTTTTTCGACGAAATCTAATTATAGATTTCTATGGCGATGGCCGCAAAATAGTCAAGAGTGGTTATCTCTGCATTAGATGTCAACCAACTTGTAACTAAATACTTTTGGACATAAAATATCAGTAAGAAAATATTTTTTCTTTTTACTTTTTTATTCATTTACTTTATTTTATTACATTACATATTTGTTTACATATTCTGCTGTAGGAGGTCCTATATACGAACTCCATCAGACATAACTTCAAATTCGTATATAAAATTATGATATTTAAATAGAAACTTGTTTAAAGAAATTAATGGTAGCTTTTTATCGGAATCCCACAAAAAAGCTAACTCCAAGTATCCAATGCAGAACAACAACCAACGGGACTTAGGGATAAAGCAAAAAGCACTGACGAAAAGACTATGGTGGAAGACAAATTTAGACTAGCAAGAGCTTTCCAATAGAGAAAAACAACCAAAGGGTGTTCTAAAGTCTTAGGAATAAAGAAAAAAGCACTCACGAAAAGATAGAAACACTGTAAAGACTTCGCTGGAAGACATATTAAGACGAGCAAGAGTTTTCCAGCGGCGAGAAGCAACAAAGATTGCCCTCAGAATTTATGAAAGAATAGAAAACATTTACGAAAGGATGGAAATACTGTGAAAACTTTGCTGGAAGACACAAAGCATATAGCATAGGTAACAAAAAATATAGAAGACAGAGCGAAGATAGAGCTATCATCATACCATATACCTTTAAAGTAAAAGAGCCTTTGGAAAAACTTAAAGGCCCAAATTTTGGTTTTAGGAAGAAACGCATTTCAAGAATGACTGAATGAATGCTGATCTATCGCTATCACTATTTATAAATTCACATAGGAAAGCCGTAAAAGGGGTCATTATGTTCTTAATGTAATCTATAGTAAAACCGAAAGAGAACGGACTAAAATAAAGCAAGGATTAGCCTAGATTTTTAAGGTGGTTTAGTCGTTTTTATATAGAACATTAGCATTATGTCGAAAAAATATGGCATTATAAACTTCATAATTGGAGCCAAGATGGAGAAAGGGGCCAATGATGGCTTCTACATATGTGTGATACCTACAGATCAAGCAGGTATAGCATAGCAAAGCCTCTTGTCATAGGAAATGCGGTCGGCCTGCTTCGACAATCAAGCTGTGCTAAAAGCGTTAGAAACCAAAGTAGTAAAGCTGAGAACTCACTATACGCGAACGTCGAGAGTCATTAGAAACCCTGAGAGACTCGTTGTTAGGCTCACTGACATAATTCTTAATTTTAAGGAAAATTTACGAGCAAAATACAGCCAAAACGAAAAGTTTTTCTTACAGCGGTCGCCCCTAACCAGGCAATTGCCGTTCGGAGGCGGCGTGAAATATAAGTCCAAGCCAAGATCTACAAATTGAAATTGAAGGAGAAGCTCGGCCAAGCGCTTAGCAAAGGTGTAAGCGCCTAAATATTATTTTATTTTTAATACAACCAAAACTGTTGACCAAATGGGACGACTGTTAAATATCGAGTTCTCGAGATGGGGATCGGACTGAACGACAAAACGAAGGTGACTGTTCAGGCATTTATTTGTCATATCACTACAACTGCGGTTAGAGGAATGTACTATGTAGCTCTTGCCGACGGTCTCAGAGCGCATGCGAAGTGGGTAAGCATGTTTGCAAATAGACACTTCATACATCTGTGGCTATTCGAAATCAGAGATAACATTTTCGGTGATCCTATGAAATCGAAACCTACAACGTATTCTGCAACAGGCCTGTATACTTCCTATTGGGTAAGCGATCTCGGGTCTTAGTAAATTTCGCGATCGTTTAGATTATTCGTCTTTCGTATGTATAAGTGTATATATATGTTAATCGTGTATACATATGTGTGCGGAACTGAAGAGCCTGCTAGAACTCAATGTAAAGCACTTATTGCGATGTAAGCGCACTATTAGTAAATACATACGTATATATGTACGTACATATGTATATGCAAGCTTAAGTACATAAATTGTTTATATACATACATACATACACGTCCACGCGAAATCGCATGCGTACATGCATACATATGTAGTTGGTGCTAATAATTTTTCAAGGTTTTGTATGTCAGACAAGAAAATAAACAAAGACTAATGAAAATAAAAAGGACCAAAAAGGAGGAAAAAACATTAAATAAACGAGAAAACATTAATGAAAGAAGCTTTGTGCGTAAATTGCAAGGCGAAGGCAAATGTAATATTTATATGTATGTATGTATGTATGTTGTGCACAACAAAAAAGCAGCAAGTTTACGATGCAAGCGCTGGGTGCGAGGAGGCGAGCGAACAGAATGTAGAAAAAGTTATCAATTGATAATCGACAAAGCTTGACAAGAAATAATGAATTGCGTTTAGCGGCCGAGTGGAAAAAAACTCAAGGAAAATTTTCGAAAAGAGGGATGGCAACGAGTGCATATATGTGTATGTATGTATGAGTGTACATATGTATGTATATGACTAGCACTCCCACAATGCAGCTACGCCTATAACGCTTCACACGCTTACGTTTTGTATTTTTTTCGACGTTTCAGCTGAAGTTAGTTGCAAATGTACGGCTTCTTCCTCGAGCATGTATATCTACCCGCATTGAAAGGAAGTGAGTGCAATTAGCTGCTATTTACAGTTAATAAATGCCACGCATTCACATACAAACAAACTCGTATTTAGGCGAGTGCATGCAAGCCATTTTACGAAAAAAGCCATACGAAGCAATGAAATAGAAAAGCAAAATGAAATGTATGCTCACAGAAATTTAGAATCCACAAACACATACATATGTATGGTACACACACACATATGTGCGGATATGCGCACATGCAATTTGTGATAGCCAGCAGTGCAATAACTGCGCCACAGTGCGCCATATATTCCCATAGGGCATTTCCGTTGGGTTGGCCTTGATCTCTAATTGACTCGTTTAAAATGTCGTCGAGCTTGGTTTTGCCACTGAGAAGCGCCGAGCGAGCGCACCGCACCGCCAAGCAAGGCAAAATTGATGGACATGGTGGCGAACTAGGTTGGGAATTGAATAGAACGGCACAGCAAATGGACTAAAAAAAAAAACAAAAAAAGAAACTTCGCAACTCCGGCAGACAAACAAAGAAAGGAAGGCGAGTAGAGCTTTAGCGGCGCAGAGGCAGTCGAATGTGTAAAAGTTTTTCTATGTACATACATACATACATATGTACATTGTAGCTACTCGACAGTAAATACATAGTGCATACTAGCGAGTGGTGTAGTGCATTTATCAATATTTTTACTGGCCTTTTGGCGAGTGATATGTAGATATGTACATATGTATGTGGAACAACTGTTGCGCCTCAGTGGTCCAAAAAAAGATGTTCGCATGCATAGGTACCTTTGTATATACATACATACGTATGTACGTACGTATATGTGATGTACATATATCCAAACATTCGTTACGACATTTGTAGTGTAGGCTACTAGTGAAATAATAAAAGCAAAATCCAGCAGCAGTGGCGGCAGTGACAGTGATAGAGGCAGCAGCCACAGCCACAGCTCCATTAATGCCGCTCAAGGACGCGCCATATTTCAGTGAGTAGATGCAAGTGTGTTGCCGCCACTGCAATGTCTAGAAATTCACATAAACATCCAGACGTGCCTGAGTGCACGTCGTACTGTGCATGCAACAAGCGCATGCTGTGTGCCGCATGGCTGCCATCACTAGGCTTCGTCGTCGTCATCGTCATCGTCGCCGCCACCGCCACCGCCAGCAGTCACTCACAAATGCATTTGTTGCGCTGCCGAGCGAGTATTCTCGGAAACGGTTTCCAAGGCCAACCACATTTAGCCACATTCAACCGTACATAGGCAATAATACCTACTATATATACCTTTGTACATATGTATGTACATATAAGTAGTCGCCGTTGCCGCGACTACATTTGCTTAGTTGCATCGAGTTGCAAAAATCACATGCACATGCATGCAACTATTGCGGTGGCAGCAATTGTTGGTGCTGCTGCTGCCATTCCTGCTGGCTGGCTGGCTGGTTAGCTGGCCCTTTGCGGTGCCCTATTTGCTGGATGTTGTTTTACGTGTTGATAGGCGCCGTATTGGCTTTTGTTTTGCAGCGAATAGAGTAGGAGGGAGAGGTGCGCGCGTGTGCGCATATTTGTGGAAAATTTTTCATTGCCAGCTTGATGGCGATGTTGCAGGCAACGAGGCAGAAACTCCGCTATGCGAATCACACAAATTGCACAGTAGTGCAAAAAAATAAAATTTTTTTGAATTTCACATGATATGAAATTTGCATGATTTGGTTATTGATATTGTTATCGATATCAATGATTAACGTAATAGTTATCGATATTTATGGAACAGCGTTGTCGGCATTCATCAATATTCATATCGATATTTAGCGATATCAGCTTCGAAATTTATCGACATCAGCTCCGATATTTTAACGTAGCGCCGTCATTGCTGGCACTAGCACGGCAGGTAACTTTTTGAGCGCTTGGTAGCTTGGCAACTTATTTTTTTTATTTTGGTAACTTTTGGTAAATTTTCCCTGTATAAAGTCAGACTAAAAAACTTGAACTATATTTGATAAATTGTACTATGGTTGTGTGTAGCGGTGACAACACTACTAGAAATAATTGCAACGATCAGGCAACTCAGCGCTCAAGAAAAATAATTAACCACATTTCGAATAAAATTATCGCTGGACAGTCTACTCGCTAATTTATCATAGCGTAGGGCGCCTGCCACACGTTCAATATTTATTGTGATAATTGGATGGTATTCCATATTGATGGATTTCAAAATAGTTATGGATCGCGCAGGAATGCTACATGTTCAATATTTATCGCGTCAGTATTTACATGTTTTTGTGTTGAGAGGTTTAAAGTCCAATAGATGGAGCCTGGCAATCTAATTTAAATTTTATGTAATTTTGTTAAAAATTATCTATATGTACTTTTTATTATACATATATATGTTTGGTGATTCCACATCTAATTTGCTCGAAATGCAACACAAATTGCCGGACCGTGAATTGATATCACGAAATATGCCACACACACTTCAATACTTATTGACAGATCTTTTGGTCTATATATAGTAGAATTTGAAAAAGGAGGTTGAACAGCACTTTGTGCGGCGTATTTGGTTTATTGCTTCGGTAATGCACTTAAATCGATTTTTTTAATAGTTCTTTTTTGTGCTGAGGCTAAGGTCCCGTTCAAAAGGCAAAAGCTTAAGGCGCGTTTTTACGAAAAGTGTATTTTGAAACGCGTGCGTTGCAAAAATAGTTATGTGTTGTTTTTTCTTTCACAATTTTTTTTTTATTTTGAACGGATTCATGCAGAGGTCTAATACATATGTATATACAGCTTCATGTAAGGTTTAACGTGATTCCCTGCCAAAAGGCTTACAATCACGATGCCTGCACTTAGCACAACAGATTAACTTAGGGTTTACACCCGACAATAGCAATACATGTACACTTTTTCACCAATACATGCATACTTCTTCAAGTGTCGCAATCCCTGTCTTGATTATTTTTATGACAGTAAATCGGACAATGATTTGACGTATGCCGACAATAATTTTGACGTCTTGTGCAAGAAAGAAGAGAAATTCATAACAAAAGAATTAAAATAACACAACAGACGCTTATGTGTATGTAACTTTGTCTCTTCTTTATTATGACTAACTATTGTCAGGACGCCTACGCCACGGAGACAATTATCAGCGTTTTTGACAACTAATACGTAATTCTTTTTTGTCTTGACAGCATTATCCAATGTAAACACGCCGTAATTCTTGCCTTAATCACTTGCCTGAAATGCAAACACTTCAGTACCAATTGACAGTGTGTGGTGGACACACTTACCACCTTAGTAGGCCGTTGACATTTCTACCAGTTGAGCCTCTACCGACACAGGACTGGAAGCCTTTGACTGGAGTAGTCCGCGATCGTCAAGCCCGTACCTCGGCAAACGCCAAAGCTCCCTGGACAAATATGTATATACAGTAGAATCTCGAAAAAGTTAACCGAAATGTCCCTTTTATAATTTAAAGAAATATAATAATGAACATAGATTTTAGGAAATAACGCGCCAAATATATTTCAGTGACTGATTTAGTGATGGACTTAATTTGTACTAGCATATGGAGATGCCTGCTTTAGATACACCATAAACCGCCAATCAATTTCCGTAATATCTCGATCAATTTTTTGCAATCTCAGATTTTTGATGTAGATTTAATCAGGCTTGTTTTTTATTGCCAAACTAATGGTTGGTTTGAATGGTATAAGCTCAGAAAAGCCAACCCAAACGTCAACTTTTTAGAGCGATACGTGAACATTGAAATTCAGTTAACTTAGCCGAGCGATTAACTTTTCCGCGATTCTACTGTACATAGTACATAAATAGACCACCAGAGTCCATTCAGCTGTTGTTCTTCCTGCTCCCATAATGCGGTTCGCATTCTGTGCTGCACCACTTCCTTCTCAGTTTTTTTTGTTCTGCGCTTTTGTTTTGCAGTCGCTTCATCGTGACTTTCACAGGCAAACCAACAGGAATGACTGCGAATGCAGCTATGGTAGTAGGAACCTGAACGTGCGAATAAGAACTAGGAGAGTAATGATTGAATTGTCTGATTTTGAATTATGCTTTACCTCCCACCTCCTTCTCGCCTTGGCTGGGTTTATAACGTTTGTTGTGTGGTGCAGCAATTGCCGCGTCGCTGTCGACATGGCATTGCTTAAACATACTTTTGTTTTATTTGCATTTTCTCTTCCTGTTCTCGTTCCACAGTCTTTCTGCTTTTATAGCCAGTTTTATTTTTATGCACTTTCCAACTGCATTCGGAGTCAGTCAGTCAGTCAGTCAGTCAGTCAGTTGGTCATGAGTGTCGTCACACACTATTACAACGATTACAAGCTGTTGTTGTTGAAGTGAAGTGTTGGAGTGCGAGTGTGTTCGCATTAGCTAGCTTTGTTGTTGTAGCCACCATCAGCAGCATTAGCCGTGTAGGTACTCGTCGCTCAGCGGCGGCTGGCTAGGCAAACAGCTGGTGACACAGTTGGACGGCTAAGCTGTCAGTTGAGCGACGAAAGGGCCAAAAGCTCTGGCTGGCTGGTTGTTGGCTGTGCAGCAAATGAAGGCATGTATGCGGTCATCGCGTCTCGTTTTACATAATTGCTGCAACTTAGCAATGACATTCACCGCTCGGCTTACCGAGTGCCGCCTGCCAGCCACCACCTTCCGCCTGTCTACTACGCTTTTATGTGCTGCTAATCCACTCAAAAAAAAAATAAAATAAAAATAAAAATGTTGCAAAGGCCAGGCGAAGAAAACATAAAACTTAACATACATATGTATGTGTGTGTATATGTATGTACATGTGCATGTGTATGTGTCTGTGTATTTACATATGTAAATATATACGTATCTACAAATAAAGTGCATGCAAGTGTCGGATATCGGTAGCCCAGTGAATGAAAATGACATAAAAATGAGGTGTAACGGGGTAATGACGTAAAGGGATCCAAATAAGTAAATGTGTCACTGGTGTTGTGCTTTTTTTGTTGTTTTATTTTTTTGTTTACGCGCATTTTTAATACTTTCATTATGCGCTTAAGACACTTTTTTTTTAATTAAAATATTTTCCGAATAGCTTTAACAAATTAAGTGTCGATAATTGGTTAACTAACTTGTAAATACGTCAACCATACTATATGTATGTATGTATGTAGTATATTGGCCTACAAATACACTTGAACAGTTCTATGATCCTTACTGATTGGATTGAACGCCATTTTCGGCCGAATGCTTCATATCTTTCAAGTTTAACTTTCTAACCTAAAAGTAGTATTACGCTAGAATAACGCATATCTCTCGAAGCTGATAAAGCTTTTCGTCTGTGATGGGTGATCTTTAAGCTCCAATGATTATATACACTGGGCCTGTCGGTAATAGAGCTTTTTCCGCCTTTCAACTCACAAAAGACAGCAGTCTTTCGTATGACAATTTTTTTTTGTTCTGTTTCGAAAGTCTAGTCGAAAGATTCGCAGTCTTTCGTGAGGCAGTTTTTTTTGCTGTCTTTCGAAAGTCTAGTCGTAGGATTCGCTAAAAAAGAAGACCCGAGTGTTATTCTTATTTTTTTGCCTCATAGCAATAAGTTGTCAAAAAATTCCGAAAATTAAATAAAAAAAAAATGTAATAAAAGATAAAAAATATAATAAAAAATTAAATTAAATTAAAAAGCAAATTAACTTAAAAAAAAGAAAAACGTAAACAAAAAATAATAATAAAAAAAAAGAATTTCTAAAAATTAAATGAAAGTAAAAATATATTTCTAATTTTAGCCCTATAAAGTTGTAAGGATAAAAAAAAAATGAAATTAAAAAAGAAAAGAAAAGAAAAGAAAAGAAAAGAGTAGATAAAAAATACATACATAGCACAAGATTCTAGAAATCGAATGAATTTAAAAAATATGTGACATTAAAATAGCAATAAGTTTCCAAGAAATTCAATTGAATACCGAACAATAATATTCTTCTTATTTTTGAACAATAAAAACCAAAAATTAAATTAAAAAAATATGTAATAAAAGATAAAAAATTAAATTAAAAAGCAAATTGAATAAAAACAGAAAAACGTAAACAAAAAAAAAATAAATAAATAAATACACTTCAAAAAATTAAATGAAAGTAAAAAGATATTTCTAATTTTATCACTATAAAGTTCTACAGATAAATAAAATTAAATTAAAAAAAAAAACGAGATAAAAAATACATAACACAAGATTCTAATAAATATGTAAAATTAAAAAAAAAGTTATTTAAAAAAAATAAATTTAATTTAAAACAAGAAAAAATTAAATGAAATTATAAAAATTAAATTAAAAAGAAAAACTAGCCGCGAGCTAAATAATAAATTTTTTTCAGGCTTATAAGTTCGTTACTCAAATTATCAGTTTAGTAAAATTGCAGCCATAGAAAATGTTCTTGGTGTACTAAATACTTGAGGAGTTTTGGGGCTCGGCCCGGGCCACACGAAGCCGCCGCGAAAGTTTATTTCTTGAAAAAGTGCAGGCCCATCCACATTTATAGTTATGAGAGAAATGTAGCTTCATACATTGCATTATACTAGTCGCCAGTGATCACTCTAGCGCAGCCTAGTTTGGAATCGACCATCCAATTACGCATTTAATTTTCTTAGTAAAATACCACACAAATAGATATTACTGGTTGTGAAGAGACGAGCACCTAAGAAATTTAAGTTTTTCGATTTTTCTTTAAAATCGTGTGCGTATATAAACACCATTAAACACACTTTCCACTGATTCATCAACATCACCGCGAAAGTTTGCAATTCCCATCAATCCCTGTTCCGAGAAGATCAATGGAATTCTAACTCGAGCAGCGCATGCGCCGATCAGTCAATGGCATCAAAGGTGAACGCGATTGCAAAAGTGGCTCGTGGCCGCATACAATTATACGCACAACAACAACAACAACAGCAACAAGAAAAGTGGGTAAATCATCATTTGTAATACTAAACAATTGGAATATCAAACGACATTCAGAGTATTGAAGCAAAATTACACGCCACAGGCAAAATGAGGAAACACAAACTGTGAAACTTGTGGGCCGTGGGGAGGGGAAGACGAGATCAATGACATCATTGACGAATCTGAGCGCAGTAGCAGACGTATATGGCAATGACCACGAAAGGAACAAATAAACAGGCCAACGGACGATTGCAGTACGCAGTAACGCTCCACCCCTTCGCGCGCTCCCACTATGCTGCCAGCTAGCTTCGCCCAATTCGCTTAAATGCGCTAAATCGTTGAATTGCCGAAATGTTTATATATATATATAAATATATATTTGTACACATATATTTAGTATGTACAAACATAGCTGCATTCGCAATCACATTCGCATTCGCACTGGCTAACGCAGCGCGCCGCTGTCATTCGCCTCTTCCTGCTCATTATTATTATTTTTTTTTGCTTTTTATCTAATAACCTTGTCGAATGTTATTAAACCCAAAAAGTTTCTTCACCTCTGCGCAATGAGAAATGCTAATGCAAAGAATTGAAACAAAAAATGTTAACAAAAATACCAACAAAACGCATACATTCTACAAACTCAAGTATGTACATATATGTTCTTAAATATAAACAGAAATATATATAAATGTGAAAACTGCAAATAAACTGAAATGACAGAGTCTAAAGCAGAACAAATAAAAATGCAAAATATGTATGTGTACAGCTAAAATTGGCCGCCAAGTATAGGCGCACACATGCACATTTACATATACATATGTATGTATGTATGCAATGCACGCACACAAACAGCATAACGTACTGCTGTGCTGCGTCGCATTGCGCCGCGCTTTGTTGCGATTGGCGCTGCGCGTGTGTATGCGTGTGAGCGCATAGCGGCGGCACAGCATTGCGAAAGCCGCTAGGCGCGCAGTCAACTGCACAGCCGCGCACCCGACCGCTTGCTGCTGCCCAGTAACCACCCACCAATCCAATCGCTAGCCGAGTGATGAAATGGAGTGCGCGCTTGGGTGAGTGTGTGCGTTTTGCTGAGATCGCGACGGCAAAGAAAAATGGCATAGAATGCGCCACATTTGCGGGCCGCTGCCTGCAAGTGCCTACACGATATGACTTAATACCTCGTTGCGTTAGTCAGCAGCGGCAATGGCAGCGGTAGCGGCAGCCGCAGCCACAGCGCTCGCTTATCGCCCTGCAGCACAATTCATTGCAATGCTTAGCGCTTTAGCCTTAATTGCAAAGTAAAAATAATTTTTGCAATTAATGATAAAAAATATTCGTATTTATAAAATTTCGTACAGAGTGCGTTGAACTGCAAAAAGTTCAGCAGCACACTTAGATCGATCAGCAAAAAAAGCAAAGTGCGTTCTGCGCAAGCAATTTGCAAGTAAGCGAAGTTATAGCACACAGAAGTCCACCGCGCTGCATTTAAATGCCGCGCTATGTAGCTCAACATTCGAGCATGCCCTGCGCGCCCGCCCGCCCTCTTCTATTTGCCAAATAGCGATTTTGCTGCGAACTGGAAAGTACGCGCGCAACGACAAAAATTGATAAAGCGGTCAGAAAAATAAATTGTAATAATAAGCAACTAAAATTCACTTACCGCTGTAGCAATAAAAACAACAACATTAGCCAACCAACAAAGCAAAATTTCGCAATTGCACACATAGGCAAAGAATAATGAAAAACAGTCGGTAGGTAGCAAAACAAATTGCCAAGTAAGTGAAGCGCACAAACATGCACACACTAATGCGTACTTACACCGCAGCACATAAACACCTATGCACATTATATACACCGGTATGTATGTTTGCATTCATTTGTTTAAATATATTTATGAATTTTTTGTTTAATTTTGTTCTCGTTATCTCGCGGGGGTAATGAACGCGCGCACGTCCGTAACATTATGCGCGCAACGGGGGCGGCGCGGCGGATCGCTAGAATTTGTAGGTCGATGCGCAGCAGACTGCGTGTTGCGCGACACAGCCAACTTTTCGCAACTCCGCATATCGGTCGTTAACAGAACCAGAAGAATTAATGAGCGATTCAGCAAATTATGAACTCCATGGTAATAGATAAATTTCGACAGCTTTTCGATGACGCGGCTATACGGCATACGCCCACTGCCTGCTGTGTTAGCGCTTTTCACAAGTACGTATCTACTTAGGTAAGGTAAAAATTGCCGTGGAAAGGCGGCGCAAGACGGTTGGGAAGTGTTATGAGTAATAACTTAGCTGTGCGCGCACTTAACTCGAAACGCGTTGCGGTAAAGAAAATAGCAGCTACATTCTTCCTAGAGGCGAGCTATATTGACATAAGGGATGTCAATACTCCCTAAAATTGCTGGGAGAAACCACAAAACACAATGCGTCAGCAAATGCGCTTAGTACGCTGTAGATTTGAACGCTGCTAGTAGCAGCAACCACTTAAAAAACTTGTACTGACGCTATGATCACTAAGCACAAAAATTTGGCCATGAACCCAGTCGTCTGGTATTTTGGAGACGTTGAGCGCATTTACAAAAACAATAGATTGCGCAAACGAAATACAAAAAAAAAAAAGCGTGGTAAAAAAACACTTTTTTGCGCTAACATTTTTTACAATAGATCGCTGCGCGCGTGCATTGGTGTACACTTTTGTGTATGTGAATAGATGCGCGAGGCACACAAATCCAAGCAAAGCACACAGCGTACACTTTCTGGCCACTTACAGCTCACAGCTGAATTTCTCTGCACTATGCAAATGACTTTTTAATTTTTCTGCGACTTAGATTTCGTCATTTTTTAATTTCTTTATTTTTTCTTAATAATTTTGTGAAACCTTTTTTTCTCATATTTTTTTTTATGCGCGCACTATTCTTGCTTTAACACTTATTTCCTTTTTATTTATTTTCTTTTCTTTTTAAAATCAACTTGTAATTTGAGTTGATCGCTTTGCCTTGTTTTCATTTCTCACATTTCACAATAGACGCACTTTTGCTTTTTCGCAACTTTGCTTAATTTTCAATACTCAAAATTTGACTCTCAACAACAACTAGAGCGTGAACGGGGGGCAATGCACTGTACAGAAAAATTTCGCACTTTGACGTGCGATCCAAAAAAATACTATCGTTTGCTTAAACGACGAAAAGCTTATGAAGCGCCTGCAGAAGAATTTTTTCCAAAAAAAAAAAATCTTTACTTATTTTTTACACTTTGCAAGATTTTTATTTTTTATTTTTTGCTTCACTTCTATGTATTTAACCACCGCCCGCACCTCTAACACTAACACTTTACTTTCCGTTTTCAAATACTGCGCCAAACGCCATCGACCGCTGCTGAAACTATACTGGAAAATGCTAAACGCTGAACGCCAAACTATAGGAAAACTTACAACACAAATACAGCACCTACATACATTAACAAACGCCAGTCGATGCCCACCGACCGATCTCGACACTATTTACTAAATCGTCGCCAGCGGAAAAGACGTTGTTAGTTTTTCACCACAGCCAACGCCACTAACGGCGAAGAGTGTGCTGAGCACGCTGAGCAACTATGAGCAATGCGCGCGTCTGCAGCACTCACTCATTGTCGGCCGCCAAAAGCTACACTTTGGTCTAACCTAGCCTAGCCTAACGATGCGCGGCGCAAATAGACAAACCGGCTTGGCTGTGCGTGAGCGCCAAAATAGTGTACGTAGCACATGGAATAGTGCGCACACAACGCTAATAGCCAAAGTCATTGGATCCAAAAAAAAAAAAAAAACAAAAAAAAAACTACTTGTGTCTAGGTGAATAGTTAGTTGCTGACTGGGAGCGCAAAATGTACCAGCTGTATGTATATATATGAAGCTGAATGCTGTCAGCAATAGAGAACTCACCTTGGATGTTATCCTCTTTTCCTCCTCCGCTGAGATATGGTCCATAGCGGCAGGTTAGACGAGTTGTATGAGTTGGCGAAGAGTTTGCATTGGCGTTGCAAGTCTAAGAGCCAAGTGCATTTTTGAATGCATCTCAAAGAGCAGCAAAGAGTGCACAGAAATGCAACGAGAAATTTGCAATTCAAATGCATTTGTGGGATGTTGGCGTGTGTGTGTGTGTGTGTGTGTGTGAGCGAGGTTATTGCACTTTGCTCGAAATTCCTGAACGGAACTGATTGCAACTCACTCGGAGTTGTTTACAGATCAGATGAATGCAATTCAAGGAGTATTCGTTAAGTTACGAGTAGGCATCTGTTTATAAAAAAATATTAGTGACTGCATTAGATTGTTTCGTCTTTGTTGAGGAAAATTAGAGAAGAGGGTGACAAAAAATGTATTTCGAGTATGTACAGATTTACAAATAAAGATAGAGATAAAGATTTGGTTCTTATTTACATATTTTGACTCATAGAAATCCGAAATAAGTGGTCTACTTCGAGCCGTTATTTCGGGTATTCTAATCCCAAAGGCCTTCTGTATTGGTTTCCTTATTTTTTTAGAGAGCTGCCAGACAACCTACCACATTTCCCTCTGTCTTCGAATGCCATCGGAAAATCCGTTCTTGCTGTTTCCAAAGAGAAGATCGTATTTGAAAATACCCTCCCTCAGAGCGTTTATTTAGGCGTCAGCCCTCCTTTTACGACTCGAAAAATTTTATGCGAATTTTATGATTTTTATTTCTTTCTACGAATATTATACTCATATTTTATCGGTATATTTGTGTTGTAATTTTTTTGGTCGTACTTGCGTTTTTGTTATCGAAAAAATGATTCTGAAAATGACGTTTGCCGTCATTTCGTGATACTATCGGAAAAACTTATATCCGATAGTGATTATTTTTAATCAAAAACTAGAGGTCATAAGATATCGATCAGTTTCGATCTAAGAAAAGTATAACAAACCATAAATATTCTCGAGAAAATCGGTTCAAAAATCAATAATTTCTCGAACGTCGAGGCCCACATATCATATGTATGTATATGGGCAAATCTGAGAAATAGTCAACCAAAGCCGGGGGAAAATGGATGAAATTAAAATTCTCGAATTTTTATTAATTTCATATTTTTTTCTCAATTATTTGAGAAATCTGATTTGCACCTTCGCTTATACCACAAAAATTTTTCAACTAATTTTGACGACAAAAACATTAAATTAATCGTCCGAACGTAACGTCCGCAACACTAGGATTTGCCCATGTGTGCATATGTTATACATTTAGTTATGTATGTATATACCTTATTACTTTCTCCGACTACATACAATACAGTTTTGAATAGAAATTCTTCGATATAAATATCGAGTTTTTATTATCGATTATTTTTTATTAACTTTTAAGAATGACCGTTTTAGTTAGCATTATTGGCATTGTTGTCGGTATTGTTATCGTTTCAGTTATCGTAAATATCGATAGCTATACTATCGCTATCATTAGCATTGTTATCGATACTATCTTTTGTTAGTGCACTCAATAATCCTTTCAATTCTTGTTTCGCAACTTTTATCGATATATTCATCTATATGTTAGCTGAATTATTTACCAGCAACACTTATTCGGTACATTTTAGAAGAAAACATTTCTGTACATTTCTAATAGATGTTGTGAGTTTGAACGAAATCGAACTGTAAATACGGGGTTTAGAAATATCATGACGCTACTGCCATCTACCGGATTGTTTTTGCCCTATACTTATTTGGTCTCATTTGAGTTTTTAAACTTCATGCCAACAGACAAAAACGAAATTTTTATATACATCCCGACGGTATTTTGGCAAAACCTTCTATTTAAGAAATCAAATATTTATTCAAAATAGGCCTTGAAATATTACGATTCATAATATTTTATGCTAAGTTAACTGAAAAGTATTTAATATTTAACATTCAGATCACTTACGAGGTTTTGCCAAATTACTCTCCATAAACCAGAGATACTCGTATGTCACCAAGTATTAAAAAAGTTAGGATGATTTTTTCTTTTTACTTTTTCCATCAATTACAGAACATGTTTTAGACAACTATGACCGTTAATGTTAACGAATAGAAATAAAGAAACCTAGCAGTTTCATTTTAAGACATAAACCTTTTTTCCAAATACCCTTTCCTTAATTACAAACTTCAGTCTTGTATCTTAAAAATCCAAAAATCCAAAAAAAAAAAAATCATTAGACACACAGCTGCGCTGGCGTTACTCGAAATCAGTCTGGCGTGACCTGAGACCATTTGAAGTGCTTTCCCTGCTTAAGTATTTCTGTCTACGAATTTTAGACACAAAAAAAGAAAACCAAAAACAAATACACAAAATTTTAACCCCTTCCATTGTGTTTCAGTGTTTATAAAGTTGTTGTGGTTGTTGTTACAGCCTTTTTCTTTCCCTATTTTTGTCGCATGTGGCAAATTGGGCTGACTTAGCACTTTAAAATCGCAGACAAAGCTTAGGTTTTGCGCGGTCGCTCAGTCTGCGTTGTTCTTACAGCCTTTTTTTTATTGCCTGCAGTGGCTATTTGTCCCCTGTTTTGCCACCACCACCACCAGCACTACATACATATGTATGTATGTACATATATACTATCGACTATCGGCACGATCGTCGTAGACTGTGCCTTTGCCTGCAAAATTACAAAAAAAAAACGAAACTAACAAAGGCGTCTCTCTTATTCCAAAATTAGCATTGCTTTTATTGCCATTGCTGCTGTTGTTGTTGTAAACGCTTTTAAGCTAACGTCGCCTTTCTGTTTTGCTAGCGATATTTTTTGCTGATTTGTTGCTACAGCGCTTCTAGACGAAGCGGAAACGAGTTTTGAATTCAATTTTGTGAAGCAAATTTGAGACGCGCAGCCGACGTTCTTTCTGTACAACGATTTTTTACTTTTCTGCCTTTTTTTTATTTTTACTTACCCCTGCTTCCCATACCACAAACTACAAACTACATACATATCGTGTTATTGTAGCAGTAATCTAAGCTCCCCTATGCTATAAATTCCTTCGCCCGCCCGCAAAGAGTTGCCTATACTACGCCACGACGCGCTGCTGATCATCCATCTTACGGTCACTCGCAGTTCTTCACCCTACCGCTGCTTTGTTTTGTTGCTTCAATTTCTGGTTTAGAAATATTTTATAGCCAACAACATTCAGCTATTATTGCTACCAGCAGCGAAGAGTGATTTGAGCGCAGCGATTCATCGATCGTCTAAGTGTTGGTGAGTGCCAAACGGCGGGAGCAAATTCTAACGCACACACTCGAATGCCTAGCGGCCGCTCCTGTTTCAGCCACAGCTAAAAGTGCGGCATGGTGGGCACGCTTGCCTAATAAATACTCTCCGCCAGTCACAGAAGCAGTCAAATGTGGCGTTGTGATCACACTTTCCTCCTCACACACACACACACACACACCTTTCCATAGAGGAGATGATTGAGAACATGTTTTGTTGTTTGGTGCTGCGCGGGGTATGCGCGGTACCCACTGCACACACATTCTAATGTGTTTTTTGATGCACTCACACACTCGCAGACATTTTTGGAGGTAAATGACCGAACGTCCGACTCTGCATGACTAGGTTAAGGTGAAGGTCACTAAAATCGAGACTATACTCAGCGCTGAGTGCTCTAGCGCACCACTACTCTCTAGGCGCGTACAATGGGAATGGGCGCTAGAGCAAGATTTTGTCAGCAATACAAGGCGTGCTCCAGCACACTAACAGACCTGAGAGAGAGACGCGCGCCATCAACGCCAGAGGGGGGAGGGAGGGCAGAGGCGCCGTTGTTGGAGAACAAAGTTTTTGCGAGCTCGATTGGTAATAGAAGAGGCAATAGAGAGAATTCATATGAAAGCGAAATTGAATGCCCGCATGATGGCTTGTGTGAGGGGCGGACAAATAGTACGAGGCTGGCGGGATGAGGGGCGCAAAGATTTGCCGATCGCGTTTTGTTTTGTCATTTGAATGCGATTTCTGTGGAGCTCAGAAATGTGAATCGCAGCAATTAAATATGTATATTGCTATTTGTTGTTGTTTTTATAATTTTGTATGTACTATAGGCGGATAGTTTAATGGTTGGGCAACGAAGAATCGGACAGACACAGACAGTGAGGTATTTGTGTAGTTTTATTTTTGGGGTATTGTTGCTTTGCTCCGTTGATATGTCAAAAAAAAACATCAACAGACAAGCATTTAAGTAGCCAGACAGAAAAGCAAAGTTAAAGAGGCACAGAGGAAAGGGTCTAAGTACTGTAGTAGACTTGAAAATGGTGTCTAATGGGAATGTTTTGTTCTTTCCATTTGGTACGAAATTTCATTGTCATAGCGGAGCTGGGCTCTAAATGCATATAAATACATATTAATATATCTAAATGTTGCCAAGACTATCTGTGTGTTTGTACATATATCCCCAAATATGGTTAGCTAACGTAGAAACTAAATTGTACCAAATTATGGTAGGTACCATAATTCTTGCCATCCATCCGCCTGGGCCTATTGTTTGTCTTGCATTCATTTTGTTTGTTTCATTTTGATTTTGTTATTGTAATAGCAATGCGTTGCGGTTGCGCTCCTCCGCCGCGGCCGTATTTGTCACTTTGTTTGAAAGTGCTTTGTTGGGTTGACGTTTTCTGCGTTTCTATTTGATTCGCTGCCATATAAACAATCGCACAAACAATCCATTTCAATATGAGAGTATGTGTGTATGTGTGCGTATGAGGCATATAAAAACATGTGTTTATATGATGATAGAGCACTAGCTTTATTTGCTTCGCCTGCTGCCTGTGCGGCGTGGAATGCTGGAGGCGAGCGCGGTGGGCGCGGCGCGGCAAAGCAAACGTTTGTCAGCAGCCGTTGAACGCGAGACCTTGAACTTGGACTCAATTCTATGTGAAATTTAGCTTTTTCGGTTGCTATTAGTGTAGCGTTTTGCTATTGTTATTGTTATTGCTTCTTCTTTCGCTTGTTTTTTTTTTGTTTGTAATTTATTTAATTTTTTTTTGTGGTTTTTATTAAGTTGCGGACTAGCTTTCTTCGAATGAACATTTTTACGAACTAAGAATTTAAATGCATTGAATACCGAAATATATGTGTGTATGTATGTGGGCGTGTATGTCTTTTATTTATTTTTAGTTGATTAAATTTTTTAATTTTATTTCTGCGCAATATTTATTTTTGGTTTTTTGCATTTTTTCTGAAATTAGAAAAAAAAACTTTTGTTATACATACATATGTACTATAAACTTGCAGGCACTCGTAGAAATATTTACATATAATTAATGATACAAAAATACGGCGGTTCACAAGTGAATTTAAAATATTCAGAATAATAAATTAGTTTCGTATTCAAATAGGTAAATACGTACTGTATGTATGTGTTTACGTATGTACTTAAGACAAGAAAAAATTGCAATAAGTGATGTAATATAATTGTCGGTAAGGTTCCTTTAATATATTTTAAATTTTTATTGTTTTTAATGATCTTTCGCTGAGATATTACAAAAACTGGTAAAATTGAATTTTTGGTCAAACCAAATAATTTTTTAAGTTAAGAAGATGCTTAAAAGCTGATAATATTCAAAATAGAATTATAAAGCAAAGCGGACTGCCAGATCTTTATCTTAAAGAAGACATACCTACAAGTAGACATCTTTATGGATCGCGGACGACAATAAATGTTAAATTGAAGTAAAAGACGAGAATATTTCCATCCAAATAGGTACATAGTCAGGCAGCACTCAAAGCCAAGAGGAGCAGGCAGTCTAGTCAGAAGGATGGAAGTCACAATTCATATTGGGTTTTGGCCATTCCATGGTATACATACGGAAAAGGGAAGAAGTGAACATCACTGGCGGTACTCTCCCTGACTGTATTAGGAAAAGGGCTTAAATCAGAAGAGACACGCCAGTGATTAATTTCGAGCTGCGGCAATGTCGACCATTTGCCCATTTCAATAGACAGAAAACATGCACGGTCGCTCCAAGAGCCTTAAAGTTTCGAAAAATATCATCCCGGTGTCTTCCATATAAAAAAAAAAAAATTGTCGAACAAGCTTTTTATGGAAAAACTGTGTTCGGAATAAAAGTTGCCATAAATAAGTGCGATTTTTAGCAGCTTCACACTTGCACTTTATTTACTAAAATTTAATGAACTGCAACATTGCGTTCTAAGGATCTTTCCAGAAAACCTTTTTTATGTTATTGCGTTTTTGGCACTATTAGAATTTGGAAATGGAAAAATTTAATTTTTTCCCCTCCACCCTAATAAACACCCCGATCTCTTCTTTCTGGCACGCCCGGTTCAAAATATGCACTACTCAAAAAAATATTTAATACGATTTTTTTAAGTTGACTTCATCCCAGACGCGAGACCGAGAGTAAAGCCAAAGCCAACCTTTGAAGTTCGAAAAAATTTGTTTTTGTTTTTTGTAGTGTTTTTGGTCACCAGGCTACTAAGTATAGCCATTCTTTTAACTTAGCGGCCAGAGCCCATGTCCGACCAAAATGTTCTCTATAGGCTAGGGCATTATATTTGGAAATTCTAACGTTCTTCTTTTTCAAAGGTACTTCCCAGATATTCGACTTCGTCAGCTTATTCAAGCACTGTGCTGCCAAAAACAAAGTTAACTCTTATATTTTATTAAAACAAACAAATTGATTTTAATATAAATCGTCCATATAATTACCCCAAGCATTAAACTATTATAAACACAAAACGTGCTTGATCAAATGTTGCTGACGCATAGATTTTAAACGCAATTTTATCACTTAATGAGTCTCCAGTGCCAGCACGCTTGCCAACATAATGTAACCACACTAAACCACATAACAATTGCATTAGCAAAGCGCAGCTAATCGTCCATTGCCGGCACTTTACCAGACACAGTCATATAAGTACGTACGTACATAGTTTGCAAGCATGTATGTGTGTATGTATGTATGTGTTCTAGGAACTCCCAATGCATCTAACTTTATGCTTTTGTTTGGCGCCACAAACAGGACGAAAAACATGCCACGTGGTCAAGTAAAACAGAGGCCACACACATGTGCAACACAACTACACACACACACACACACACACACACGCCACTCTTTGTAGCATGCATGCAAGTGGTAAAAAACTAAACCGATAGTAAAATGTTAAAACGACAAGCAGACTGTGTGTGCCACCCACTTGTCTAGCCGCCCACAGTTGCGGCTGTGTCTAACGCGTGCGATTGTGTGGGGCAGGCAGTCAAATGTGGCAGTCACAACAAGTCGTCAGCTTGCTTTGATTTTTGCTCACCATTCTGGCTGCAACTATTGCTCATGAATATGCAAACATGTGTTTGTTGTTTTGTATGTACATATATACATATGTTTGTATATGTGTATATGACGAGCATTCATGTATGTATGTATGTGGCAGTAGTGGCTGACGTGCCACACAGCATTCGGGGTGGCACGCAAACAGAAAATAAACGTACATACATACATGGATGACTTTCATGCAGGCAGACTTTTATTGCTGTTTGCTGCAGCTGCGCTGCTGGCCATTCAACGAGCTGCGTTGCGTCGCTGTTGCAGCACTGCAACACCTTTGCAGCAAGCCTTCTTCCCCGGCCACTACTTACTCGCACATCAGACGTAAACTTGCGTTGAGATGCTTTTCTTTTTATTTATTTATTTTTTTCTCTTTGATCCACAGCGCCCATCTTCCGCATTCGAGTTCTGTTCTCTACTACTTTTTTCCCCAGTTGCTTTCACTATGCCACGATTTTTTACTTACTTAGACTATATACATATTTATGTACGTGCCTGTGCATGTATTTGCCCGCACTTGCAAGTTATGCTGCCACGTGGCGTCAACAATACACACTGCGTCCACATGGAGGTGGAGCGCAGTTGGCAACACTTTGCTTTGTGACTGCGACTGGCATTAATGGCAACGATGAATGCCACACGATGCGTTGCGATGGGCTGCTTGTGCGTCGTTTACCTCAGCGCCAGCTGCCATCTACCACCCATCGCACACCGCACACCGCACAACTACTCTCGACAGCAGACGGACATCAACCGGCATCGTTGTCTAGCATTCACTGCGGCTATGACCGTGGCTGGGATTGTCCGTGTGCGTCGCTCTCTCTGCCCTCGGCTACGATGGCGTTGTGCATTCAGAATTCAAGCACACATACAACAAACATTCGGAGCACAAGGCTGCATCCTGTAGTGGCGCATTAGGGTTGGTTGGCTGGTTGGCTGGTTTGGTTTGGTGGGTTGGTAGCTATAGCTGCTCCTTTAGTCAGCTAACTGCGTTGCTGCTGCGTCTGTGGCTGGCCAACGTTGCAGTGGCGTCGCTCTTTTGCCGTTTTCTTCTTGCTATTGTTGCTTTGGCTGATTTTTACTATTTCCGCTGCCACTATTGTACATACATACAAACATACTAGTGTGAATAGTTTTTCATTTCTTGTTGAATATTGCAAGGCAACGTAGAGCTCGCTTTCACTTTCGATGTCGTCGTGGCACGCTGTGTTGCACTCGTCACGCATTAGACGCCTCGTTGTATGACTTTGCGTTGAGGGCAATGAAATGAATGTCGGTGTCTGAGCGCAGTCTACTTGCAGGTTTTGTGTATTTTTTTTATTTTTATTTTAGTTATGAATGAAAGGAGAGCTTGTGACAGCCACAATCCCCACCACCTGATCACATACCGAAACAAAGGGAAAAAAACTACTTGTACAGGACACCACAAGTTAAGCATTCGCATTCCGTATGTAAATATGTACTTATATGGAATATAATTATGTCTGTAACACATAGACGTTAGTTGGATAATTGAGTGAACGATTTTAGTCATTCCCTTCAGACTGAGCTTATTTGGTTGCAGGAAATTAATAGAAAAATGTAAAAATAAATATACATATATCGCTACCCAAAAGATGGTCTCTTGACCATCACTCTTTTATCCGATGATGCGAACCGCCTTGCCCGTTTGCAGAGCTTTTTAAACTTTTTAGATATTTTATATAATCTTGCCTGTTACTGCTTTAATTTCAAGCTTAAAAAATTTAAGGTTGCAATTTAAAGGAAAGGAGTTAATTTGAATCAGATAGAAAGAAGGAACTGAAATGGAAATGAAACAAAATAAAATGAATGAAATGAAAGGCAATGGAGGGACGTTAAACGAAATCTAATTAAGTAAATTTTAATTAAATTAAATTCAATGATATTAAACTATATAAGATAAAATTCAACTAAATTGGATTAAATTAAATTAAGTTGAATTAAATCAAGTTAAATTAAATCAAAGTTAACTAAATAAATTTAATAAATTTAAATAAGTCGTAGCAACTTAAAAAAAAATCGGATTAAAAAGTTTAAAATTTTTACCAACATTTGTAAAAAATCGTCGAAATTTTATAAATGTTCTACAAAGTTTGGAATTTTTATTTACTTGCTTTTTAGATAGTATGCTATATTTTCATTAAAAAAATAATAAACATTTATTAAACAAAAAAGTACAAAAAACTTGCTAAAATCTCTTTTCCCTATTTACATTCTCGCCACCGTATAATTATTTTGGCTAAAATCAAGATAGAAACTGAATATGTATTATTCAAATCGGTTAATATTTTTCATTTCCGCCTACAATTATATATATGTATATCTACAAATGTATAGAAGAATAGTAATGAGGCACAATAGATGATAAGGTCGCTGTGTTTTATCCTGCACAATAATAATATGTACCTACAGCAATTTTCCGAATCATGGAAGAACGGATTCTAAACATTCCTACATTCTAAGTTACCAAAAAAAATATATAAAATATTTTTAATAAATCGATTTTATATCTGTCCCCATAGTTGGGGACGCGGCTATAAGCAAAATATTATCAAAGTAATTTTGCCTTCAAAGAAATTACAGATTATACTACTTTTTAATGAAAGCGGAGCATATTTAATTTTTTGCTCACATTTTATACGAACACATTACACTGTGCACCGCTGGGGAATACCTTTTACGCAACCATACGCACAATCGGACACAAACGCATGATTTATGTTTATTAAAATAGCGTCAAATTATGCGTGTCATAGCCAGACGACGAGCCCCTTTTCTATGCTCTCACGCAGAAGCAGCACACGCATGACAACTGTTGATGATCGATGACGCACTTACGCACACAAAAATCAAATATCTAACTCTCACAAAAAGCGCCTGGATACATATTCACACACACACACACATATATACATTATTCAGGCATAACGTAATAAAGATTTAGTTCGTTCGCACTATCAAATTTTTTGACACTATCTATGCACGCGTAGAGGTACATATGCACATACATATCTAAACATTTACTCAACTATGTATTTTTGCTAAAACACGTCACCTCGTAATCAGTGTTGCCACAATATATTTTTTTAGTTTTTACCAAAATCACCAGAAAAAGTTACCAAATTCAACAAAAAATTACTAAACTTTTTTTTGTGCAGAACTATACGTAGATATGTTTGTACATATGTATATCCGAAGACACCAAGCTTTCCAAACAACCAGCGCTCAATTCAGCTGTCGCATGGCTTACAATGGTATATTTTGCATTTGAATATACATCTCCAACTAAACAAAGCTCAGGCCACAAAGCAACTGAAGACATCTGAGATAATTCATTTTTCTACTCCTACATATGGTTGCCGGGTTACGCCAGAATGTTGATGGCAATTGCAAAGCTGACCTTCCCGTAGATATAGCAATAGCCACTTTCAAGCAGTTTTTTAGAGATCACACCATTCCAGACCAAAGGAACGCTGGAACAACTTTTCGCCTTGCAAACCCATCAGGACCTGAAGTTACCAAATTGAAGAATAAGTTACCAAATGACCAAATTTGACAAATATAGACAAAAACTACCAACTTTGGTAAAAAATGACCAAAGCGGCAACGCTGCTCGTAATCTCTAAATCAGCTCACACGCGTCTTTCGTACCGCGCTCTCTCTCTCTCTTCAAACCCCATTACCCAGTGCCCCATTTAGTGACAGTGCAAAAATCGCTAGGCGAAAGCTTTTTATTTCATTTTATTTGGGTCCGAAACAGCCGCGTTAGAATAAAACCAACAACAAAACAACAACAAACAAGTAACAAAAAAGACTAGCATTAAGGCGAAAAACACTTTATCTCACACATGTTTTGTGAGCAAAACTAAAATTTAACCTTGAAAATAGCAAAGCACCAAAATAATTCGCGAACTGCAAACAAACCATTCAAACGCACACAGAGGCAAGAAGTGTGCAAGTGCAAATGTTTGTGCGAAAGTGTTTCCGCTTAGAGATGGGATACATACAAGTTCGTATAGATGATGCATATGTATGTATGGATTGGAGGTAGAATTTTAGTTTTTTTATACATATGTACATAGTTAGGTAGACGGCGACAATAGAAAATAAGCAAATAAACAAACAAATCTACTGAAAGCGAACAACTAAAGAACCAAGCGACTTAAGAGCGCCGGCAAACATCCAACAACATTTTCAACTAGCATAGCAATAAGCGATTTGGTTGGAAAATTTTTTATTTATTTTTTTTGTTTGTGTATCGACTTCGGATCCCAAGCAACAGTCAGCAGTTGCCTGAAACTAAATATGTATTTATGTATGTATGTATGGATATGTACAAATTTCTATAACAAATTCGCTTACTTTTTTTGCGTTCAGTTTATTCGTTTTCATAGTAATTTGATGATTAATTGCTGGCAAACATTTATTTCACCACAACTTAATTTGGTTTGTGTGTTTGCACTTAGATTCGTAGTTTCAAGGTCTCGATATATACATCAAGTTATGTATGTATGTATGTACAAAATCCATGAAATCCAAATCAACTACATATATAAGTGGGATGATAGTTTTTAGCCAGCGTTCATACAAATACTGCTCTTTGTACCCCAATTATGACTATCATTCTCAACTTAATTCAACTTTACAGTACTAAAAAAGCACTACGAAATCTGGTTTATTTAAATTTTAAGATTCTGTTTCTTTCTTGCAACCTTTTCTCTTTTTCTCGAATCAGTAAAGGGGTTGTCGGAAACTTTTCGAAAGTCTTAGATTGCGATCTCTATTTAGGAGACCTAAATTGAACTATTTTCGGGAATTATTTTGAAATTAAACAACAGCAGCTGAAGTTATTAATTGACTTCAAAAGCACAGTTCGCGGTTTTGGCTAACTCGACCTAAAATATCAAAATCGCATATGTTAGGTGAATTCTGAGAAGTCGGAATTTGGTAGCTTTTATTATTTCAGCACATTTTCCTACCAAGTAAGAGCGCTTATGAAGAAGAGCCCAATTTTTCTTTCAAGAAAACCATTTTTATCTACGCTGACTGGTCCAAGAAGGGGTGCGGAATAGAGACAAGAGTTTATTCCGAAGAGCTTGGTATCGATCAGTCTCTGCAGTTGGCAAAATACGCCAGCATATTCAAAGCTGAAGTTCTGGGCATATATGAGGCCTAAATTTCGAATACTAAATGATAGCGTTACCAGAAAAAATATAGAACTTAGTAGCTATCGGATTTACAAAAAAAGGCATGGGTCGCCTTTATAAATTTTTCGTCATATCTTCGGCATTTAAATTAATGCTCGCTAAAAATATCTAAACTTTTGCACCGCAAGTATTTCGATTATTCCTGAATAACTATGTATTTATAACAAAAAATTAATTGTCGAATGTAGGTGTCCCCGAATATTTAAAAGGGGTTCGGACAAAAAAAAAATTCAAAAATGCCTTGCAAAAAAGCTTTACACTCAAGGGTGTACTGCGAACTTTTTTTTGTGTGCTTCTAAGGCTGTCCCGTCTACAGCAGAGACAACACACAGGTAGGTCCAGTATAAAATATAATTTGACCACGAGAAGTCCAAATGTCATGTGCTATTTGTATGCTGAGCGATACTTCGGAACGACTAGTGTTAGTTACGAGTTAGTGAAATCATATCTGAATTTACATAAGTACTACTTACACTTTTTTGATCGGTTAGTTCCTATCATATTCTAGTATTTTTCTAAAATCTACGTTTATAAAACAGTTCCTATAAGAACCTATCATGGAAAAATTTTTAAGGACCGAAAGTGTATAGTGGACATAGATAAAATCAGTCATACCTACAACTCAAACAATTCATTCAAAGTTTTCCATATTCTAATCACGTCGCTTTCGCATTCGGAAAGGCAACACTTCGCAACATTCGCTCTGCGGTCGGTTGTTGTTAGTTGTATTAAATACAATAGGTAGACAGTTTATTTTACTCAAATATTAATTTTGGGTCTTTATTAGTCAGCGCAGATGTTTAGTGCGACGCTATGCACTGAAATTCCATTTTTATATAGCAAATTTGTCCGCTGCCGCATGCCGTATGCCGTCGTCCACCCATTCGTTCCCAAGATATTTGTATGTATATGGATGTATGAACGTACTTTACTGGGTTGGGTACGAAGTTGATGATTGTTGGCGTGTTTGTTGTTACTGCATTCTTTTTAGTGTTCACTTTTTAATACTTTTTCAAAATAATATGCAAAATGCTTTTTTTTTTTACTGCTAGAGCAAATGCCGCGCAGCAAATAGGACTGACTGACTTTGTTGTGTTTGTGAGAAAAAGTTCTCAGCTGCTCATTTGTGTGAACTAGTGTTGCTGCGCGTTGTTGTTGTTGTGTCTGTTTGAGTTGTTGTTATTTTGATGTTTTTTTCTTTTGGTTTTTTGTGCGCCGATAATACTTTTTTATGAAATTTTTTGGACAAATTCTCACACATGCAAGCGAAATACTACCCGAGCGCCGCCGGTAAGAGGAGTAGCCGCCGTATATATGAATGTACATAGGTAAGACATACACACACATATTAACTAACATGAACGGAGGCACGCTCTCATGCATATGCATGTACATATACATATGTATGTATGTATGTATGTAGAATCATGAGCCACACACATGTACGCACAGTGTGCGATTTCACTGCGAAATGCAGAATTCTAACACACTAACCGACTAACCGAAAAAAGTCGACAGCGAAAACAAACACACCAACTAGAACAAGAGGCATCAGCTCAATAGAATGAAAAAAATTGCATTAATATTTGGGAGAGCTTAGAACCAGACGTAGAACAACAACAAAATGTTGGAAAGCGGCGGCGCCGGGGGGGAAGGACGATTCCAGGCAGCAGCGGTGAAATACAACAACTAAAATCAGGCTTCATACGCATACACCCTCACGTATGACGCCGACGCGGCCTCATCAGAATGTTGGTGGTGCGCGTACACCGCGCGCTGCGCTCGCCATTCCATTGGGTAAGCGGCGGTGGCGCGTCGCGTTGCGGCGGGCGTACAACAGGGCGTGCATACAACGCGGTGTCCCAGTGTTTCCCTAACGCTGTCGACGTCGCTGCTGCCTTTTGTGTCAATGTATTTCATTTTTTGGATAGTTTTTTGGCAATCGCCTAATGCGCTTTTTGAATGCCGTCGCTAGTCGGACCAGAAGTAGCAGCAAAAGCATCAGACGCGCAAGCAACAGTTGGATTTTGTTGTCGCGCGTACATTGTTGGTCACAGAATCGGTACGGTCGGTCGGTCGGTCGGTCGCTTGCTAGAACAAAAACTACGCGCATATACAGAAATTCTGAGTTACATATTTCGAAAACTAAGCAATATTTTGATTTTCAAGAAAATAAACGAAAGCTTCTAAAGCCAAATTAAGTTTTGAAATTGTAAAAATTTATGTGAAAAAAATTTTCAAAAATTTGGAAACAATTAGAAAGTGATGAAATAATACTTTGAGTGAAAAAAGTGAAGAATTCGGAAATGCTTTAGCAAAAAATTTATAGTTTTGTGTAATATCAAAAACTAAAGAAAAACTAGAAAAGCGCAAAATTTATGAGAAGTGCATATTTTTCCAAAATTATGGTACAAAATATTCGTATCATCTACAAGTCATAAAGCTTTGCGCTTTCATTTGTGCAATTCGTAAATCGACTTGCGACATTTAATACTGGATGTACAATATGTTTTTGAAATTCATAAATACCAGTATTTTCAAGTTCGGTATTCGCAGTCAGTCGCACGTAACGTCGGTCGGGGTTTTTTTTCAATTTTCGGTTGTGTTTGACTCCTTTTCGTCGTGCAGTGGTTTGTCAATTCGAGGCAGCCAGCCATCAACGGTGCTCAATCAGTCAGGTAGGCAATCCTTTTTATTGTTTGGGTGTATGTACACTTGCGCGTTCTTTAAATTATATAATTTTTTTTATTAAAAAAAAACTTATTTAAAAAATAAAATTATTAAAAAAAAAAATTATTTAAAAAAAAAATTTCTATAAAAAATCTGTCGCTAAGTCCTTTTGTAATTCACAGCGAAAAAATATTCCAAACAAAAAACATAGATATTTTAAACCAACTAAAATTTACATTGAAGTTATTGCAAAGTGATGATATGAGCAATTGAAGCGCTCTGACAACTACATACGTACATATGTATATACATTTCTATTATATCGCAAACGCATCGCACCTTTACAAATCGTTCATTGCACTTTTGTAGAATATCAGCTTGGCCAAGGTCACAAATCGCCACACGTCTCAGACGTTGGCTTTTTTTATTACAAACTTTCGCGAAATTTCGCCAATCTCTCTCTTAGTCTTCATATATCTCATTATGTATGTTTGTATGTAGTTGCCAGCAGCAGAAACTTCTGCTTCCCAAATTAACCACTACAAATGCATTCGAGCTACAACAACAAAAAAGCCAAGTTTAGCAGCATTTGATCGCATCATCGCGTAGAGAAGTCAAATGAGCAGCGAGGTGCTGAGTTCTACTAGCTAATGCATTGGCATGCGCAGTCGCTTTTAGAAAATGGCAAGCGAGCGTACAGCATTTACTGCAAACTTTGCACTGCACAGACACACACACACGCGCGCCCACATGCTGACGTACATTAACTGTGCGCAGTCAAAACGCTCAGCACAAACTATTCGTAGAGCATATAAATAACGCTCACTTATAGATATAATAGCGGCACTCACATACAGTATTGGGCATATTTATAGCACCGCTATTTCAATTCGTTATTCATTTTTAAAAATTTTTAAGAATTTTTAATTACAGTACAGTTCGTTCTCTAACAAAACCCATATAAATCCAAGTTTTAAACTTTGTAAAAGACTACAACAAAATGCAACAAATTTTCACCCAAATTTCAAACTTTCTTCTCAAACGGGTTAGATTTTTTAGTACGCAGTTTTATAGCCCATTCAATTTTAGTGCGATAATGTGCAAGTTTCAAGTTTCGACGAAAAATAAATTTTAAATTTGCGTGAAAATTTGTTCAATTTTTTGTAGTTTTCTACAGAGTTTTAATCTTGAGTTTTTATGGGTTTTGTTAAAGAATGATCTGTATTTTAATCGAAAATTAATAAAATACCGTATTTTTTTTTGTATGGAGAGTGATGCACCCTAGTGTGTATATGTATGAATGTACATAGCTACCTAGAAATAATTAGAGATAGTTTTTTAATTTGCTGATATACATATATATGTACATACCTCAACACCAATTGATTAAACAATTTTGCTGAGTTTTTGTTGCTTTTGTTTGGTTATCATTTGCTTATTAAACATGCTTACATATGTATGTTTGAATGTACATACGCTATAATGAATTTCCTTATATTTAAGACAATATGTATGTATGGAGAGCAGGGTATGAAAATAAGTTGTACAAAACAATTCTCATTTGCTCATCGATCATCATATCGCACACCTAGATCTAAAGTGCAATCAACGCAAAAAAAAATAAAATTTAGATTTTTTTGAATAAATCAATTCATAGGACTTACATCCAATTAACGAAAATATTTTTTTTCTTCATGATTATATACATACATTAACTAAAAAAAAACGACTGTTATACCTGTTTTTGTATTAATTGCGTTGAATCTGTACGATCCACAGCAGTTAAAATTCCCTCTATGAATTTTGAGTTAGCTCACTTTAGATCTAGGTGTGCGATATCATTTGTGGTTTTGTACAGTTTTGTACATAAACAAAAAAATTGTTTTTATTTGTTCCAGCCATTCATTTTGTGTTTAGTTTGTGTATGTAGTACATTAGACTGCATCACCAAAAAAATTTGGTGTTTTTCCGTTTTTTTATTATATTTAAGACGTCTACCAAAATATTTCGGGTAAAATTAAGATTTACGTAAGCTGAACCGATTTGAAAATACCTCCACAAATGGAGTTTTTTATGAATAAATATAGTTTCTGTAAGAACTTTTTGAAAAAGGTCCCCTCAGATGACAAAACAGATTAAGCTTAAAAAATTTGCATAAAAATGTTTAAAAATATTTTCAACGAAATCGTAATAATGAGTTTTTAATGCTGTTTTTTTTTTACTTCTTTCAAAGATTGATTGACGTAAAACTTGAATAACTGGGCCAAAACGATTCTTAGAAAACCGCCAAAAATGCAATGGAATCATTAGCATTAAACAAGTAATTTTTAGCAAAAAAAAAACCGACTTCAACTTCCATAAAAAAAAATATATGTATATATATCTCATGATCCGCTGATCGGATCTTAACCAGATTAGTATGGGACCACCTCTGAGACACTACCTTTCCGATGCAAAAAGAATTATCGAAATCGGTTGACGTGGTCCAAAGTTATGCGGTAACATACATAAAAAAAAAAAAAAATAAAAAAAAATAAATAAAAAAAATATTCCGACGAACTGATAACCTCCTCCTTTTTTGGAAGTCGGTTAAAAATAGTAAAATACACAACTGGTCATTATTATTGCAAGTCTCCTGAAGAGAATCAAAGTTTTCCGATAAAAAAAAAATGATTTTCAAGACTTCTATACCATTTCTATAAAAAAATGTAGCACCCTATATGTTTTCATGCTAAAAAAAAATACATGAGTACAGATGTACAGATGTAAAAACAAACAAATATGTACATATTCAAGCAAGTGCAATGAGTCAGCGTAATTGCGTCCAAAATGGCTCATCTATTGGCACTTGAATTCTTTGTAATTTCCCACTGTTCACGCAAGCCACAAAATTTCGCATAATTTTGTTGACCAAAAATCTTAAGAAATAGAAAATAATTTTCAAACTGAAATACTGATAACCCATTTGTTTTAAGAAGGAACTTTTTATCATGAACGCGGCCTTATAAGTATGTAGTGCTAACGCTTTTGTATATATGTATAGAGGGTTTTTCTAATGCTTAACGTTAAAAAATTTCAATAGAAACTATGAGTAATTTTGTTTAATGTTTTTAAATTAAAATGGCCGAATTACATATGTACATACATACATACAGTCTCTAAAATATTCAAATGAAATTTGCGAAAAATCCCAGATAGAACGACCAAGAACGTCCAAAAAACAACGCTGGTGTGAAGTGCAGAAGGAAAGACTATTGAGCAAAAAATTCAATCAGATAAATTTCAGAAAAACAGCCAAAAACGTCTCCATTTCGCAACAATTTTCGGTTTGTCTGTACATACATTTCTGCCGCGCACTTTATTGGGAAAACGGATCGTCAAAGTGTCCGAAAACGAAACCGGTAAACGGACAAAAATCTGCATCAAAGAAAAAGCACAATCCTCAAGTAAATACCGTTGTGCATTTTGTACAACAAACTTATGACCTTTTTGTCTCTCCTAAAATCTCTGGTATCTACCAGCGGACCTATGCCGATGATGTGGCCGGTTTTTTCCATGGCCCAGCTGTTTTGGAGTAAAGTACAGTCTTTGTTATATTCGCAAAAGTGTGAAAGTTAGATGCTTTCGTTTGCTGTACTTTTAAAGGAGTGTCGATTTAAAGTTCTTCTCAGAAAATTGTCAGAATCAGACAATTTTAACTAGCGACCTATCGCTATCCATCGGAGAGTATACTACAAATGAAGCTGAAAAAATTGCAGTTTATGGTTTGTGTTATTTTTTTTTTTTTTTTGGTTTAAGACCGACGCTTTTATGCCTAGAAAAGATCATTTACATAGCGTTAAGTCTACTTAGGCGATTTTTGATAAAAAGCCCGCAGAAATACTAATTTTATGATACATATTTTAGTAATTTTCAGATTAACTTCCAGCGCGGTTTGGCGAAGTGAGACAGCCTTTTCTGCGCAGCGATAAAAAATGTATCTCAAAATTTTTGTTCATCAGTTAAAATGAATACAAAGTTTTTTTTTTTTGTCTTTTTTTTCATACTCGCATGAGAAAGCACTGCGCTTCCAAAATAAACGGCTAACCTTGAATGTCAATAACCTCAGCTGGAGTTCAAAAATAAATAAAGCTTGTTTTTAATGCCCATTAAAAGTGAATTTTAATTTGAATTTTCTACACTTCAAATGCATTGTTTGTTATGGCATTTCTACTTTTGATAATTTCTGAGTATGTTAAGTGCGATTAAAATTCTATGCACACAAATGTGTTGTGATGAAAACAACAGAGTGTTTTATAAAAATATATTTTAAACTAAATATTTCGCCATTTAAAACTCAGCATTATAGGAAATAATAAAGGAAACTTTATGTTTTTTATAGGAGGAGCAATAAAAAAAGATTCCATTAGATAGAAAAAACATTTCAGATGTCGACTGTAAACTAATAAATCTTGGTTTTTGAGGAAAAATATTTGTTTGAAGCAAAAATTGAAATAAACGAAAGGAGGTGGTTTCAGCAATAGTTAAGTACTGTTAAAAGCCATGGAATTTTTTGGAAACATTTAACGCATGCGCGAAACCTTTACCTTTTAGAACTTCGATTTAAAGCTTAAATAATTATAGAAAGAGTCACTAAAAACCACAAAAACAGAGTATTTTATGAGATCATTCGTTTTCCATGACCATTGCCGACATTCGCCAATATTATTTATTGTAGGTATTTAAGCGCACATTCTTCCCACAAAATCTTATTTAATTTTTCTTCCCTTCTCTTTGCAGTTTATTTAATTGAAACACAAATAAATACTAAATACATATAAAATAATAGTATACACTAAGAAAGTAAGATTTTCCAAAAAGTCAAACTCAAGGAAAGTACAACAACCTAAGAACGCATAAGAAGCAGCAACAAATCAATTTGAGAACGTTACTGAGCAAAAAAAAAACAAAAACAATAAAACAATACCATTAACTACTTTACGCCTACAAGTAGACACAATTTTATATCAACCCAGCAACAAAACAATAAGAGCATACCCATAAGAGTGAAACAAAATAAACGGCGACGCTTTTACAGCAGCGCCATTGGAATAGAATCGTCAACGCCAACACCAAAATCTCAAACAACAACAGAAACAAGGCCAGCCACCAAAATGGACGAGACACAGCATTTTTGTTTGCGTTGGAACAACTACCAAAGTAGCATAACATCGGCGTTCGAGAATTTGCGTGACGATGAGGATTTCGTCGATGTGACATTGGCGTGCGAGGGACGCAGCATCAAAGCGCATCGCGTCGTATTGTCGGCGTGCAGTCCATATTTTCGTGATTTATTGAAGGTGAGTAGGCGATGCAAAGATGTAGTTTTTTTTTGTATGTATGTAATTAGATCAACCTTTGGGAGAATCAGATTAGGGGTATTCTCGAAGTCTTGCACGATGCACGGATTGCACGAAATGCAAAAATACTATTCCAAATTTCGAAGAGTACGAGAACACCCCATTGCAAAGAGGTAGCATGCATGGGGAGCAAGCAGCGAAATTATGTATCAAATACAATAACAAGAGACAGCAAAAAAAAATTAAGTGAGCGATATGAGAGGATGAGAGAAATATGTAGCAATTCCAACAACTAGCACAGGGTCGCTATTATCTTGCTATGCTATTTTGCAAAATATATACATGGGTTTCGACGTTGCATATTTTGCAGCGATAGGAAATGTTGTTTCCCATGAATTTTCTTGTTGTGTGTTTGCAATTTATGCAATCCGTGCAAACCGTGCTACGTGCAATGGCTTTGCAAGATTTGGAGAATACCCCTATTGTTATTCCTTGAAAGTGTTTTGGAGAGTTTTTCTGTTTCAACGAGACTATTGACTGCCTTTTAGAATGTTGATCCAAACTTTTTGTAACCGCTTCATAACTTTAATTGATTTTTAAATCTTTTAAATTGTTAGCTGACATTATGCCCCTTTGAATCTACAAACATAAAATAATTTTCATAACTCAAATTTATAACCTTTGCACTATTGGTAAGTTGACACATTTTCTTTGGCAAAAAATAATTATGACCACACAAGTAGATTATGTCAAAAAACAAAACATAAATTTTCATTGATCGGCATACTATTTCGCACATTTTTGACGACCGTTGGGTCTAAAAGGGTCACTGTTTTAATTTGTAGTTTTATTGAAAAAGTTTGAATGCAATTTTTACTAAAGAAAAAAATGACACTAATTTAAAAAAAGGTAAAATATTGCCAAATTATATAAATTTCAATTGAAAGCTGAAATATCTAAATTTCCTAATTTGTCTGCTGAAAAAAGTAACCTCTGCAAAACAAGTCATTTCCTCAGAAATATAAATATGAGTTAAACACAAAACTCTTCATTTTACACGTTTTTAATTAAAAAAATATTTTCAGAATTCATTTTCAAAAAAAAAAAATGAATTGTAGGTTATGTCGAAGGTTTGAACTTTTCTCTCCAAAAAAAATAAGAAAGTATTTATTTCTTCTTTATTTTCCATATTTTTATTAGTTTTTTATATAATTATTTGCTTAAATGTGGTAGTACGAAAATAGTTTTAAAAACAGGATTCAAAATCGATTCCAATATTTCACGCACAGACAACGAGTTTGACCACAAAAGGCACCGCTACTGGGTTTGAAGTTTTCTTTATCAAATACCAACGACAAAAAAGGTTATTTTTCTAAGTAAGAAAAATGACTTTTTGCTACAAAAACAGATTCGAATTAGCCACAACGAATTGGAGGAGAAGTGCAGGACTAACTTTTTCGCAAACCGATCAACACTTTTTTTTAATCCAGAAAATATTTATGTATTCTTTGATGCGAATGCTTTGTTTCTCAATTGGAGTACGAATGAGCTGTCAAACGAAATCTTTACGCTCAAAAGAATGGCTGCGATAACAAAGCTTTTGGTTCCCCTGTGGAAGAACGAAAACTATTATGCTGGCAATAATGATTACAATAACAGTAAAGATATCGCTAATGACAACGATTAATATATATCTATAGACATGTCGGTGAAAGCTATATTGACAAGGAGAACAAAATATTTGTTAATGAATACATATGTATATCCATAACCATACCATTAAGTGTATCGATAACGATAACAAAATCGAAAGCGACATTTGCAAACCACAACGATATTGACATTCAAATAACCAAATATTATGTATATCTTAATCGATGAATAAGTTGAAGAAAAATAACTCTATTCAAAGTTTATTTGCACCAAAGACGTCCGAACAAGCGTTTTTTTTTTCGTGCCTCCAACATCAAATTAGAAAGTTCAAGGCGAAATAGCTAAATAAACGCGACAGAGCTGTTTGCGAACTGAATTTCGACTAGAAGTCGTTTGTTTCATAATTTTAAAATTTTTGATACTTTTTTCTTTTTGTTAAGTCAAAAGTTGCCTTCAGCAGTCACAATGAATGCAGTCGATTAAAATGTTTTCGAGGACACTTGACCCATAAAGTAAAATTTTTATTAGTTAGGATGCACAAAGCCCACAAACCTATGCATGCATGTATGTGTATATGTATTAAAAAATTTGCTATGTATATGTGTGTATATTATATACATACATAAGTATGTATAAGCATATGTACATAGGCATTTAGCTGTTGGACGTGTAAAGAAATCGAAATACGAGTATTAAATTGAACCAATAGCAAAAAAAAGAAAACAACAACAAAGCTTTGTTGGCAAATATCGAAGGCATCGCACAATGGCAGTGCAAAATGGAGGCGAAAGTTGCAAATGCAAAGGCAAAGCCACACACATTATTTGTTCGCATGCAATTACTAAAAGCTATGCAAACATACATACATACATACATACATAGATACGACAGGCACACGGATAAACGTGGATATTTGTAAAGCGTAAATTGCAATATTTTATTTTTTTTATTTTTTTTTGCGAGCAAAAAATTGCGATAAAAAGTGGATGGCGTCAAGAAGTAAATAAATGCAGTGCAAAAGCAGGAATGCAAACTGGCTCACCCTGAAAAACACGGACGAGATGAATGGCCAGAAGGAGAAGGAAGAGACGACGATCAGTGATCGACAGACAGTCGAGTAGCTGAAGCAAGGAAGATACAGAGGAGGCACAGCAATACAAAAGTGAAGATGGGAAAAGATCGGGCATAAAGTAATGAGAGCAAAAAGAGGTTGGCAAAGAAAAAACGAGCAGTTGAAGATGCTGCTGCTGCTGCTGGGGAAGACAAAGCGCAGCAATTAAGAGCCAACGCTCGGGGGGAGAACGGGAAAGTATATAGACTGATGGACACAGACAACGACGGATAAATTTATGTGCATACACGCAAATGCAGATATACATATATATATACATATGTACATGCAAACTACACACTTACTTACTTACAAGTTTGCGGAGGTGACCTACTTCCAAAGCACTGCCACGCGGTTGCTAGGGAAATAATAATGGAAAAATAACTACATAAATACAATAAAAATGCGAATACCTACATATGTATGTACAAAGGTATGCAGTCGCGTGTGTATGTGTGTGCGTGTGTGCGTGCATGGTTAGGCTCCTTTGCAAGTGGAGCTAAACTCACGGCCGCCGTGTAGACTTGTTTAAAATATTGACTTATTATGCTCATAAAATATTTGAAAACTTAAAAGGCAACAACAACAACAACAATAGCACAACTACAATTATACAATTGTGATGGCACGCAACAGAACCAGCAACAAAAAGCTTCCTCGCTACACAAGCGGCAGCAACAACAGCTAGGCAAATCAAATAGATTGCATACAACAACAACAACAACAACAGCAACAGCTGTAGGAACAACAACTACTGACAACCACAATAAAATGAAATTATTCTGCAGTTTCAATTAAAATAACAAACTCTGTGGCAAGTAGCTGGTAGTTCGTGCATTTCAAACTCGTTAAATGTATACTTGCCACACCCAACGTGCAACGCCCAAGCGCTTGATGCGGCAAAGTGAGCAATTTTGCATTTGTATTACTATTACTGTAAAACTAATACAATAACAGCGCTACATACATAGCTAACCAAATACATACATACATACATATTCATGAACGTAAAAATGTGCATACTTGTACAACGCATGCGGCAAGCAAGCACTAGCGCACATGTGCTGCATGCAACCGCAATGTCGGAAATATTTGCTAACGATTATTATGTATTTAAGTATGTATGTATATGACGCGGATGGCAGCTCAGTGGCGAAAAAGTTTCCGCTTTGTGTCAGGTTCGCTACAGTAGTTGTAGTTGTTGCTGCTGTTGTGCACACTCACAGCGCCAATCACAAGCAAGGTTCGAGGGGAAAAATCTGCTCTTTTGCCTGCCTCAAAGCCACAATTGCGTGCATATTTCCGCAATCTAAATTTTGCAACAAACCAAAATCAGGCAACCGCTCGCCCGCTCGCCCGCCCACCCGTCCACCCGCTGCCGCAACCGCTTCAATGTCTTCGCGTCGTCGCCCACTTGCTGCTGTTTGAACTTTGAACAAAAGTTTAATGTCTCAATGCTGGTAAATTTGTACTTAAAATGCATTAGGCGCATCGAGCAGTCGACAGCAAAGCGTCCGCGGCGGGTAGGCGGTCATGGAGTAGCGGGCGTCTAGGGGCGTCTGTCTTGTTATTTTGCAAAGAGTTTCGCAAAGTTTTGTGTTGTTGTTTTTTTTTTTTTTTTTTTGTTGTCGATATGACGGAACTTGGGTTTAAACTCAACTAAAAAATGTTTTTTTAGTCAAAAGTCAGCCATCCTAATAGTTCACCAAGCTTCAATTGCTGGTTCTAAGTTAAGTTACCCAATAAAGTCACAGCGCAGCAGCAAAAGCAGGCATAAATAAAGCAACTTTGGCGAATTTGTATGCCAAAGAAATCCCTTCAGCTGCAGTTCAGCATTGCGCTAACGCCTCAAAAGCGCACAAGAGGCGCTTGCGGCCGAAAGAGGGATGCGAAGGGCGTAATAAATTGTGAGTATGTGCAACTGCAAGAAGAAGACACTTTTAACGCCAACCAACACAACAACAACTATAATCACTATCATCAAACATTAGCTAGTAGCGGCAGCAAATAATAACAGTAATAATAAGCTCGCGAAATATTATTTTTGCTGCACTTTGGCCCATTAGCGTTGCCGCAATGCCACACTTTGCCACAGGCAGGCAGGCAGGCAGGCAGCAGGGAGCAGCCAGAGGGCAAATGCCATTTAGCCAAAAGAAAATGACTACGGGTTTGCTCTATTCACGTCAGCTCCTCTTCAACAACGCTACGTATGTCATAAACAAAGAAAGCGACTAAATAAATTTTATTGTAAACAAAAAATTTTAAACAACAAGTACATACATACATGCATAGAACAAGTAAGCAGTCCGTCCAAGTACAAATGCGCTATGAAAAAACTGCGATGCAAATGAAGTAAAGTCACAGCAAAAAGTCATAGCAAAAAGTGACTAGAATTAAGTAAGGCGGTGGAGTGAGGCGGGCGCCTTGCAGTGGTGGCTGCATAGAATGCCAGCCAGCTTACTAAGTAAATCACAAAACTTTTGCCTATAAGCGCGCTTAGCGGCTACGCGGCGTGCAGTGACGATCATGGCGCGGAAATTTCAAATTTTAAATATATTCGTTTTATTAATTAGGTTGCCATTAAAGTTTGTTTTTGCGCCACACAACAACAACAACAACAAAAAAACAAATACAAACATAAAAACTGTTTGCGATTATGGCATGTAATGTAAGGTTTCTACTATATATATAAGCAACCATCAGCCATGGCTTGGCTGCAGCTCTGTCGTCGTAAGGATATGCCAAGCCAAAGGCGGAGTGTGGGGGGGGAAGGTTGAGAGGTGAACGTGGTGATGGGCGGCGTACGTTCATCTGCCTATGGCCATTTGCCGTTTTGTCTAATATATGACGTACAAGATACTACATTTACGTACTTGAACACATATTCCGTGGCATGGCGCTGCTTGGTAGAATATACATACATACATACATATTTAGTAGCCGCATTGTGCTCGCATGCATGCAACTTGTGTATCTACCTACTTATAATGAACTGCACAAATATTTTTCTATAGCTACATATTTTCCTTCTTAGCGAAGTTACAAACGCCATAATAAAATGCTATAACAATAAACAAAATTTAGAAAGAATTTTAAGAAAGTTCTGGTTTGTTGCAGTTAAACTGATTTAGTGACTCTCTATGCGAGTGACATTTAAGTTAGCCGTTTAACATATGTACATGTGTAAAATTGCAACGTTTTTTTTTTTTGATATAAATATGTAGTAACATATATTTTGATATGCCCTTGGTATGTTGAAAATACTTTTGACTACATAGTTGTTTTTTTTCAAGATTTATTGCAGGAGACTTTAGAACGACAATTAAAGTGACAGTGAAATGTGGTGCTAATTTAGGTGAAACATATTCCTGGGTGGAGGAAAATTCCGCAACTCCTATTGCTCATCGGCGTTTCACCAGAATTTCACCATACCAGACTAGTTGGCAGTTAGCTGGCCATGAGTCCAAAGGTTTAAGGATTTTTGCGAAATGTACCCTTTTTTGTACTTTGACTTGGCGTTCTAACGCGGCGTACATACATATGTATGTATGTATATAGGTAAAAATAGCCGCCTCATCATTGAGAATTTCCAAATTTTATTAAAGCGCTTACATTTACTGCGCTCAAACACTTCTACCTCAGCCAGAAATTTGGTAAAATTAACTATCTAATTAATATATGCGGCGTAGGTATCTTGTAGCTCTATCGTTCTAAACAAAAGATTAAACTCTGAAATATGTAGAACACAAGTATCTTACAGTAAAACCAACTGCAACGACCATCGAAAAGCCAGTGAGGGCAAGCTGTAATTTCATAAGAGTCCAAATGATTTGACTTATTGGACTACGCTAAGCAGAGATCACACGATTTTTATATTTGTAAAGCAAAAAGTCGCCTAAATTCCACTCAGAGGCCTATTTGGCCATTTTAAACTTTCAATTTTCGGTATAGGCAGAGCCACCTCTCCTTAGCCAGGGCTATTCTATTTACTCTCCCTGATGAAATTGAGGCGGTTCGATAGTTTTTTTTTTCTGTTATATCTGCCAATATGGTCGGGAAAATTGGACATTGACAGAGAAATTGCTTGCATCCACTCTTCAACCTTTTCATCTAGATAGCTTCTACAGTTGGTACTTGTTGGCATAAGCCATCGTTAAAGCAGGAATTATTTTCTTTTGAAAATACCATAAAGATTAGGTATACGTTTCACCTTCTATTGCTTCTTCGTTCGATCCCTAGGCGGTGCATCTAGAAACCAATTAGAGGTGGCGATTGTCAGAATTCCACTGCTGCGGAGACAAATGGACTTTAGACAACTGAAAAGAGTCAAGCATATTTTGTACGAACTTAGGATAGTTTTCAGATCGATTATTGTCAAAAAATAAATAAATATTTCTCATATAACATTTTTTTGCTCTTGGTTTAATACCTACAGTTAACTTTTGTTTGACGACGCTTAGTTAAATATTTTCGGAAGATTTTTGTGGAATAATTTGGTTCTGGAATGTTCTTGTAAATAGAATTTTTAGAAAAACTTTGGTCAAAATGATCCCTAAATATGGCAGTTTTTGAGTTAAGAGGTTCAACAACATTTCGTTGCATAATTTCAGGCGGATTCTTGCACAAAAATACCAAAAGTACCAAAAATATCTCGAAGAAGTCGCGAGACAAGATAAAACTGAGAATGAAGTTTATCAGCATTTGAATACTACTTCATTTATTTTTTTGGACAGACAGTTAAGCATTCTGCGTTTCGTTTTCTATAACAAATTGCATACTGCTGCATTCATTCTGCCTTGTGGCAGGGCTCTCTAATTTGCGTGTTCTTTTCTGAGCATTTTCTCTGGAGTATTTGTGCTATTCTCAACATGTTGCCCTCTAGCCAAAAATGCAACATTTTCTGCCTTAAAGTGTGAGTGTTGCCCAGCAGATTTTGATTTACTGTAGTAGTTATTTTTTTATAAAAATTTTAAATTTTTAATAGAAGTGAGTGGTTTAGTTTTATTAAAATTCACAAAATAACTTGCGAATGAGTTTTCAAGCTGGATTTTTTTTTGTTCTTTTCTCATACGTAAAATATAACATTTTTGCGAGGATCAGGGTAATATTTATAAAATCTTGCCATATATTGATGCAACATTTTCATTGAGAAAATAAAACGCTATTAGGATTTGTGCGAATAGTGCAATGAGCAGGTAATAATGTTCGCTGGAAAAGGAAACGCCGTTAGTTTCATGGGAGCTTTTGTCTTCTTCTTCTTCTTTATTGGCGGTGTAGCTGCCAAGTGAAACTCAGTCCTTCTTCACCTGATCTTTCCAACGCATAGGAGGCCTTCTCTCTGTTCCTCTGTTACCAGCATCGCGGCCCGCGTTGAATGCTTTCAGAGCTGGAGCGTTTCTGTCCCTTCGAACGACATGACCTAGTCAGCGGTGCGGGTGTGCTTAGTTTACGAAAAAAAACTGGATGGTTGGTAGGAACATGAGGAAACTTCCCCAGCCCATATAACCTATCAATCTAACCTAACACATCGGCAGTGTTATTAAAACCAAGCATATTGAATTTCCGAAAGCATGAAAAGTAGTCAACGGCCGGAAGACATTTTTTTGTTCTGTACAGTTTTCTATTTTTTTCATTATTAAAATTTCTTGCAAAAGTATGGTATGCCAGTTGACAACCTGCCCTTTTCACAAAATTATAGCTCAGCATTTTCCCCCCCCCATTACGCTGTGTCACAATAATTTAATATAGCAACTAAAAACAAATTCTGTGTCACAATTGTTAAAAGAAATTGCAAAGTTTCCTATTTAGTTGCCAACTTAAGTTTGCTCTCACAATTAGTAGTCGTACTTTTGACAAAAAAAAAAAAAAAAAAAGAAAAAAGTTAAGCTAATTGTGACGGCGATCTATGGCATTGCTATTGAATGAGAAATATACGTATTAAGAAAATGTAATAAAAAACTGTGCACTAAATTGTAGAAAGTTTTGCATGTGCAACACACAGCAATAACAATAACACCGTTGCTGATTAACAACTTGTCGAAAAAAAAACGAAATAAATCAGCAGAAAAGTGCCGTCAATTGCAGTGTCAGCAGCACTCAGAAAAGTAAAGCAGCAAGCCTACCTACTTATGCAAAAATACATAGCAAAAACTGAAGAAAACATTTTTCAAATAAAAGCGAACAAGTCATGACAATACACATAAACACACACATACACACACACACACCAACACGGAATAAAAACCTGGCGGCATTACAAGTACTAAAATATAATACAATACAAGAAGAAGGGACAACATTTAATTTGCTAAATAGCAAAATAAATGCACAACAATTGCATGGTAACGAAAGAGAACAAGTCGAGTAAGATTGTAAGGCGGGCTGTCGAGATGAAGAGTAAGAGGTAGCAAAAGGCCGCGTCTCGCGGACAATGGCAACAGCAACAGTCATGGGCCCAGCAGCGAAAACTTTGTTGGCACTACCAACATACTAGATAGAAGTGTGCACAGTTGCTTTTGTTGTTGCTACTTCTTAAAGTTACCATTGCTGTTATAAAAACAAACAAACAAATGCCGAATTCATTTGCGTACTATGCCAAGCGGGAGCGGGCAGTAGCAACAACAATAGTTAGATGCAATTTTGGGGCGCTACTCCAGCAATGTGGGCAGATGCCGACAAAAGACGAAGATCTTTACAGAAACCTCGTCTTCGGCTTTGCTCATAGATCTTGTGATCAAAGACGTGTCTGTTCAATGCGCTGAAGGCAATTTCTATGAGTTCTCAAAAAAAAAAATTATTATTTTTTTTATTCTTCTAATAATTCTCATACGCACGTCGATTTCAGTCATTTTGTGCCACTGTCACTTTGCTCCACTTTCAAATGACACCTCTGCCTCAAATGCACTCTGCCCGGCTGAAGCATGGCATGAAGTGGCTAAGAAGTAGATAAAGTATCCACTCGGTGCATAAATATTTAATTAACTGCTGCATTATTTTAATTAGGTTTAAACTGCAATACGGCAGCGAATGGCGCACTCGACCAGCTTTTCTACTACGCCCCACTCTGCCACTCTCTGCCCGATCTCACTGCCAAGTGCGCTTGTTGTGTAGTCATTTAGCATAAAAGCGTTTGAACTAAAGCTCTAAAATGCCGTAGAAAAGCACAAACCCACCACGCAAAAACAACGTATTTAAATAGTCAAAAGACATGAAGAACAAAAACAAATTGCAAACAAAGCCCAACGCAATAGTGGCACTTAAGACTCACTCGCACTCACAGTCACACCCCGCAACAAAATGACGACCGACAACAGTGGAGAATAAAGGCAGAAAGTTAGTTGAATTTATGTCGCCTCGCAAAGTGGCTTATTTTGTGCGCCATATTGTTGTTTGTGTTGCTTTTTTGATTTCAACTTTTTTCACTGAATTTATGTAAGTAAGTACATGGATAAGTAGTTGGCCAGCGCAACAGCGAAACAAAACTGAAATTGTAAGGCGACACTTCTACATATTTATTTAAAGCCATTGTTTTTATCGCCAGCTCGTTGGCTCAGCTTAGTTTTGTTTCACTAATTTTCAAACTAATAATTTAACCAACAACATTTTTGCTACTTAAAATAGTATAATATGTATGTAGTTAGGCGGGTTCGGAGTATGTTCCGAAAATAAAACAAAATACTTTAAAGGGGGAAACTTTGAACAAAATATTTTGTGAAGAGTTTTATTATCGTAAATAATTTTTTACATCTACCTAAAATATTTCACCGTAACTTTACTAAGGTTGACAGACAATGGACTATACTAAAAAAAAAATCCAATCCCATCATTGTTTCATGCACTGTGTGGCAAGTGGGCGCCATCTTGTTGAAACCGCATATTGTCCAAGTCCATGTCATCTAACTCAGGCCATACAAAGTTTGTTATCATGTCACGATAACGCTTCCACTAACAGCATTACCGACATCATTTTCGAAGAACTACGGTCTGATGAGTAAGCCAGCCGAAAAGCCAAATCAAATAGTGAATTGTTGTAGCTGCATAATTTTTTCTTGAATAACATGATGATTCTCAGCACCCCACACTTTTTACAAAACGACCATTTTTATAAAACTTTTTGATCACTTTTACACGTTGTTCAACTCAGTATCGCTCCATGGCTAAGTCCTCCAAAGCCTGTATTAAAAATTTTATTAAAAATTTATAAAAAAATATTTGCACATCACAAAGAACGCACTTTCATTGTAAGGCCTTTCAGAAGGCTATGAACAACTCGATATCTATACATATATTCAGGAATATCGATAAAACCTACAATCTCTTCTAATGCTCATCATCTTCTGGAAAAAAAAAGAAAGTAGAGAAGTGCACGTGAAAAGAGGCGGAGACAACGGAGGTTATTGCTCATATTAAGTACAAGAAAACGAGCCATATTCGAGGTGAACTAACGTAAAACTAGTCCATTAAATCCATAATTAAAAATAAAATAAAAAAATTTTAATTCAAATAAACATTTTTATAATAAATTTTGACAAAACGGAGAAAAGTGGATAAGGAAGCAAATATCGTACAGTTTCATAAGTAGAGTAACTCTTCTTATTACCGTTCGTTTCCTGGCCGGCTGTAGGTGTGTTTTGGTTAGTGTATGGTGTTTTTGGTTCAATGTGTTAGTGTGTTTTGAATAAATTGTAATAGAAATGGAAAAAAGTTGTAATAGAAATGAATGAAATAGTAAAAGATAAAAGCAAATGCCAAAAAACAGGCGATCTCAGCTGTAGGCATTTTTGGGCAATCATCTGATAGTGTTTTTACTTAGGAAACTATTCGATGGCAGCAACAGTTTGCATGGGGTGAACTAAGCTCCGTGGGAAGACCACTCTGAATTATTTTTGTTTTCAAAAAAAAATTTTCATTAAAAACAGCTTCACGGTCGCTTAAATCGTTGAACATACATAACATAAAAACGTATATATCTTTACTTTAAGCAAGAAATTTTACACAAAATAATCAAACATTTTGGGTATTGTTGGGTCTTGTGAGGAATGGGTACGAGAGCACTCTCAAGTGTACAAATCCTTAAATGTCTCATACAAATATGCGCCCTATCAATCACGATAAATAAAGCAATAAATACAGTTCAAGTATGAAAACAAATAAAATATATACATATATATAATTCAAAAGCAATCTCCCGCAGCTGTCCCACTTTCTATAGATCATAAACTTTAATTTATAATCACAAATAAATTCCAAAGGCCAAGATGCAGCAAAACAATTCAGCGAAATACTTGCACACATATGTACATAAATATCTGTGTACATATATATATAAATATGTATGTATTATGTATATAACCCACCAACATTTGCTTGAATGCTATGTTCATTTGTATGTATGTGACAGTGCCATTTTGCTGGTATGCGTACACGTGTGCGCCTATTTACAAATATATACTAAGCCAGATTTTGCAATCGCCAGTTGCTGCTGACCTCATTTTCCAAAACAGGCAGGCAACGAAGCGTATACTCCAACTCCGAGCAACATCTGCAGCCACTAGTGTCCCTCTCCCGCGCCCCCATGACGATAGCTGCTTTGACGGTCGATCGTGCAGCAAAGTAGTAAAAATAGAAACAATCCCGCCGGAGAGAAGAATGCAATAAATAGTGAACGCAGTTATACACAAAGCAGACATGTGGTGCAGATGCATACACATACATATGTACATATTCACAACAAAATGATATCTGCGCAGAACTTGTAAATTATTCGAGAACTTCTAGAGGTTGGCGCTATCGAAAAGTGAGCACCACAAAAAAAATGAGTTGGTAGAAGTGCAATTAAAGAAAGAAAAAATAAGTAGCAGCCTTAATAGAGAGTAGAGCTGCAGCTGCGTGAAAATACGCAAGAGGCAAATACTTATCGCGGCGGGCTGTGCTTCGAGACTCTCACTTCATCAACAGTCGATCGCACCATCACCATTGGGCGTATTATATGCATGTAGCAGCAGGTCTTCTTCATCTGCTCATCAGCAGTATCTACATATGCATGCATGCATGTATGTAAGTAGCGCTGCAATAGCGATTGGTGCTATTGATGATGCCTTTGGTTGCCCATGTATGCACTTACACACACGCCTACATACATGCATGCATACAACACTTTTTTTGTTCGCTTGCTTTTGTTGGCTGACCTAATTTCTAGATGCAATGCAATGCAATGCGATGGTGATCACTATTCAAGTGTTTGATTGTTGTTGTTGCTTTGTATGTGGCTCAATTGCAATGGTGCTGCTATTTTACTGCTTCCGCTGCTGCTGGTGGAAAGTCAAAGGGCTGTTGCATATGTATGTTTGTATGTATGTATGACAGACAAACACACAGCCAAATTTACATTGCCACTGCTCTGGAAAATACTAGTAGATACATACATATGGTTACCTTAATATAGAAAGGCCCTAACTCGCTAAGTCGCTGAAATGCAAAAAAGCCATCACTGACAAAAAATGTTTATTGCTTAAAATGTTGAGGGGACTTATAATTCTAAGAAATGCATCATAGTTGATCAAAAAGGGAATTTTGGATTTTTATTTAGTTACGGATTTTTGTATTTCAGCGACGATGTGAGATAGGGCCGTTCTATAGGTATTAAGATAACGATATGTATGTACCCTGCAGGAAAACCGCGAAGTAGTGAATCAAGTTTCTAGTTCCGTACCAGATCTTTATGGACAAAAACGGACTAGTCTCCACCAGTTCAAAATCAGCGAAATGTAGTACTTTTAAAAAAATATTTTATTTCACTTTTTTCATTAGAAATCTATATCTCAGGTGGCGAATTTAGGACTACTTCGGAACTATCGAAAAGGGGATACAGCGGGGGGCAAATGACACTTCCTAGGACATCGCCATGTTTAATTCGCTAGTTCTTTGAATGCAAAAGAGATTTATCGCGAAGGTTCTAAATGCACTAGAAGCGCACCACCTCAGAACTAGAGATTTCCCCCACAGGGTACTTATATAAGTCTGCTTGTAGTACTAAACTCACAAAGCTTGCTGTGCAAAACGCGAAAAACAACAGCAATAACACCTTTACTCGTAGTTAGCTACATATGTATTTATGAAAATAGCCACTCACTCATTTTGCAAGGCAGCGTATGAATTTCACTGTCTCACTGTTTCGCCGCCTCGCCGCCTCGCCGACTGCCCGTCAACATCCCCCGCTCCTGCCGCTGCCCATTGCATTAGGTTGCCGTTGTAAATGTTAGCTTTAACAAAGGCAGACAACAAAATACATATATTAATGATGGCATACGATTGCACACACACACACATGCACACGCGCGCGCATACAACAACAATCAAGTAGCAAGTGTATTACATGTATGTGCGTGTGTGTAGCTGTTTTTAAATAAACAAGCCACGCACAAATCAGACACTTCACCATTTTATTTTTGTTGTAACGCCGTGACCATGAAGTCACACACAAATCTACGCGCGAACATCACACTCGCACAAACACACACACAGGCACGTATGCACGTATGTATGTATGTATATTTCAAAATCTACAGCAGTGCATTGCAGTGTATATTTGCACAGATTTGCAAACGATGATATATAAAATACTATGTATGTATGTACATACAAACATACATACGAGTGCGTATTTGTGTGCACTCTGTTTTATTGCACATTGCATTCCACAACGCATTCGCCAACTTCAAATCGGAGCTGCTGACATTTTAAATAAATGACGAATGTTGAAGGTTGCGCCGTAGAATGAACAAATAAATCGACTAAAATCTCAAGAAAATACATATGTATGTATGTGTGTATGTATGCATTTATTGCAAACAGGAAAGTTGTTAATTTAGTAAATAAATAAATGTGATGAGAGTGAAGAAGATAGCATGACAAAAAAAAATTACGAATTTGCTTTCAAGTAGTTTGACGTAAATATCTCCACTAATGCCTCCTGTCTTCTCCTGTGTTGAAATATCAAACTTAGGTCCCGAAAGAAAACCTCCAGGCCTCCCTATTCTGTCTAAATTTGAAAGAAACAATTCAGCTATAAATATTTAAATACATATTTGCGTTTTAGCCATTTAGCCTAAATTTAACATATTTCTGCATTTTATTTTCCCTCTTTCAGAGCACACCTTGCAAACATCCAGTGATTCTCCTGCAGGATGTCAATTTTCTCGATCTGCACTCGCTGGTTGAATTTATCTATCACGGCGAGGTGAATGTGCATCAAAAATCCTTGCAGTCCTTCCTTAAAACGGCAGAGGTACTTCGGGTCTCTGGTCTCACACAGCAACAGGCCGAGGAAACTCATAGTGTAAGTTTTCCGCAAAAGAAATATGCATAGATATATCCATTAGGGTGGTACCTAAAATATCAAAGTCTAAGTTTTTTATGATGCACCACTTTATTTTATTCTACGTACAAAATAAAGATATTCACGAAAATTTCAAAATGTTAAAAAGCTTTTAGGGATCCGCTTTAATTAAAATAAAAAAAATGGCAAAGTTTCGACAAAATTTTGACTTGAAATTTGATAAATTTTACAAACTATTGAAACTTATCCGTAAGCTCGTTGTGCCATAGGTCGTCAAAATCAAAATTTTGCGATTTAAAAAAACAGAATCAATTTTTCAAAACCCCTAAGCAATTTTTGTAGTTTTGAAATTTTCTTGAATGTCTTTATTTCGTACGTAAAACAAAATAGATATGTGCTCCATGATGTGGATATATTTAAGCACCACCCTAATATACACACATACGTATTTGTCATCATCATCATCTTTCCTCATTTAATATCCACTTTCGCTTTGTCCCTCCAACAGCAATTAGCTCATATACAAAATTTGGCGAATGCCGCCAACGCTACACGCACGCCCCACAACGCACACCACATTGCCCCCCACGATGAGCCGGCGTTATATTCGCGCAGCAGTGGCTCACCTCCACCACCCCCACCCACACAACAGCTGCCATTGGCCTCCACACACATCAACAGTCAGCTGTTTAAGCGCAGCATGGCTATGCTCAGACGCGAACGTCACAATTCCACACCATCGGCTGAGGACTCGAATAATGCTATGAAACGTTTACGTGGACCCGATAACGGTTTGCCGTCGAGCAGTAATAACAGCCCGGAAATTGTCCATCCACGCAGTTCGTCACCACAATTGACACCGGCCGATTTCTCAACCATCAAGCACAACAATAACAACACACCGCCTCTTAAGGATGAGAAACGTAAGTGTATGCTCGACGAAAAATGATGAAGTATTCACAGCTTTATTCTAACTATGAATCAACTTTTTAGGTAATGGACCCTCCGGCAATGGTAATAATGGCAATAGCGACACTGGCAATGGTAATGGAAACGCCAATAGCGACAAAGTAGGCGGCAGCTTAACAGCCTCACCGCTGACACGCACTGCTGACGACGTCAAATCGGAACCCATGGAACTGGTCTGCTCCAATAACAATCCGACAGCAGTCGATGAGCACAGCAATGATTCTACTGGTGAACATGAGGCGAATCGGTCCATTAGCGGCGAAGGCGGCAAAGGTTCTTTGAGGTAAGCAAAATTAGAGCTTTTGGGTGTTGTATGTACTTGTGGGCTAATCGTAATTCATCATGCTCAACAGTTCGGGAAACGATGAGGAAATCGATAACAATATGCAACAACATCCACCGCCACCATATCTGATGTCACCGGCAGAGAGCAAGTTATTTCCGCCAGGCCCCTTCAATTTCCCCATGAGCGGTTTAGATCCTGCTGCGTTAGCTGGTGAGTATATTTTTTTAGTAATATATAGTAGTAATATTGAGCGACAGCTTAGACGATAAAGTGTTTTGTAGTGAAAGCTGCCTGAAAGTATTTCTGGCTTCTGTGCAGTAGCCACTAAAATGTAGTCCACGGCGAAGTTTTATTGTGCTTATTAAAGATCTTTTAGATAATAGTGAGCTTTTACGCGGTGACAGTCTCTATAAAATATATTGTGAGCTTAAAAAGCTCAACGTGCATGACCACGGGAATGAAACGGCCTACTTAGATTAAGTAATACTGGGCGAAAGCTTAGACGATGAAGTGCTTTGTAGTGAAAGCTCCCAGAGCTTTTTTCCTTTTTGCTTGTTTTTAGACTTTAGTGAGCTTTTACAAGGTGATAGTCTGTATAAAATATATCATGAGCTTAAAACAACCAAAGAGAGCTTTTATTCCGGGGGTTTCCATATACATAAGATCTTTAGAAAGCCTGAAAAAGCATCTCCCGTAGGATACATTTCACACTTTACTGATTCAGATCGGCTATGAGTGACGCTTTGCCGAGTGCGGAGCTTCTTTAAACTTTATATAATTTTTTTTTGGTGCATGGAGAGAAAAAACTTTTTATATTATTTATATGAACGAACACAGTGCTAAAGCTCTCCTTGATCGACACTGAACCGACCGACATAACCGGTCTGAATCAGTAAAGTGTGAGATATATATACTACGAAAGAATTTGGCCCTGAGAGGTAGATATATTACAATTTAGAAGGTAGGTACATATTTTGAAGTATTTTGAAGGCATAGCTCGAACTTTCACACTTTGCATGCAAGCTTTTGGAGATGAAAACTTGATAGATTTAAATCTTTTGGTAATGTTGCGTAGCTTTCCGCGAACATATTAAATTATACGCATTTACACTGTTCTCAACAGGCCTTTCTTCACTTTCAGGTTTTAACTCGCAACTGCAGTCTGCTGCCGAATTATCAGTTTCTCCGCAAGGTGAGTACGCCGCTTCCATACATTCTACTATTCGCTCTTTCCGAACATTTCAATTCAAATCAATTCAAATTCATTTCTTTACATATTTACATCAAATGCAAGTATTTCCCTTAATTTATATAATTTTTTATTACATTTATAACTACGGAAAATTTTTAAGCAAAAATCAGTACTCCATAACATTTTCCAACATGAAATTTATAATTAATTTCTCTACTGTTTTGTTTACATTAATTTAACTTTTGGTTTATTTATTTACAAATAATTTAAACCGATTTTGCGAGGTGTAATAGAAAAAAAAAAAAAAAGAAACAGAAAGGAATTATAGAGAGTAAGGCCAAAGTTCCAAATTAAAAAATTTTTAATTCACAAAAAAAAAATTGAATGCCAAGGACGCAGTGGAATAAGAAGTGATGTTATTTTTTGTTCGAAATTCTTAGGTGATCAATGCACCAACTCATTTCTTACACAAATTTCTCGCTTGATTTCCAATTGCGCCACTCCTAACTGACTATGCCTGACTAATTTACATTTTGGTTATTTTTTCGCTCTTAAGAAAAACAAATCCGATACATC
>NW_023458556.1:9696852-9699199 GCF_013731165.1 Rhagoletis pomonella | reverse complement strand
GACCAAAGTTATAATACCATTTCATGCTCATGAAAGGTATAAAAATGTGGTCAAATTAACAGTGCTATGTTCTAGGGCAGGACGATGTACTCCAACTCTGTAGTGATTAGGATCGTTAAAACACGACCAAGGATCGCATAACAAAGGCAAGCAAAGGGTTGCCCGGAGTCCGATCAGTTCAGATTTAAGATGTGTTCATGTGCACGAGAATCCCATAAGATAGGTCATATAGCTATCACAGTCTACGATATTACATCGGTGACTGGTTCAGCTCTCAATCGTGTACTTTGTAAAGGTGTTTAGGTTCTGTGGCTGTATAGACAAGGGGCAAGGGGCACAGGCTGACAATTTTCGTCCCAATTGAAACCCCTTTATTAATAACTTAGCTGCTTTCAAGAAAACTATCAGATTCAGATTGATACTCAGTTCAGAAGAAGGTAAAGCGGCTCTCTCTCTTACCATCTTCATATCATTTCGGTCAAGGGACGCATTTTAACTGGAATAGGTTCGATTGCGGTTCAGAAGTATGACTGATATCAAATGTATCTAAATTCTAAATTCCTACTTCCATAAGCATAAGATTAGGCAGGGAAGTGGTAAGGACCGAGGGGTGAAGTGTAAGTTGCTGGTAAGGCATTATTACGTGCTCATATTTCCTACGGGGTTGTAGCTAAAATTTGAAAATAATGACAACATATGTGCATATGTAAATGAACATATCGCACACCGTCTTCAAGAGAGTCACAACTCAAAATTTGGCATTTTTGAAATTATGCGCTAAATATGTACACAGAGCTTTTATTTACCTTTCAGCAAAAGCTGAAGCAAATTTTTGTTATAATTTGGTAAAAAAAAAAAACTAAGGTAAAGTCCCATACGATTAGTATGTGTTATGAAATAGTTTTTTCGCATTTTATGACGAACGTATTATTTTGAGTTGTGACTCTTTTGAAGACGGTGTGCGATATGTATATGTACATATGCACATGTAGATACATATGTGTACTATAAGTGCATATAAATAAAAAAAAATACCATTTTTCGCTTCGCACTGATTTTTATTGTTTGCTGTTTTTTGTGGCAATATTCGCTCAATTTTTATGATTTTGCGCACTGAAGCGAAAACACAGCACAGCTGATTTCACACACCTCGATATGTCAAACAGATGTAGATTGAAAAAAAAAAAAATCACAACAAATGAAGTGAAAAGTAACCGGATTGTGAATGAGCTTTTAGCTCAAAATTTTGCGAGTAAGATTTGAGCGGAAAAGTTGAGTTATATTTCAATTCAATGCGTCTTCTATTTGTTGCAATCATTTTGTGAACAACGAAAAGAGTCGGAACCCTTAAAGCGAAACTAAGAAAAATGTATGTATTATTTATGCTTATTTATGTATGTATGTATATTTGTAGATACTTATGAATTCGTCGTTTAAAGTACAAAACCGTGTATCGTCATTCTGCAAAACCGCGTAACTGATATTTGCTGCCAAAAATTGGATTTACGCACACAAACCCTTGGCTCAATCCTTATCCATTCGTCCTGAAGTATACTAGCCAGAAATGCGATTGTTTTATAAAAAAGATAACCATTTTGAAATATGAGTGTTTTTACTCTCTAGAAAATAATTTATGCAACCTCACATACGCGGTTTTGCATTTTGTTGATACGCGGTTTTGTACTTTAAACGACGGTATGTATGTATGTAGGTCTGTATATACATACCTAAAAATATATGCAAAGTGAATTTTGAACGCGCGGAAAACTAATGAATTGACTTTGAAACTTTGCTCAAATCTTAATATATGTACATTAGGGTGGTGCAAAAATGCATGTGGAAAAAGTAAAGTCGGAATTTTTATGCTCTCACCCCCTAGGACTGTTCTATACCGAAAAAAATGTACCCTTATTTTTTTATTTTCGCTCAAAGCGCCCAAAGTTTTCCATGTATTTTATATGGGGAAAAAACAACTTTTCGTAGAAATGGTATAGAGAGCGTGTGTGAATCGGTAACAAAGTTGGCTGCGAGTAAATTTTTGACAAGTATGAGGTGAATAAAATTTCACTAGCCCCATGAGCATATCAAATTTTGACAAACGCAAAGACCGTTGATGTGTATAATTTTTCTGCTCCAAATTTAAGCAAAAACAAGTAAGAAAGCCTAAGTTCGGGCAGAGCCGAACATTAAAAACCCGGCGCACGTATTAAATATATGTTTTTCGCCTTACCGAAAGCTACGGCTATATGGTAAGCCGAGGTGTATCAATTTTGAGTAAATTAGAGTCCTTAGATTTCGAAATTTTGAAGTTTCAAGCAGTTCTGAAATTTACCGTTATATGAGAAGC
>NW_023458556.1:9691995-9696752 GCF_013731165.1 Rhagoletis pomonella | reverse complement strand
TTTTTTTTTGGTGAACGAGCGACAAAAGAACGCTCAACTCGGGTAAAATTTCCTTTTAGCTACTTAAGCAACCCTGTTGGTATCTGGCAAGAAACATGTGATTAGTTTAACGGGTTTCAGACATAAAAATATATACTTATTTAAAATATAAATCATGTATGTATATACGAAAACAAAAATTTGCCTCTCCACTTTCCCATTAACAATTCACAATAGAGCAATTTTTCACTTACCAACACTACCCTTCCGGTCGCGTATTTTTTAACCGATAAATAGCCGAGTTTGTGTTGTTGGTTTGCAGGTATGTATTTCGTTATTTAAGCGAGTGTTCTTTTGTAGCTCGGTTGCAAAAGAAGGCACCCAGTATGTAACTTTGTGGCTGTAAACTTTCGTCCCAATTGAAACCCCCTTTATTAATAACTTAGCTGCTTTCAAGAAAACCATCAGATTCAGATTGATACTCAGTTCAGAAGAAGGTAAAGCGGCTCTTTCTCTTACCATCTTCATATCATTTCGGTCAAGGGACGCATTTTAACTGGAATAGGTTCGATTGCGCTTCAGAAGTATGTCTGATATCAAATGTATCTAAATTCTAAATTCCTAATTCCATAAACATAAGATTAGGCAGGGAAGTGGTAAGGACCGAGGGGTGAAGTGTAAGTTGCTTGTAAGGCATTATTACGTGCTCATATTTCCTACGGGGTTGTAGCTAAAATTTGACAATAATGACAACATATGTGCATATGTAAATGAACATATCGCACACCGTCTTCAAGAGAGTCACAACTCAAAATTTGGCATTTTTGAAGTTATGGCTAAACATACACACAGAGCTTTTATTTACCTTTCAGCAAAAGCTGAAGCAAATTTTTGTTATAATTTGTTTAAAAAAAACCTAGTTTTTCGCATTTTATGACGAACGTATTATTTTGAGTTGTGACTCTTTTCAAGATGGTGTGCGATATGTATTTATATGTATAAGTACATATGTACATGTAGATACATATGTGCACTTTAAGTGCATATAAATAAAAAAAACATTTTTCGCTTCGCACTGATTTTTATTGTTTGCTGTTTTTTGTGGCAATTTCGCTCAATTTTTATGATTTTGCGCACTGAAGCGAAAACACAGCACAGCTGATTTCACACACCTCGATATGTCAAACAGATGTAGATTGAAAAAAAAAAAAAATCACAACAAATGAAGTGAAAAGTAACCGGATTGTGAATGAGCTTTTAGCTCAAATTTTTTCGAGTAAGATTTGAGCGAAAAAGTTGAGTTATATTCCAATTCAATGCGTCTTCTATTTGTTGCAATCATTTTGTGAACAACGAAAAAAGTCAGAACCCTTAAAGCGAAACTAAGAAAAATGTATGTATTATTTATGCCTATTTATGTATGTATATATATTTGTAGATACTTATGTATTCGTCGTTTAAAGTACAAAACCGCGTAACGTCATTCTGCAAAACTACGTAACTGGCATTTTCTGCCAAAAATTGGATTTACTCACACAAGCTCTTGGCTCAATCCTTATCCATTCGTCCTGAAATATAGTAGCCATTTTGAAATATGAGTGTTTTTACGCTCTAGAAAATAATTTCTACAACCTCGCGTACGCGGTTTTGCATTTTGTTGATACGCGGTTTTGTACTTTAAACGACGGTATGTATGTATGTATGTAGGTCTGTATATACATACCTAAAAATATATGTAAAGTAAATTTTCAACGCGCGGAAAATTAATGAATTGACTTTGAAACTTTGCTCAAATCTTAATATATGTACATTAGGGTGGTCCAAAAATGCATGTGGGGGGGGAAAAAGTAAAGTCGTAATTTTTATGCTCTAACCCCCTAGGATTGTTCTATACCGAAAAAAATGTACCCTTATTTTTTTATTTTCGCTCAAGGCGCCCAAAGTTTTCCATGTATTTTATATGCGGAAAAACGACTTTTCGTAGAAATGGTATAGAGAGCGTGTGTGAATCGGTAACAAAGTTGGCTGCGAGTAAATTTTTGACAAGTATGAGGTGAATATGAGCTCATGAGGCTAGTGAAATTTTTGACAAATGCATAACAAATATTGACAAACGCAAAGACTGTTGATGTGTATAATTTTTCTGCTCCAAATTTAAGCAAAACCAATAAAATATTAGGATATCGAGTTTATGGTGGCAATATTAAGAAGTATTACACTACATTAAATATTTCTGGTAAATAAATTGATTTAATGTTTCAAACGTCCCAGTAATAATAATACCCAATTGTTTATTTAACCATTTTTTCATTGAAACTATTATTTATAGGTCCGCCAAAAACCCACGAAAACCCCGAAAAATGCAATAAAAAATCATTAGTATTAAAAAATGGTTAAATAAACAATTGGGTATTATTATTGAAAGTCTCCTGAAGAGAACTAGAGTATTCCGATCGAAAAATATTGATTTTCAAGAATTCTATACCATTTCTACGAAAAAACTAATTTTTCCCATATAAAAATGCATGGAAAACTTTTAGCGCTTTGAGCGAACTCTAAATATATATATTTTTTTTTCAAAATAAAAAAATAGGGATATACTTGTTTTCGATATAGAACAATGCTAGGGAGTAAGAGCATTACAATTCCGACTTTACTGTTTTTGAACCACCCTAATGCACACATAGTATACAAGATTAAGAAAAATTTAACGAATTTTCATAAAAATTTTAAATTTTTTTACTCAGATTTTTTTTTTTAATTACTGGTATGCAGTTTTATAGCCCATCCAATTTCAGTATAACAATATACAACTTTGAAGTGGCTAAGCTATCGCGTCGAAACTAGTCAAAGTAAGCAATTCGGAGCCAACTTGAATTATAGCAATTAGAGAAAGGTCATTTTAATGAAGCATAAATAGTAGTGTTGGGAAGTATCGAGTACTTTTGAGGATCGAGTTCTTTGGTATCGATACTTTTAAGGATCGGGTATTTTCCAGAGCGCTGAGTACTTTTTTTTTTTAAATATACACATGTTGGTAACATTTCAATACTTGGCGTAGAAATCTCACAAGCTGGCAGTATTTTATTCAAATTAATATATGAATCATTTATGCGAAATTCTCGTGTTAAATTTTTTTTATACGAATATTCGAATATTCGTATCTATATCTGCAATGCCAAATTTTGTTAACGTTTTTGATATTTTAAAGTAAAAACTCAACAACAAAATACACGCCGGTTGTTGGTTTTGCTCCAATGCTGTTCAATACATATGTATGTATGAGCAGGTGTTAAAGTATGATATATCGAATGTTCTTGTCGGGTGGAAAAAATTGTTTGTTCTGAATTCCTTTGACCTCAAATACTCCGCTCTAATACTTGTCCACTACATCTCTGTTCCTACCACCTTAACGTACCACCTTAATGTCATATGTTTAAGTATCGCCAAAAATCATTAAACTTTTGATATGCAAGTATTTCGATAATGCCAGTAGAAGTATGTATTTATTTAAAAAACGAATTTTTTATGAGTGTGGGTGTTACCTCTGTGTTCGGCAAAAAAAATTGTTCTCCGAAATCGCCTAGCAAAAATTCCTTACTTGGACTCAGAGGTGTACTTTGAACTTTTTTCGTTTGCTTAGGCTTCGTTTGTAGTACGGTCTAATGTACATACATACATATGTTTGTATGTGTTTATCTATGCATTTCTACTAAGGTCGTTTTATTAGTTCTACCTACTACTGGTTAGGGGTCACGAGAATTCATTGCCGCTCATTCACAGCTTTTTACGCATATATATGTATGTGTGTGTGTATCAGATATTGTCCAAGCATTTATTGCTTCATTCAAGTGAAAGGTAATTATGTACATATGTACAAGCGTAGATATTTAAGTACACACACACATCCAATGGTACATTCATAAATGAGGCATAAAATTATAATTTAGCCGAATCACTGCAATATAAGTCGTATAACACAAATTAAACATATCATCGCTGTTTTGACCAGCAATGTATATACATATGTATGTATAAGCAAATATGTATGTATGCAAGAGCATTCAAGCGGTTAATGAGCAACTGTTTCTCTATTCAGACGTAAAATTGTATTAACATGTTAACTTATTTGAAACGCATTTGTTGATATGTGTGCATATGCAGTTATCAAAAGTGCACTAACTTAAAATTTGTCATAAGTTTAGTACACTAAAAATGTTGCCAGATCTTATCTAGTTGGGTGGTCGGCTTTTTTCAAAACCGGAGTTCGAGATAATTGAAAAATGCCAATTTTGAAATTAAGAAAAACCGCTCGATCTTAAGTGAACTTTTTTAATACTTTTATTGAATTTTTCCAGAATTTTTTTTTTTTTTTTTTTTAATTTAGTAGTGCTCTTCCCGCCGTAACCGATTGCTTAGGGGTACCCACTGCCGATCGGTAGGTACAGACATGGTTCGATTCTTGGTCTCAGCATCATCAAAAACTGCGAGTGCTCCTCTGCGGACAATGGCAAATCTCCAAGTGTACGAAAAATGTTTTCATAAAAACCGTAGCTACAACCTCAAGATGCACAACAAAACTTAAAGGAAGAGCTCGGCCGAGCACGTAGAAAAATGTGTAAGCGCCAAAAATTTATTTTTTATTATTATTTTTTTTTTTGAATTTGGTACACATTTTTAAATTGAGGGTCCAGTGGGAATTTTCCTATAGTTTAGATAAACAATGTATAGACATTTTCTAGTTCCATTTTTTATAAAGTAAAATAAGTAGACTTGCA
>NW_023458556.1:9682110-9691895 GCF_013731165.1 Rhagoletis pomonella | reverse complement strand
CGTTATATGGGATGTGGGCGTGGTTATCGTCCGATTTTAAAAATTTTAGGCGATTTTGTATGCTGTACGAAGGCCGACAACTGTGCCAAGTTTGGTAGAAATTGGTACAGCGGTTACCAAGATATACACATGTAACCATAAGTGGGCGTGGCTACGCCCATTTTCCAAAAATGTATAATATTATTATTTTTTGTCAAAAAATTATTGTAAATACCAATTTTGAGTGATTTATCTTCAGTAGTTACTAAAATATCGCAGTTTTCGTATTTCTGGAAATTACCGTTATATGGGAAGTGGGCGTGGTTACAGTCCGATTTCGCCCATTTTCAATAGCAACCTACCTTGGATTAAGGGAAACCTACATACCAAATTTCGTTGAGATATCTAAATTTTTGCTCGAGTTATCGTGTACACGGACAGACGGACAGACGGACAGACGGACGGACAGACAGACATGGCTTAATCGATTTCTCTTTTTATCCTGATCATTTATGTATACATTTGTCTATATCTATCTCGATTCGTTTTGGCTGTTACAAACAACCGTTATGTGAACAAAATTAATATACCCTTGTGCACAAGTGCGCTCGGGTATAACAATAAAATATTAGGATATCGAGTTTATGGTGGCAAAATTAAGAAGTACTACACTACATTAAATATTTCTGGTAAATAAATTGATTTAATGTTTCAAACGTCCCGGTAATAATACCCAATTGTTTATTTAACCATTTTTTCATTGAAACTATAATTTATAGGTCCGCCAAAAATTCACAAAAACCCCGAAAAATGCAATAAAAAATCATTAGTATTAAAAAATGGTTAAATAAACAATTGGGTATTATTATTGAAAGTCTCCTGAAGAGAACTAGAGTATTCCCATCGAAAAATGTTGATTTTCAAGAATTCTATACCAGTTCTACGAAAAAATTAATTTTTTAATAGAACAATTCTGGGGGTAAGAGCATTACAATTCCGACTTTACTGTTTTTGAACCACCCTAATGTACACATAGTATACAAGATTAAGGAAAATTTAACGAATTTTCATAAAAATTTTAAATTTTTTTACTCAGATTTTTTTTTTTAATTTCTGGTATGCAGTTTTATAGCCCATTCAATTTCAGTATAACAATATACAACTTTGAAGTGGCTAAGATATCGCGTCGAAACTAGTCAAAGTAAGCAGTTCGGAGCCAACTTGAATTATAGCAATTAGAGAAAGGTCATTTTAATGGAGCATAAATAACTAGTAGTGTTGGGAAGTATCGAGTACTTTTGAGGATCGAGTTCTTTGGTATCGATACTTTTAAGGATCGGGTATTTTCCAGAGCGCTGAGTACTTTTTTTTTTTAAATAGACACATGTTTGTAACATTTCAATACTTGGCGTAGAAATCTCACAAGCTGGCAATATTTTATTCAAATTAATATATGAATCATTTATGCGAAATTCTCGTGTTAAATTTTTTTATACGAATATTCGGATATTCGTATCTATATCTGCAATGCCAAATTTTGTTTACCTTTTCGATATTTTGGAGTAAAAACTCAACAACAAAATACACGCCGGTTGTTGGTTTTGCTCCAATGCTGTTCAATACATACATATGTATGTATGTATGAGCAGGTGTTAAAGTATGATATATCGAATGTTCTTGTCGGGTGGAGAAAATTTTTTGTTCTAAATTCCTTTCACCTCAAATACTCCGCTCTAATACTTGTCCACTACATATCTGTTCCTACCACCTTAACGTACCACCTTAATGTCATATGTTTAAGTATCGCCAAAAATCATTAAACTTTTGATATGCAAGTATTTCGATAATTCCAGTAGAAGTATGTATTTAAAAAACAAATTTTTAAAGAGTGTAGGTGTTACTTCTGGGTTCGGCAAAAAAAATTGTTTTTCGAAATCGCCTAGCAAAAATTCCTTACTTGGACTCAGGGGTGTACTTTGAACTTTTTTCGTTTGCTTGTAAGGTAGTACGGTATAATGTACATACATACATATGTATGTATGTGTTTATCTATGCATTTCTACTAAGGTCGTTTTATTAGTTCTACCTACTACTGGTTAGGGGTCACGAGAATTCATTGCCGCTCATTCACAGCTTTTTACGCATATATATGTATATGTATGTGTGTGTGTATCAGATATTGTCCAAGCATTTTGTTGCTCCATTCAAGTGAAAGGTAATTATGTATGTACAAGCATAGATATTTAAGTACACACACACATCCAATGGCACATTCATAAATGAGGCATAAAATTATAATTTAGCCGAATCACTGCAATATAAGTCGTATAACATATCATCGCTGTTTTGACCAGCAATGTATATACATATGTATAAGCAAATATGTATGTATGTAAAGAGCATTCAAGCAGTTAATGAGCAACTGTTTCTCTATTCAGACGTAAAATTGTCAATTTCGATTAACTTATGTACACTAAATATGTTGCCAGATCTTATCTAGTAGGGTGGTCGGCTTTTTTCAAAACCGGCGTTCGAGATAATCGAAAAATTTGAAAATTTGAAAAAAAGACCTGTTCCCTCTTTTGAAATTAAGAAAAACCGCTCGGTCTGAAGTGAACTTTTTTAATACTTTTATTGAATTTTTCCAGATATTTTTTTTTTTTGTTTGATTTAGTAGTGCTCTCCATTCCGTAGCTCCCTCCATTTGTGCTACAACCTCAAGATGCACAACAAAACTTAAAGGACGAGCTCGGCCGAGCACGTAGAAAAATGTGTAAGCGCCAAAAATTTATTTATTATTATAATTTTTTTTTTGAATTTGGTACACATTTTTAAATTGAGGGTTCAGTGGGAATTTTCCTATAGTACAGATAAACAATGTATAAACATTTTCTAGTTCCATTTTTTATAAAGTAAAATAAGTAGACTTGCAGTGAATTTTAAGATGTACTAAATAAATCAGGTGAAAACCCGAGTTAATTCGATAACACAAATCCGGTTATTCGAAAAGGTTTAGAAAAACAGAGCCAATCACCCTAATATCGAGTCCTAGCCTCTAAGAAACGTAAGCGATTTTTTTTTTTTATGCAGATAAGCATCTAGATCAAAGATATAATGGTAGTTATCCCATTTTCCAGATATCCGGCATAAATTTACTCTTTGACCGGATCCGTATATTGAGTTACTATCCGCTATCCGACCGCGGCGAAACAGTTTCTCAAAATTATTTAAAGTAAAATACTCTTGTTAAACTTAGAAAGACGTTCTATTAACAAAATGTCGTTGGTCCTCTCTCTCCATCAACAGCAAATTTGATATGTTTCTCCGTCCGTCAACCTACGTTTACGCTACGTCGTTGAGTGTCAGCGCTATAATTATTATTATTTATTATTATTTTTGTTTAATGCAAATATCGGAGATGGAGAAAAAAAGTAATTTATCATCAATGATTTTGATCTATATAGACAGTATTTTATTAATTACGGCAGTAGTTCGTCTTTGTTTTTTATTGCTTTATTTTGGCTGTCAAATTTCGATATATTTTCGATAAATATTAGAGAAGGCACCGATTCGTTCACACATCACACACATCTTTGTACTTCAAATTATAATATGCAAAAAAACTCCTTTGTTTTTGTATGAATATATACTGGTGACACTGTAAATAGGTTTACATATTTTGTTAAGCCAGCCAAAGACAGGCAACAGATCCCAGCAATCGGTTGAAACTCGTTTCGCTATACACTGGTGGAGCGGTTGACGATGTTGCCTTGTCGGTGGCTCGCTTTAGTGTCAGAAACTGGTCTACTAAGGCATTTCATTAGCACTTCATGACTATAACCCCAAGTCTCAACCTTCTACTAAATGTGTCTTAACATCTGATCTGTCAAATTTCCGTTTTAACTTTGTTCCGTTTTCTCATGCGGGCAACTTTCAAAATGGCATCAAGCCAATCAGATCGATCTGTACCGAATGTAAATGGCGCGGTAAAATGAGAACTGAGTTGCCCAACTACGAAATGACAGCTGATGTTAAGACAGCGATGGTAAGAAATTCAGCAAGACAGAAATGGTTTAACAGTGGAAGTTTGCGGTCTCCACCTGACATTTTTGCCTTAACACAGCTTTTTTAAGGGCGGTAAGGGGGAGTGAAAGCGTCTTGGGCAAACAATATTAAAGACTAATTAGTGGGGGATGCCAAAGACATTTAAGTTGTAGTGTTCTTTTGGCCATAAATCTAGCTTTGCCAGTTGATTTTGATTTAGCATCTAATTCCGACACAATTACAAACATACGTATGCATTTACGGTCCTCATGTATATTTATTTATTTATATTTGGTCTACAGAAAAATGTACATACATACATACATTCTAAACAAGTATTTTATGGTTGTGTCAATTAAAACGTGCGTCCTCGCGAAAACGCTAGCACTTCACCATATTTGTTGTTGTTGTAAATAAAAAGTAGACTTTCTTTAAATAAGAACTACTGATTATATACACGTGTTGTATCGTTTATTGATCCAAGTTGCACAATTCCCACAATGATAACACGCCCTTAACCCACCGTACTGGGTCATTGCCTCAAACGTTTATAAGTTTTTTTATTACTGGCCTCAAGAATTCTTTCGTTCAAAAGCTAATGAGCTTACAGCAAATACGATTGTTCGACTTTACTTATTTTATGGGCGTAGATTGGATGGCAATCGCACATAAATAGTTGAATACAATCAATCAGAGACTGATCAATCAGAGACTGTAAATAAAAGTAATTTGTAGATATTGAAATCAACAAATCATACATTGTAAAACAATAAATCGAAGAATATCCTAAAAATGGGCGTGGTGATTTTAGGACTAAAGGTAAAAAATTAAGATTTCATTGTGGATTACGGCAGAATAACTCAGTGAGAGGGTAGACCAGTATGTTTGCATGTATGTATATAAAAAAATATTTATTGGACCAAAAAGTAGTGGGTAGGCACTGTGGCCAATGGTAATCAACTATTACCACCTCCGCATGATTGTAAGCCATGCAGAGTCCGCAGAAGACTCCGGAAGCAGTGTCCGGAGGATGCATCAGACTAGGCCGATCATACTTTGAACTGCCATCAAATTAAAACTTAAGAAAGTTTTATTACATGGCAGTTGAGAAGTGCATGTACATAAATTTCATTAATTTAATGAAGGAAATTTTTGCACATGCAGCAGTACATAGCATGCATTTAGGCGCCTGGTGTTAGCAGTCGCGTCTAAACAACGGCAGAATGTATATTCACTAACAATGTTAGTACCGCAAATTTCTCTTTATTGCAAAGGCGTATTCAACCCATTTTTTTTACAAGCTACATCATATTAAAAAGGGGGTAATCTGACCATATACTTCAAATGGTAGCTTTTGCACTTTACTGTACATTTGTATTTTATAAGATGTCCAAAAACCATCATTAACTTTATCTTAGCTTAAATAATGCTGAAGATAAAAGAGCGTTAGAATAAAGAAATAGTTTTGAAAATGGACTACACACATTTTTGGTGTAGTGACGGAAATACTTCATAATAAGTTTTCATGATCATGCGGTTTTTAAAGTTCACTTCCTGTCAAATTTGATATGCAACATTATTTTAAACACATAAAACCACTTTTGGGGCTCGGCAACGCGCGCTGAAAGTGCCCAAAAACCACACCTTTTGTATGGGGATTTTTTACTATGCTCTACTATGTTACCCCCAGTGCTTTTTATCATTCCTTAGGCCATGCGACCTGTAAAACTTGGTTTTAATACATTTTCAAAACGAACACCTAATCCAAAATCGGCTTCGATTCGGAGGTTGGGAAATGGTTTGGAAACTCGCAGTTTTTTAGGTTTTACTATTCCTATTAATATGTGGCTTTATTTGCAAAAGATATCAGAATTTTAGAAAATGTCTTCAGCAGGTCCTTCAATATAAATCATAACCAGAACGTTATATAAAATAAATACAAATTCTAGCATAACAGCAGATCGCACTTTCAAATTAGTCTGATTTTGAAAGTGTACGACAATTTTGAAATTGCCTGATATTTTTTTGTTTTGGAGCAGAAAATATACGGTAACGTTTCATACTTAAATTTTTTTTTAGAACCTTCTTGGATTTTTTCGGTCCTTTTTGAGTAGTTTTTTTGAATTTTTCAGGTTCCCCTCAACAAGTATGTACCGACGACATCCTTTCGAAAACTGTCGCGGATTATCGAATCGATTTCTTGAATATAATAGTAACAAAAATTTCTGATTTTTACCACAGGAACTGTTAAAACGAGGATAACGAAGCAAACTGTTATTTTTTTTGCAATATTTACCATTTAAATTTTATGAAATTTTTTGCAGTTGCATGTTTTGCAAAATATACGAAGCAAACCATTCACTCGATAATCAGTAGTCTCTCACATATGTATATATATATATATATATGTACATAAGTTTGGTCAAAAAAAAATAAAAAATGGTGTCAATGTTGGGTTCTGTCAACGTTTTGCACTGAAAGAAACTCTTTTGAAAAGCTGTGGTGTTAAGTATTAGAAAATGGAAAATTAAAAGTACTACGACATACTGATGGAATTAAAACTCTCCGATTCTCGCGTTTCAACATTAAAAACTCAATGCTATGTATGAATGTAAGTAATACATTTTTCTTTCTAAAACACAACCTCAGCGCAGTCAGTATGCTTTAACACAATAATCGAATAGTAATTCTGATTGGCTATTGAAGTGAATTCTACCAACCAAGTGTAATTCGATCGTAATTCGATGAAATTACACATAATTCATAGAAAATGAAGAGTGCAAAGCGAAGTTGTCACAACCAGTAAATACATACTAACAATGACAATTGACATACTCATACGAGTTTAAAATGACCGACTGACAAGGTAATGAAAAGCAGCACACACCTCGTCAGCAAATGTGTTTGCATGTATGTATGTATGTACGTAGATACATACAAACACATATATGCATTTCTGAATATTGTCTATATTCAGGTAAATGCATTCAAATTGTTTATAAAAATATCCAAATAGAACCAACTTACACAAACAAGTTCGAAATCTGAGCTATTATGACGTCTGTTGCAAATTATCCGATTGTAATTTCATACATATGTATGTATATGAATTACGATACATTTGTACGCATGTACTTAGATATTATGAATTACGATACATTTGTACGCATGTACTTAGATATTTATGTTAAAGTTGATAGGCACTTCAAGATACGTATCTGGGCCTCGAAGTGTCAATCAGTATAACTAAAAGAAGATCAGCCTTTGATTACACCTACGTTCATGTATTTACATGTTTAATCTTTTTAGCTGCCTACTGGGGTGTTCGATTATTCGATTATTTTTCCAAAACCGGTTTTCGAGTTATTCGAAAAAAACCGGCTGCCGATTTTTAAATTAACAAAAAAAAACGGGATAAAGCGGTTTTATTTTACATAGTTTTTTAAATTTACAGTGAAAATGTTTATCTTGGTATGAAGTCATGACCGAAAATTACTATAAAACTATTAACAGATAGCTTTTATTAAGAAAAGAGCAAAGCATAATAAGTAAAAAGTTTTTTTTAGATCAAATTTAAAACAAATAAAAATCAGTGAAAAATTCCCGTTTGCCCTTTTTTTCAATACTTTATTGCATTTGCTCTGACTTTTTTTTTTTTAGTTTTGAGTAGTGAAACAAAAATCCCTACGATAAGATATGAGTCTTTCTTCCAACAAAATCCCTTAAAATGTTTAACTACACATCGTATTCCAATTGAATATAAGCCCTATATAAAAAAATTAATTTAATTATTCCACCAAGATCACTGAAGTTAAATTCAATAAAATTTTCATCGAGTTTCAATTTAAGAATGTGAAGCCTTTTGTAGAGGTTTTTTACTTTAGAAGAAATGTCTAGGTGCTTAAGATCCAAATTATAACGATTTTAAAGCCAAACTTCAAAATTGCGTTCGACATTTTTATTCAAGTTTTTATTTATTTTTCCTAATTTCCAGAGTCAAATACTCTATGATCACTTAAACCTACTCGTTGTTCGAGTTATTAAAAAAAAAATAATACTAAATAATATATTTTATAAGTTGGGGGTTTTCAAACAGAGGTATCGTCTTTCTCGTTCCATAATCTATAAGCTTAGTATGCTAGAACATTAATTTTTTTTTACTGAAAATTCTTTCTAAATTACACTAATCATAAAAGGGATTCGCATAAACTGTGTTAAGCTCGTAATTTTACGAGGCTATTTACGTTAAGACCCCCTTATATAAATATGGAAATACGTGCGTAATAAACCCAACACAAAAAAAAATCGCAAAAATTTCACACTTCTGAGCATCCAATTCATTTCCAAATTCATATAACTTGATAAATTTCGAATATGTATTTGTAAAGTTAAAACTCTTTCAGTACTTACCTTTTTGTGGCTGTGGTTGTGTTTTTGTTCCCATTATGAATATGCTCGGCTCCAAAGAGTGGCTAATCCAAATAGAAGTTATGTAAATCTTAAGCGTACACTCAATAAATATAACGCGTATTAAAAGTTCATATAAAATGTTGGTCGTAAAAATAAGTGCACTTTTTTTTTTTAGAACGATTTGTTAACTTGTCAATAAATATAAACTTCTATATAGCAGTAACTTTTGTTTTTTTTTTCTTAAATATTAATTTAGCACTTTTATTATACTATAAATATATGTTTTTTAAATTAATTGCAGGTAGAATGATTCCTTTGTTTTTGTATTTGTCTTTGTTGTGATAAACAAATGCCATTTGGGTTTGCGCTGAATGACTAATCCAATTAGTCAGTCAATCTTTCCAGGAGGTCTGGATCTGGACGGTGGCGCTCTTCGGCGTTTTCGTATAATCGGTGGAGCCCAAAGTTGCGCCCATTTGAAATGGATATCCATGTGTGTGGTTAAAGGATAAATGTCATCTGAAAATAAAACGAGAGACGATGAGTTTTGAATCCGGTACTCGGCAAATGACACTGAACTCAACAAACTGAGCTAAAGTATTGAGAAATATTAAATAGTAAAAAGAATGCTATGTATAAGTATATATGTAAGTATATGTACATAAGTATATAAGAATGGATTTAAAATATTAATGAGTTGTGAGAATTTCATAACTCTCTTTGCCAACCTTTCGATTTAACGCTTGTGAGCCCATATGTCCCAAGGTTGCGTTGCCAGCGGAAAAGTGTGGACGAAAACAGCTGTTACACGTGTTGCACACCATCAAATTTCCACGACAAGTGGCGATTGGAAATTAAAAATTAAAAATTAAAATTATGTAGTATTTTTCTTAATCCGTTGAGGAGCAGAAACAAAGCCTACACGACGTTACATAATAAAGTTTCTTGTTGCCCATGTGGGAATATTAAAAAAAAAAAACTTGATTTCAATGAAAATTAAATAAAAATATTCATGATTCTAAAATATGAGTGTGTTCGGAGGCAAATCGAACAGGAAGCAAAAAAACGAACGCAAGTTGCGCGAAATTTCTGAGTAAAACGTAACAAGAAATGACAGTTTAAAAATTACATAAATGGACATAAAAAGCAAATTAGCTGATCTACTGCTGCCACCTGGGCAGTCAGTCTTGATGTGTTTAAATTTTATTTCCCAACCAGTGCTTAACCGATGTGATTCGTTTAATTATTTAAAAAAAAAAAAAAAAAAAAAATTGAGAGGAAAAAGGATAAACAGTTTAAAAGGAATAAAAGGTTAGAAAAGATTAGCTTTGTAGTGACCTGTACGTGAAAAA
>NW_023458556.1:9678526-9682010 GCF_013731165.1 Rhagoletis pomonella | reverse complement strand
TCAACTGGTTGGCCGATAAATCAATGCGTGTGTAGGGCCTTTTATAGGGCCTCACCAAAAAAAAAGAGTTGCGGTTTTCCACCGGAATTATAATATTTATTATATTGTGGCTGGACCGATGTGAAAATACTTCTTAGAATCTCATTCAGGCAGATTCTGCAATTCACTTCCGAGTGAATTTCAATCAAATTCGCAGGGGTTGAAATTCACTCGGAAGTGAATTGCAGAACCTGCCCGATTTTGTAGATTCCGTTGATAAAATTAGAAAGAAAAATTGACCTTGAACTTCTAGCTTAAACTCTTCTATCATACGAGGTGATATTTTGGGAAAAATATTTTTAAAAAGCAACATCATTTTTGTTTATAAAAAACTCGACTTTTGTATGTACATATTTTCCATTCCGTCCAGCTCATTCATACACTTAATAATTCCGATAGAAAATCCGTATCGATTTTTTTGTTTGCATGGCAAATTATACATATATGTATTAGGCAAGTTCTTGGGAATGTGCGTTTTAACTTTTGTACGCAATAAGCTCCACTATAAAACCATTCAAACTTATTCATTAATGTTCGTTGTACACGAAATTTCCGTCCTTATCAGGAGGATAACTGCTCTCATTTAAAAGTCAATCTTAATGCTTACGCGTGTACTCACACGAACAATTATACGTATTTAATAGTAAAGTACAATTATTTCGCCATTTACCAAACTACGCCTAAAATTAACTCACACAACCAGACAGCGCCAAATATGAAAACCATAGAACGCTTTAACTATGTATGTCGTATTTCACATTTTTTTTTTTTTTTTTATACAAAAAAATATGGATTCATCTACTGATACGCTTTGAAAATGTGTATTATTGCTAAGGTAGGTGTGTAAGGGTTCAACCAGCATTAAATACACATTAGCTTTCCGCTCTCACTCGATTAGTTGAAGTGAATTAATTATTTGCTATTTCAGCATATCAATGAATAAAACATGTTTAAAATTATACAATAAAAAAATAAAAGCAAATTAAAAATTTATAAAATTTAGTTGTGTTAAACTATTTTCAATTAGAAGGTATCCATTACACTTTTAAAAGAAATTGCATGTATAGGGAATTTTAAACTAAAAAAAAAAAAAAAGGAAATTTAAATGAAAATGAAAAAGTTATCGCAGGCTTTAGCTGAATAGCTTGGTATTGCAAATTAACAGTACAAAAATCGTGCTAAGTATTCGTGTATAATTTTTTACAATGAATAGCTTTTATTTACCGAGAGCTGATAGTTATTCATATTCTTATGCAACCCAGAATATACAACAGCGTAAATCTTTCCCAATATACTTAGGTATGTATGTAAGTATTTATGTATGTTAATTTTAATTCAAAGTAATTCTAATTATACTATATTAAAGTGCAAACTTATTGAGTCAAACTAATAACAATAATGAATCAACTAATTATATCAAATTTTCCAATAAAAATAGTTTAATATTGCCTTTCTCTTTAGCGAAATTACGCCAGTTTTTCATACTCGTACCAATTGTATACCGGTCTTTCTGCACTTGGTCCTTCCGTTGTGTTCGTGGATGTCCTTGGTTTCATTTGTCACGCATGGATGGCGAGTTGGAGAAAACTTTCCCAGGAGCGTCTTCACTAGCTCATACTTCCTCATACATATTCGACATCAAACTTTCGCGAGACGCACGTTTTCAATTGGAATGATTAGGATCGCAGCTCCTCTGGTGAAACGAATTTTCCTTCTATCACAACTTCATTAATTTGATGTATTTTATTTATGATTTATTGCGTACGAATTTTCGTCATGCCTTGCCAAATTTAGATACCGTTAAAGTGACTTTGTGGAAATTTCGATGCTGGTATTTTATGCTGCTTCTTCTTCTTCTGAGACCAAAAACATCTCCGATTTCCTCTATCCTTTTGCGCCATTCATGGATGCCGAGTTAAAGGATCTTTTCACTGGAGTCTCGTCACTCATGCGTACAATACGCCCAAGCCAGCAACACGGTTATATTTTTATGCGCTTAACTGTGTTCAGGTCGTTTAAAAGCTTACACCGTTTGTCATTCCATCTTCTTCGTCACCCGTCGCCCACGCTAACAGGACAATTATAGATTTATAGATTTTAAAGAAAAATTAATATGGAGAGTCTTTATTAGAGCAAGAGGACCCAAATCAACTATTTTTAGAATTTTTGTCTGTCTGTCTGAATACTTGAACACGCATCAACCGAAAACTAATACATGGCATTGAAAGCAATTTTCACCGATGTATTTCTAGAGGTCTAACTTAAAATATAGCAAGAAAAAATGTGAGAGTTGCCACATTTTTGAAAATTTCAGTTAAGTAAATTGATAAGTTAAAGTAAATATTGCAATATGGCTTTCAAACGAAAGAAGTTTAAAAAAAAACTTACAGCCGAAAATATTTCTTTAAGGTTACCACCTGTTTGAAAATTTTAATTTAATTTAATTGATAAGATAAATGGAATATTGCAATATGGATATCAAACTGAAGAGATTTAGGAAATTTTACTGCCGAAAATATTTTTGGGGAGGGTTGCCAACAGTTTAAAAAATTTCATTCAATTAAATTGATAAAATAAATATTAGAATACGGGTATTAAACTGCACACAAATACGTTTAAGAATCAGTGAAGCACGCTGGGTATTTGCTAGTTGTAAATGTAAGCATTTTTTATACTATAGGCTGCTTCCATAGCTTTGTTATACAAATAAAAGTAGCGAGTATTGCCAGTAGTCTTTTTTTTTTGCTTGTGCCAAAAGCTACACCTAGTATACGTAAATATACTTCATTCCCAAACCATTTTTGCTTAGAAGACCCAAAACCAAAATAACTGCCAGACTATAGAAGAGACAGCAGACATAAAGTGCGTGCGAATAGCGAAGCAGACTAAGGCTAAATATGCGTAGTCGGCCGGTAATTGTTAACCCAGAAACAAGTAAATATTTTATGCTTTGCCTTGTGTGACCGCGTGCGTACATTAAACTCTCGGCCACCTTGAACCTTGTTACAGAGCATCAAGGTATGAAATTAAAAAAAAATACAATTCATTACGCATTGAGGTACAATGAATGTTTATATGTATTAAGTATATGTATGTATGTATATATATGCACATAAATACACATAGGTTAATACATTAATTTAGTATCTATCAACCACCAAAGAATAATAATGCCAAAATTCTTCGACGTTGCTGTGGAAAGCGAGAAAAATCTCAACATTTTCAAGCAAAAAGAAAATATTAGAATAATATTTTGGAGAAAATTAATTGTTTATTACCACGGAAAATGCATAAACACAATAAACATTATTTTAGAAAACAATCGTCCACACGTTTTAGTGAAGTTTATAAAAAAAAAAACGAAAGCAATAATAACAAGTAAGAGCAGCGCTGTCTTCGGCTATGCCGAAGGCTTCATACCTTTCATGAACATCTGCAAATTTTA
>NW_023458556.1:9676253-9678426 GCF_013731165.1 Rhagoletis pomonella | reverse complement strand
AAATAAAAAGCAGAAATAATCGGTATTATTTGCTCAAAATGATAAAAGTCAAAAAATAACTTTAATTTTTTGACTTTTATTATAAAATGCATAACCGGTACGGTCTCTGCCCTAAATAAACGTTTTAAGGCTACTATTGTTCAAATAATTAATTTTTTTTTCTGCCGACAGAAGAGAGTGACACTAAAAAAAACAACTCCTGAGATTTGCTCATATAGAGTATTTTTTAATTATTATTACTTTTCGCTTTACAATCATAGTAGTGCCAATATACAATTCCAACTTCAGTTGTAATAAGGCACTCTAAGGCACTAAGTAATCGTTTCGGCATGCTCAAACGAATACAAGACATAGGCCCTTATTATGAGCTGCATTCGATTTTCGATCTTCGCTGGCTATCGAAGATCGAAGATCGAAAGTGAAATTCGTATTATGAGCTATGCAAGCGTGTCGAAATTTTCGTTGAGTATCGAATTTTCTGTCGAACAGAATTTTGCTTTCGATGGCGTAGCGAAGTGTTGAAAATTGTGAAAAATGTATGATTTTGTATATGTTTTCTTACATTTTGGCGGCTAGACACTAATTTTAAACAATTTTTATTAATTTCATGCAGTTCTAACATCGTGAATACTAAACACAAGCTCGAAAGGCTGGTTTTACTTGTGAAAGAAAATCCCAATGCTCTGTTGGCACGATCTCTGAGAACAAAATCGTAGCGCTGTTGATAGTTTTAAAATATTTTAAATAGATTTGGCTCACAAACGCCTCTTTAGATGGTCGGAACTTTTTAATGAATCTGTAGACAAATTTCTTAAATATATTGTATATAAAAATATATTCGAAAGACTAATAAACTTAAATGTTTAAGAGAGCATTTGCTACTCCTGGCCAGTTTACTAAGCTCTCATCCTCTGACGAATCGTTGAACCAGAACTCGTTGCACTCATTTTACCACGTTTTTATAAAATTGCTTTCTTTTTTACTTCATTTTAATTCGAACAAATTTGCATAAATATGTATAAGCACACTATTTAGTTTGCTCGATTTGTAAACAAAGCTTCTCAGCGGTGAAAAATATACTATTGTGAACAACCTAAACGAGCGAAATTCACAATAGCGCTATTCTTCATCGAATGAGCGCCATAATACCAAACGAAAATTCGTTCGCTCAGCACTTTCGACCACAGTCGAAAATCGAATGCAACTCATAATAGGGGCCATAAAGTCAATAGGGCTATTCGCGATTCGGTGCATAAGAGCTGACAAATTTATGCAATTGCAGAAATATGCCATGGATTGTGAGCGACCTTTATTAAACTGTCATGGTAAAGCTTTTGCAAAACAATTTTTGTGCATCAGCTTTGGTTTTGTTTATGAATGCAATGCATAGCATTTTTATGCTATGGATTTTCGGTATTGCAAATTTGCCAAGCCATGACAAATGCAAATGCGTGTATTTTGTTTGTGTATTGCAAATAATTTGCAATACAAATTTGCAATGCAATGATGCTAGGCCATTTGCACCGGATCGCGAATAGCCCTAATAGCTAATAAACATACCACACAATACACTTTTTTGCCCGTTCTTTCCCAATTAAATGCTTCTGCGAATATTATGCAGTGAAATATTGTTTAAACACCTATGTATGTATGGTTCAATAATTCGGAAGAATTTTTTGTGCGTGTACATACGTGGCGTATGAGTGACATTCTTTCCTGCTCATATTTCAATGAGAAAAATCCTTGCGCATTTCTATTGGATTTTTTTGTAACACAAATAAAAAAAAATCGACACAGAATTTGTTGTTTTAAATTTTTTCCCTGTTAAAGTTTAAATTTTGTTTTCATTTTTTCATCAAAAAAAAAAAATAAAAAAAATCTGGAATGATTAAGTATTTTGCCAGAAACTATCAGGCATATCGATAAGTGAATTAGATACGGTTGATGGAGAATATTGTTAGCTTTCATTTGCCATATTTCGTATTAAGATTATTCCTTTGTTTTTTTAATATATGTGATTAAGTGAACCCACTTTTTTAGCTGAATATCGGTAAGTTGCAAATATCTCAAAAACTTAACTATAGAAAAAAATTAACTCCATTTTCGGAATCTACATTGGGATCGGATAGGGGCATCCAGTGTGCATTTTTGCTGTAAACCAGTGTAATTTTTT
>NW_023458556.1:9612667-9676153 GCF_013731165.1 Rhagoletis pomonella | reverse complement strand
AAAAAAAAATGCAGCTACTATAAACATACCAGATGAGTTTCTGAGGACAATGGCAGCGTGAAATTATTGTAAATAGGTGCCGATGCCACCAGCTGTTGACACTGGCACCACTGGCACAGTTTCAGTGCTCAAATGCCGCACTACCCCATTAGCGTGAGAGCTGAAGCGCTCGAGATGAGACTTTCTACGCCCCACCGATGCCGCTAAAATGACAGAAGCAACACAAACCATGCCACCTTTGTTTAGGTATGAATTTATGTACATATGTATGTACGTGCCACAACGCCGAAGAGCAGGAGCTGACGTAACACTTAAATGAGCATTTTCCTTATTGTTTACTACTTCATTTCTATGCTTTTCCAAGCTTTCTGCGCCAAGGCGCGTTGAGTCAATGCTGCCTTGTGTGAGTGAAAACGAGTTGAGTCGAGGCGTTTTTCCTACCATTCATTTTAGTCTTGATTTCGTACTCGTTCGTGGCGTTTGTTGGTCAAATAATATTTATTTAGTTGACCCAGCGGTTGTCGTGGCAATTAATTACAAAGAAAAAAATATCCCAACCAAACTTGGAAAGCAAAACATTTTTAGATTGTGGTTTTAATATTTTAGTATACAACGAAAAAGTTAAATTTGTTAGGGTTCGGTGAAAAATGTGTTAAACTGGTGAAAAAGTAACAAAGTGTACACATTATATGCACACACACACGCAAGACCAAAAATCTCCGTCAATTACGTTGTGAAAATTTTTTTTTTGCTGGTCATTAATGATGGTTATTTGAGTATTGTTAATCATCGAATGTGCTTAGTAATTAGTCGAAATGTAATGTATGCTTAAAAAGGGAAAATATTAAAAAAAAAAAAATCTGAACTATTTTCATATCTATTAAGAAATAAAAATTTCGTAGAAAACTTAATCACCACAATTACAAATTGGCGACAAGTTTTTGATGCATTACAATGTGTTGCTAAAAATACAACAACGACTACGTCAGCAGGCTGCGCCTTGGGGCTGCTTCTTGGCTCTTTGGCTCTTTGGTTAGGTAGTTTGTAAATGGGTTGATGGGTTGGTTGGTTGGTTGGTTGAAGATGGCCGACGACACCGGCGCTGGCCGTTTGCGGGTGATCTTGGCCGAGTGCTACGCATACAGACAGCGACAAGAAATCAACACACACACACATACAACCCGTTAAGTACATACACACATACATACACAAGTACATGTTTAGTAGATGTGAACGTGTTTAAGTGTACGCTGTCATTACCATGGCTCTCTACCGGCCAACCCGCACGCGGACAACCGCCCTTCGAATAGACGTCAGCGTCCGTGTTGGTGTCGGTGTTGGTGTGTCGGTGTCGGTACCGTCGTCGTCATCTAAGTGCGCTCAACGCCGCTTTGAAATGTTTGCTTGGAAAATATGCACAGGTGACATATGTAAAAATAAATGCAAAGCGTTCCTTTCTGCAATTATTTCCGTTTAGCGTGAGTTGCCTTGCAGTTTACGCTTTTATTGAATTTTCATCGATTTTTATTGAAAGACAACTAAATAAGTGCTTTGCGTGTGCATTAATAACGCCACCTAGTTCGCAATTTCTGCGACTTATTTGTATGTACAATGTGTATAGAATAGGGAGAGGCCTTTTTTTTTGAAATTAAACGCAATGAATATCAACGCAAGTTAGCATTTCAGCGTAAAAACGTGACTCATGATTTTCTACTCATACCAACAAAATACAGAGGTAATAGAAAGTGCCCATATGCGGGCCAGCTAGCTGGCCATCCACTGAACAAATTCATAAGCGCTGCTTCCTTGTCCTGCGTAAAAACAGATACAACAAACATTTTTTCTGAAAGCAACTTAATTTTAATTACTCCAGTGTACGCATTGCAAGTGTACGAATTTAAAGAGAAGTAATGAATTAGTCTCTCCTATTTGCCATTAAAGTACTAAGTTAAACTGGCGCCAACGTATTCGCGCAATACTGCCTGATTTCAGCCTTAATGGTTTTATGTCAAACTTTTCTAAGCATTCCCACTTTTTCTTATTTTTCCTGTCTACTTAGTTGCCTCACACATAAAAAAAAGTATGCTTTTGTGGACAACTATTTACTACTATAATACGAGGACAGTTGGTTTGGAAACAATTCAGCTTACGCTTGCGCGAACCACGCTTATGTAATTTCCTTTAATGTTTTTATGTGCTCGAATGAGCGTGTGCCATAAAAATGCGAACACATATCCAGTGCAAATACATATGCACATTAGGGTGGTCAAAAACTATAGAAAAAATTAAATTACATTTTTGCAAGTCTCAAGTGGTTAAGAAATTGCGTTGATTTTAATAACTTTTTTGCTTACATTTCGAGCACATTTTACGTACATATGTATGTATGCGGAAGAGAAAAATATATATATTTTTTTCATATATGTATGCATGTTTAAAATTTTATTTCCCCCCATTTGAAATATAAGGAGAGCTTCAGAGCCCCGGATATTTAACCTAGGGACGGTAATCATTATCTATGAGTAAAATAATTTAAATCAGCATTTAATAATTATTTTATGATTTTTATTTTTTTTTCGCTTAAAAAAAGCGTGATTTCTGACGTATTCTTTTCAGAGGTAGCGACACCCCAATAAAAGCATTAAGTCCCAAAATTTGCAGGTCGAAATTTCAGTAGATTGCGTCTGTATGACCTTTTCAATTTTATAAATAATCATTATTTTTAAGTGGAAAAACAAAACTCAACAATAATTTTTATTTCTGAGGAAAAAATAAAAATCATAAAATAATCATTATTTCTGATCGAAAAAATAAAAATCAAATAATAATAACTCAAATATTAATTATTATTTTTAATCTCTATTGATTAAACTCGAGAAATAGAAATCAATATAATTTACAGTAGAACGTACGAACACAAATACATGAGAATAGTTAAAATTGTTTTATAACGATTGCAGCTTGTTAATTTTTTTGGCTAAAATTTAAAAAAATTATGATTATTTTTCGTCCCTGAATTTAAATAAATCAATAGGGGCCTCCTTATTTTCGTTATTCTTTGATTCTGGGGGTGGTCGAAAAAAAATGGACCACCCTAATGTATAAATTAACGAGTCTTTTTCGCATGCTAATGGAAATTCGCGAAACTTGAAAATGTAAATGTGCGTGTAAATACATGGGTAGGTACATATGTATATAAACTATGTACATCCATACAAATATTAGGTCATATCACCACGCTATAACGCCGCTCGGATAAATTAATGTCGGTTGTTACATTTGACGATTTTTAAATTGATTGAAATTTGAAATTCAATTTCTCAAAAATACGCGACGATATATTTTCTTTAAAGTCTCAGAGAAAGTTACCAGTTCTTAAAGTAATTTGTTTTTTTTTTTATTATTTTTGAGTTTATGAAGGATTTTCTTTACTCGAATTTTGTCGTAGGTTATATTTGGCCACAATTTTGCTAAATTTGTACTAAATTAACGACAAAATTTGAGTCAATCATCCGCATTGCGAGAGTCGTGTCGAATTGCGAATCGTTTTTCGAGAATCGAATCGCATCGAAAATTTCATGTCATTGCCTAAAATTTCGACTCGACTAGTGTATTAAAACGGAAAAACTTGGCAGCACTGCATAGTTTTCGACGATTTTCGTCGTTGACTTATTTCAGCACGACAGTAGACATTGCCAATGCTGTCGAGTCGTACAATTTAGCCTAATTTACGACTTGCGCAATGAGCCTGAATATCTCGGTAACTAAATAAGATATCAAAATCCGATAACGCCATTTGAAAGATTTTGATTAATTAGTACAACTCCATTATTAACAATATGAGGGGATTCGGGAAATCTAGCTAAATCGAAGGTTTCTTGTAACTCTTCCGTTCGATTTCCAAATGAATCGCATACCACTGAAAAATTTTTAAAATTACATATTCTTCAGTTAACGCTTTCTTGCTCTATCCACTCGGCGGAGATAATTTACAGAACTTTTATTTACCTTTATAGGCGGCATACTCGCGAGTCATTTGTATACGTGTTGACTCGCCTTCGACTACACACAGTTGAATCATTCAGAGGCATGCCAAGGCGATTGTTACTTTCAACTAAAAGTTACCTGTACAATCGACTCATGCGAACACCGTATTAATGATAATCGTACTTATTTAACTATTGCTGTTAACCGGTAAAAATTTCATTGGTTTACTGGTGCTTTATGGAACCGGTTTTTACTGCAAAGCAAAAGAAAAATAAAACGACTCAACTAAGGGTAAACTCGAAATGAGCTCCAAGCTACAGAGAATGGGTACCGGCATAGAATTTGAAAGCTGTAGTAAAGAACTTACTATTTTGAGTAGATTTTTATTCGCCCTTAGCGAATTAATTGAGCGACTCTCTTGGCGCCACATCGCCACAAACAGTTAGCAACCCCTCTGTCAATGTCGTGGCCGTTTGCAGCGAATTGAGTTCAAAAGCGGTTGCACGTGAGTACTAGGTGACAGCTTTTGCTTTTGAATTGCTTAAGCCGACACGTGAGCGAAACGAAAAGGAAGTGAAAGAAAGCATTTGCCATTCATTCATCAGATAAAAGGTAATTTTAATTACCGTTTTCAGTAGTTTTACCCCTACAACAACAACTCTTGAAAAGGGATGCAAATTTATGGCAGCAAGATTTACTTACATTCTTATGCACATACATACATATGTACATATACAATCTCAAAAATTACTTATAATCGTTCACTAAAGCGTTACGTATAATAATATATTTGTACATACGTACCTAGGAATATGTGGCATCATAAGTACCTATTCCAGAGTGTTTGCTAGAACCGAAGCTGTGCTATACAATTTTTAAATTTTTGGCTGTTTTATAAGTATTAGTTGCGTTCCCTAACTCGCAAGAAGTTTCATGATATTACCAGAAACCGTTCCCGTACTCGGTTCTCTGGAAAAGTAGGGAAAAAATGGGAGATTAAAATCGGTCCCGTCTTAGTCGATAGTTTTAAAACGATATTTTTTGGAATCGATTGTATCCTATCGAATCTTTAATGTACATTACAAAGTTAATGTTATTAATAATATATTGTACTTTATATTAACAACCAATTTCACGAAAGCAACTTAAGTGGAAAATGATTAAAATTTTTTCAAAACTTGTATGGAAATCGACAGAAAAAAAAAAAAACATTTTCCACTTAAATTGCTGGTGGAACCGACTGTAAAAATAATTGTCTTTTCTGAAATTCGTATTCGTATCTCCAATCTGTCGTGGCGGGACATATTTGTATAATTTTTTTTTTTTTTTGGTAATCTTTGAAATATTTAAGGTTAATTGTCCAAGTTACAAAATGTAAAAATCTTTCTATTGGTTTTTAAACTAACTTTTAATGCAAATAAAATAATTTTATGTCGAATATATTTTTTATTTTGGCTTCAGCGTTACCCAGCGGTTCCATTTTTTTGCAAATCTATATCATACTACGACCTTCGGCTGCAAACGTCCATACGTCGATACTTTAGAAGTCAACTGTATAGCAATATGGATATATTTTGAACTTTAAAGAGCACAAATTTGTACTGTCTTAGGTTAGCATGTGGCAGGATTTCAACCCGCGTCTTCGGTGATGTCAATTAACACGCTTAACTTTACATAAGCAAACACTTATTAAATCGCAAAGTGTTAATTATTTATTAGAAAATGAGACCAATATTTAGATACAATTTTTTGAATTTTGTATCGATATTTGGAATGTCGAGTCTTTTTATTCTGATTTGAATGGGATCCTGATATTTTTACAGCGATACTTTAAATGAGCACTATATCGATATTTTCGGTTAGAAATCGTGTAAATACATAAGCATGAGGAAAATGTTGTACATATACATACATACATATATATTTTAAAATATAAATACTGCAAGTGTGCAATCAATTTCCCACACTTTGAGCACTTCAAAACGCTTGAAGTTCAATAAATTTTGTATCACTTTTTTGCAAGTAAACGTCGAATAAACAAAACATAAATGCGAATTCTTATATGTACATACATATGTATGTATGCATGTACATTAGACTGCATCACTCCCCATACAAAAAAAAATTGGTATTGTGTTTCCATTGAAATTATAAAATCTGTTATATTTTAAGATGTTCACAAAAATATTTCGGAAAAATATTAGAAAGGTAGGATGAACGAACGTTATTCTAAGTTGAATTAAGATGTGTTGATATTTGAAAAAAAAAATGGGACACGAATGAATTTTTTTGGAGAGAAATAAAAACAGTGGGAAACACATTTCTACTGAGATCCCTTAAGTCTTAATCAGAATAGTTTTGGCCCAGTTATTCAAGATTTTCGTAAATCAATCTTCGAAAAAATTAAAAAAAAACCAGCATCAAAAATCTCATTATTACAATTCCGTTAAAAAGATTTTTAAATATTTCTATGCCGATTTTTTAAGCTTAATCTGTTTTGTCATCTGAGGGGACTTTTTTAAAAAGTTCTTAAAGAAACTATTTTTATTCATAAAAAAACTTAATTTTTTGTTTTTTTTTTAAAACGGTCCAGCTCACTTTTTTTGGTGGTGCAGTCTAATGTACATACATATATTCTAAACAAAAATAGTATGCTATTAAATAAGTAATACAAAAATTTTAGTTTCTATTTCTTCGGTTTTGTATTTGTATGCCAATAAAGAAAAATATTTTAAATCAATTAATTGTATATAAGTGCACAAATATATGTACATATATGTGCAATATTTATGTATAATATTTAACAATTTCACAAAATTTTGCAAACAAAGAACTTGTTTACAATAACCTCGACTTTCTTAGTGATTGGTCGAAGAGAGCTATATTAATTATTGATACAGACATTCCATTTTTGCCCCACTCTTCCCACTAAACATCTTGAAATGTACCGAAAATATTTCAAAAATACTTTGCTCTACTCTTTTTTCAAATGCAAATAATGTGCCACCATATTTTCAATCAACAACCAAATGTGATGTATTCGAACAAAATCGGAATGAAATGTTGATTACTCATACGCCCTGTGCAACAAATTGCCGTTTGTTGACCTGCGATTTGTTGGCAATTTGCCATCCCGAGTGTAGGTGCTTACGTTTAGCAATGAAATGCATATATCAGCATACATGAATTTTTTGATGAGTTTTTGCCGTTGCCCTTCAAAATCTAAGATTTTGTGACTAATTGTTTTTCAATTATCCTGTATACCAAACTCACTCGAACACATAAAACCCGTTATCATAAATTCGGTAACTTCGGTCTATGTATGTATGTATATAGCTACTATTAATTAAAACAAATTGACATTTATGATTAGACAATAAAAGGTTTTTTATAAATGCTTTTAAAGTAGTTGACGATGCGAACGAGCCCCTATTTTTTTTATCACTTAGCTTATCGCATTAGTAATCACATTTTTACTACATACTACTTATATATGTATAAACAGAAAGAGAGTATTGAGTTGTAGTAATTAATAGCGTGTACGATATCATAATTGAGGGTAAACAAAAATTTATATACATACATACACACATAATGCTTGAAAAGTATTATTTACATTGTAAACTCCTTCCGTTTCTGGTTTTGTCAAAGTAATATGTATGTAAACAGCTTTTCTTTAAGTCTACTGTGTCTGATACAATAGAAATAGTGCTGGGCATACTTAAATACTTTTTTATTGAAAGTACCGGTTTGCATACTATGTAAATACCCATATACAACTTAATGTTTAAAGATTTCTTAAGTAAAAAAAATTGGTAATTTAGAGATGCCCAAAAAAATTTCGGGTGCTAAATACTAAAGTAGAGGTTCAGGAAAAAAGGAGTAATCGGTAATTTTTGTTTTATTTTAATTTAGAGATTGACAGTTTAGTGAAATGCTTCGTGTTTTTCAAGATTTTCTTCGAATATTTTGAGATTTTTTAGGGGTTTCACGGGATTTCTTTGAGAACTTTAGGGTTTTTCTGGACATTTCTTTGGAAGTTTTGGATCTTATGATTTTTTGTAAAAACTTTGAGAGGTTTTTCTGAACTTTTCTTTGATTATTTCAGGATTTTTGGAGACTTCGGGATCTTTCCAGTTTTTTGTAAGAACTTTGGGGTGTTTTTCTGGACTTTTCTTTGGGTTTTCAGAAGTTTTCGGGATTCTTCGGGTCTTCGGGATCTATCGGGAATTGAAGATTTTTTTCTGGATTTATCTTTGTTTTTTTCAGGGCTTTTCGGGATTCTTCGAGCCTTTTCTATCTTTCGAGTTTTTTGTAAATACAATTTTGCTTATAACTGAAACTAACATATGGCGCATTTTGCATCAAGCGAACACTGAAAAAAGGTGATGCTCTAGAATTCCTTCATATTTTGGTTAATTGTACCTGCGTAAAATATGAAATTGTGTGCATATTTTTTTCTTTATATGATGGTTACTTTTCGAGTTATGGACTTTCAAAGAATAGTAAACATTAAAAATAGGATTTTTTTGAAGTATTTTTTCGTATTGAAAAAAGATTCAAAAAATTAGTAAACTTTACAATTTTGTGAGAAAATTTCTCGCTTTTCTTTTATACCACACCGGAATTGGAAATTTAAAAATGAAATTTGAGAAACTTCGAAAATTTTTTTGTTTTCAAAGTATACGTTCAAGTAACGTTTCTCCTGTAGAGTTGTACGACTCTTTAGAGTATTATGACTATACCTGAGGCTATATTTTGCAAAAAAAAAATTTTTTAATTTTCACTTCCGGTGTGGTATAAGAAACAAAATATTGATAATTGATTTCGCATTTTTAAAAGCGAGAAATTCTCCCACCAATTCGAAAAAATTTAATAATTTTTTTAACTTTTTTTCAATACGAAAAAATACTTTAGCAAAAACTTAATTTTAATTTTTACAATTCTTTGCAAGCCCATAACTCGAAAAGTATTCATATAAAGAAAAAAAATATGCACAAAATTTCATATTTCACAAAGGTACAGTTGCCCAAAATATGAAGGAATGCTAAAGCATCACCCTTTTTTCCCCGACCGCTTGACGCGAAATGCCCCGTAATATGTAGTATGTATGTATGTACATATATCGTGTACCTGCGAACGGTTTGAATGAAATATCTAAAAGCCCTTTAAAGTTAGTCACTCGAATTCCCCAAATGATACCCAAAGTCAGCCAAAGGCCGACCACTTGCCTAGTTATTATTTCTAAAGCATGTTGCAGCAGGTAGAAAATTTTCAAGAAATGATCAGTGCAAACACACAAAAGTATTGTAATGCAGAAAAAACTATGTCTATAGATAAGTTACTAAAATATAGCGTAAAATAAAATATCTGCATTTTAATTTCGGAGCAAAACAATGCCAAGCCAGCGATGATTTTAATATGTTTTATACCAAAATAATAGCAACAGTGAATCGCGCCAAAGTTTGTAAACCTTAAAAAAATCAGCCGAAAGAAACCAAATATATATATAGTGCGTGTATACACTTCATACATACTTACAATGATGAAATTATGGACTTTTGTTAATTAAATGCATTTAAATCTCGTACGATAAACTCACGCGCACTTGCAATCGTAAACTTGCATATATGGAATTGATCGGTAGTGAGCGATGCCCAACGGAAATCGAAAGCGGCCGGATACGCTGGAATTAGAGGTGCTAGGAGCGCGCCAAGTCGAGTCTTCCGATGATGAGGAATGTGCGGTCACAGCTCGTGTTCTACCAAAGTCGCATCAAAAGCATTATCAGCTACAACCAGAACAAGAGAAGCACTCGCCAAAGCCACAATCCTTCAATGCCGACAAATTGGAGAGCACATCCGATGACAATGCGCGATCGTCGGTGTCATCGCCACAACCACAGCTGCATACACAGTCGAAGGCGTCGCAAAAGACGCGTCCCCATCGATGGTTTCATCTACGTCGAAGACCACGAGCCGCCCCTGCAGACACGACGGAGCTCACACATCTACCTGCGTGCGAAATCAGTGCCACAAATACCGGCACTACGAACACTGCCACCGCATCGCTAGCCAAGCCCGAAACACCAGTCATCGCCAACTCGACCACCACCATCACTACAACGCTGCCTACAAGTGTGACAATACCCGACGTTGCAGCTGTGCTCCCGCGACACGACTCCAAAAAGCGTCGAACTCGCACACAAACCGATAGTCTCTACAGTCTCGCTACGCTTGCTCAAACGAACGAGATGCAACGAGCACATCAACACTCCGAACCGAATGTGTCCAGAGCGCTAACCAGTAGTACGGGTGACCACTTACCGTGGTCATGTTCGATGGCCAACGCAAATAGCACACAAGAAGAAGCAGAAGCGGCAATTTATTCAAACGATGACACTGTCACTATCCAACAGGCGACTCGGGCATTTCACGAGCTTGGCGGCCGCGAACATATATTGCTCACTTCTGAGCTGGCAACGTCAGCGGAGGAAGTGATCGAGGGCGTAATGCAGCCACCAACGAAAAGTTTCAAGGCGTGGCTAATGTCTGTTTTGGGCAAGTTGTCTGGCTGGAAGCGCAGAGAGTGCGTTCGGCGACGTTCTCGTTCAACGCACACCGCAATGGACACGGCGGCGGCGGATGATGCGGCATTTGGTGGCAATGGAGGAGCGGAAAGCTTAGGCGAACATAAAAGTCTGAACGCTAGTGGCGACTTAGAAGCATTGTCAGCAACGACGAATACAGTAAACGGCGCTGGCGGTGGAAATGGCATATTTGCTAACACCAAGGACAAAGGAATACGTCGATTGTCACAGATGCGACGCCGGCGCAGCTCATATTACTTTTCTGGTAATTCATTTAAATGTTAAGTAGTAATGCTTATAAAAATCACTTAAATAAAAAGTAGGCAATATTTAAGGTTATATTGCGGTGGTTGCTTCAGACTTGAAACTTTTTCTCTTTTTGATATCACCCACCATGTTTAAACGGTAATCACTAAGTTATTAGAAAAAAAGTAGTAATAGCACTCACTCTTTTCGAGGATACCCTTCCGGCCAGCTCATCCACCATGTCTTGATTGTCGCTTGGTCATAAAAATAGATGCTTACCTCTCCTAACTATTCCACACAGTTAAGCAACATCGACTGCAGTATGGAACGCACTTCAGGGATCCGAAAGCATAAAGTTGTTGATAGACAGCTATCAGCAATATAACTTAACCCTAGAACCCATACGGGGTGCGTAGACCCCAGTACAAACCAAAGCTCTCATTTATTTATTTTGATATGGCGGTATTTTTAGTGTTTGCCATAACTTTTTGTTAATAATTAATACATCCAACTAAAAAAATGGTTTTAAGGATGCCGTTTTTAAGTTATTGGGGTGTACAGGAACCCCAAATAGATTTACGCAACAAATAAAAGGTATGATTTGTATGGTTCAGGGGATGTGATTAGTGAACCAGAGGCTTGAAACCGGTTTAGTCTATATACGTGATCATCTGTGTTATGAGGATGAAACCGAAACTTCCAAGCATCCAGCGACTGAAACAAGTGTTCACATTTTTATTTCTTTAAGGTATACAAGGTTTTTCAAGTTTAATTTTTTGTTTTGTTTTGTGCTTTAACCAAACCATATAAATCAAAGTTTCAAACTTTATTCAAAATTTAGAAAAATTCAACAAAAATTTCGATCTTTTTAATCTGAATTTTTAGAATATTAATAAATTTTAACGTGGCAATTTTGGCTAAGATAGTTGAAAGTCTTTTGCAAGACAATTGAAAGAAAGTCGGCAAGAATTTTTGAAAGCTTTTGTTTATTCTGGCATGAAGGTCTTACAAAAAGGCTTACATGCCAACTTTCATGTTGAAAAGCTCTTCTGACAGAAAGCACTTGTATATCATTTTGCTCGCGATGCTTCAACAGCCGCAATGGCCGAGTGAACAAAGCGCTGGCATACGATTCGAGTTCGGTCGAGTTTTAGAGCGCTGGAATTTTTTTTATTTAATTTTTTTTTTAGTTTTTAGATTTTGTTGTTTTGAAGGTAAAATTTTAAAAAAGAAAAATATTTATAATTATTCCATTTAATTTTTATGAACTCATTTAAATTTTTCTTTATTAGAATAGACCTGTTAATGTGCGCATGTGGAGCTTTTAATAGTTGATCTCAATAAATTTCTTAAGTACAGACCAATTATGCTATCGAGGTTGATCAGCAAAAACTAAGCAGGACTTAATTATGACATTTATCCACATTAATATAAAAAATCTTCTAAAGAATTGAATGTGTTTCTTTTAAAATTCACCTTAATTTGTGGATTAATCGTAAAATTTACTATTAACGCTCCCCAAGAAAATTAATTGCTATTTTTCCTAATATCGTAAATTTTCACTATATTTAAAATATAAACCATAAATAGTTGAATATTTTTTTACTGTGTATATGGGAATTCATTGAAACTCTACATAAAATGTTTATTTCGAAATGGGCTCTCAAATACTTTTGACAGACAAAATCAGAGCTATCATTAGTTATATTTTACGAACATGCGGTATATTAAATAAAAGATAAACAAAAATTTTGCTTAATTGGCGTGCAAACCTCTAATAATATGTTTTTGTAATCTATTCCAGAGAATGAACGCAGAATTCGAGCCAACGACCGAGAATTTAATGCACAATTTAAATACGCCGTAAGTACATACATACATACATACATACATATATATTATATAGATTTTTCATACAATATTATTCAGAGACTATAATTTCCACACCTTTTCATCGCCACCTACAATATTTACCATAAAAAAAAAAAGAATCAACAATGCTGTTTGCTAGACGAGCCCTGCGGCAGACGCATTAGGCAAAAAAAAAAAAAACAAAGTGCATTGTGTGTTACCATTTGTAACCCCATTCAGACAGTGGCTGCTTCTAAGCAAATAGATAACGATTCTATGGGTATAAATATGCAAATCGTATGCTATGAATGTAGGTACAAACGTATATTCAAATACGGTCATTGGTGGATTGATAAGTAAAGCGGCATAAGAGCAAATCGAAAATATATGAAAGAAGGCTCAATGTTCGGAGAATAGCAAAAACGTGCAGTTTACATTGGCAAAGGAAAATAGTTTATGCGACACTTTATTTTGCGCGTTGAGCTGAATAACAGTGGCTTAGATGGACTTAAGTGGTTCCATTTTAATGGAAACGTTATTGCCCTGCAACATTCGGCTGGAAAATATCGAACACTTATCTTTTACTATTTTTTTTTTTTTTTTTTTTGCAATTTCGCATTACATTTGCTGCATTTCCATTTATCCGCTCTTTGTATGTACTTTTGTGCCTGCATACCTTGGAGAGTGGTCATATGCCGCTTATACTAACTAGCTTGTCATTGATCTTTGCGACCAATAGCGCTGACGGCTAGCGATTTGTTGGACTAATTGGCGTATTGACATTGAAAAAAAGACATAGTAAACAATAACACGCAGACAAATACGCACGTGTAGACGAATAAATTAAAAAAGCTGCGGCGAAAATGCACAAAATAAAAATTCACAAAAAATAACAAAAAAAAATAGGAGAGAGAAAAGCAGAGCATATTTATTAACACAAATGAGACTGAAAAAATGTTTCGGGTTTTGCGGCATGCGTGCGTCTTTCTCAGTAAAAATACAGAAGACATTTAAAAATGCCATTGTATAAAGCCTATGACGGCTAATTATATTTTTGGTGTTCACACTTGCCTGGTTATCAGGTCATTTGGTTAAAAGTTATTATTCTGTAGTGTATTTTATTGTTCTAAGCTGAATAAAAAAATATAACCTGTGATCAGGTTATGATGAAAATACGATTTTTTGTCTTCAAAATTCGCACGCGCTTTAGGCATTTGTTCACATCTCTGAATTGCTGTGAGAGCTCGTAAGAAATTGCTTTAAAATCTTAAAAAGTCGTAAACGAGTTAACTTCAAAGTCTACTAAACACCCGCATTGTGTGGGTGCCAGGCCATAGAGATATACAATGTTACCGTACAGTCAACAAGTTTGCGAGGAAGGGAACCACCCTTTCTGACGTCGTGTGTTTTCACGAAACAAAACATGGCTTAAAATATACTCCAGGGTGCTCTTGAGACTAGGCAAATTACACCTCTCGCTATTGGACGTAATTCTAACTGGTCATAGCACAAAGGCTGAATAGGGTCATCGATGACCCTTACTGCACCAGCTGCATGGAGGACGATGAGTTGGAATCATCTCAAGACCTGCTTCAAACACCTCGGGTCGCACTCCCGATGAACCTTCAAGAATGGATATCTGTCGCTTGAGGAGCTTCTTGTTCCTTTCCCCTCTGTATCTACCCCCCTCCTTACACCTCCAGCCGTCCTGTGTTTCCCAACAAAATGACAAGTAATAGACCACTTGAAATGAATACAAACTAAACTGCTGCCTTGTTTCTGACTTTGCGCGTTACTAAAGAGCGCTTTCATAGTCGCACTGTTGCAAATACTGCGACGTTATGGGAGTCTATGCTATATTTACTAACATGCTGTTCAGATCAGCTCTTCATTGATATCTGCCTAAACGAAGCAATGATTTATGCTCTGAGTATTCAAACAATTAAACACTCCTACAAGCTTCAAGCCTCAACTTACTTAATTTAATTTTTACTGGAAAATCCAAGGCGATGATGTATGTACATATTCAAGACTTCACATATCTTTAACTGTCCTTTATATATGGAACGTTCTATGTCAACCGGAACAGAGGTATATCCGAAAATTGGAGCAATACAAAAAAACGTTCAAGGGCTGAAAACGTTTGTACACTTTTGCTCTTTTAAAAGCAGTGCGGCGATACAAACTCACGAACTGACAAATAATATCTTTAATAAACTTTACAAAACCTTAAAAATTAAATGAAAACATGCTTTTTTAAGCAAGGTTAGGGTCTCTGAAGACAAATCTAGTGTCAGATTTTCAAAATTCTTAATCGCGGATCCATATTGTTTCTACCATTTTTAAACGAAGAGTTAAAATCGAACGTGCGTACATGGCGTATAAGTAACATTTTCATCTCACCTGAGTAACTCATACGCCATGTACGTAAGTTGGCTTTTAACTACATATTTATTCCGTCTTAAATGATAGATCCAATATGGATCCGCGATTAAGATTTTGGAAATTTGATACCTGATTTCAGTTCAACAACCCCGAAAAGCCCCGAATTTCAAGTTTCGAGCAAAAATTTTAAAATAAAAAAAAATCGTCCTCCATCTTGGTTCAGCCATTTTGAAATTTTAAAATATCACAGCAGACCTGAATTCAGCGTATCAAGTTTCGACCAAAATTTTTGACTGAAAAAAAATTTTCCTCCATCTTTGATCCGCCATTTTGAATTTTTAAAATCCGACACCAGGTTTGTATTCAGCGACCCTAAAAATGCCTAAAAAAGTACATATGCTTTCATTTCATTTTTTTTTTTAGGTTTTGTAAAGTTTATTAAAGATATTATTTGACGGTTCGTGAGTTTGATGAATTGCATAACTTCTACTAACGCCTCTATATAGAATTTCCAAAATCGCCACACTGCTTTTAAAAGAGCAAAAGTATACAAACATTTTTAGCATTTATTTTTTTATTGTTCCGGTCGACATGGAACGTCCCATATATAAATGTACGAGTACTTACAAATAAATATTAAATTTTTATTCATCAGATCTGTATATAAGAAAAAACTGTATATGTATATATACATGCATATGTCCATGTTATTATTGTGAGAGTATGCCTCTGTGTCACGTAAATATTGAATTAAACGAGCATTCACACTGTTTTCGCTATGCGAAGTTTCCACGTTTGGCAGTACATATGTATGTACATGCATACATATGTGTGTATATATTTTGCAAATGAACTACCAGTACACTTTTGATGAAGCATAAATTCACTTCATGCAAGTTTCGGTAAATGATGCATACATATTTACGTATTTACATACACTTAAACTATCCTGAAGGAAAAGTTGCTACTTTTTATCTAAAATACACGATGTTTGCTTTTCAGCTCCTTATTTTTTATCCATACTAGTATATTGGTATTAGCCAGGCGATACTAGTAGCTTTATACCTGTTAACCACGTAGTTTCTCTATGTATGATGTTTTAAAGAAACAAATCTGTTATTTTGCTGGTACTGGCTCAACAGTTACGATGACCGACAGGCTAAAGCACAAGCAATTCTATAATATTTTTTTTTTACTCTTTTGATAAAATTGTTTACAAAGAAAAAATTTCTTTTTTACTTTCATAATTTTTTGAAATGATCAATTAATTGTATTTGCTCAATTGAAATATTAACTTTGGAAAATCTTCAAAATACATACAATGCACGTCCTCGAACCAGAGCGAGATCCCAATTAATTACGTTTTAGTTTTGGCTTTCTCAAATCGAAGACATACATACAAATACATACATACAAAATTCAAAATTTTCCTTTTGATGCAGAAATGCATCTAGATGCTCTAGGAGTACTTATGCATCAAAAATAAAATTTTGAAAAAATGTCGCTTACGTTATTTTGGCTGTTAGGACTCGTTGTGTATGCCACTAAACGCATAATCTGAAATTGTTCCAAATTGTGTCGAACTGATGTGCCTCCGCATCAGCTCATGCCAGTTAATAAACGAGTCATTTTCTACCAGTTAATCTACCAGAATGTTTACTGACTATTGTGACTTTTCCCTACATGTATGTGTATTAAAATAAGTATATAAAATAAGTTTTGTGCGTGCGTTTGTTTATTATTGGCACTTTTCTAGGTCAATGGCTTTGGTGTTAGTGTTGAGGAATTTTACTGGCTAAATTACCAAATTTTTTCGTTATCACGACTGAAGTTTTATTATAATTATTCACTATTTTTGCAAGTACATATCGTCACCTGAAATGCAATGCAAAGACGGAACAAACATCGCGACTGAAATGGAAAAAGTCGTGACTAATAATTTTCTTTTCATAAAACGATGTGGATTGTTTTAATTCGATGAAATCCATCGTATAAATTAAAAAGTGAATTTTGGGTTTTTTATTAGTTTCATTCTAGATGACGATATAGTCCAAACCAATAACTTCAAACACGATTATAGAAGTGTTCAAGGAATATAACTGAATTAGCGACTATATACTATAGTATATTATTAATATTAAAATCTCTGCCGAATGATAGACATTTTCAGATTACGTCATCCTCAATTTCTTGCCTGAAATAATATTTCCTGCACTTTTTCCTTACCAAACCGAATTCAACAGACAGAGTAAATAGTGTGCTAGCAGCCTTGAAACTTCTCTCATTTGACACACATACACATGATTTTTATATTTGCTTGTCTATTATATGTACATACATATATTTTCTATGTTTTTAATGTTTTTTTTTTTCTTCCATTATCTACTTCCTCTAGGATAATTTCATTAAAACGTCCAAATACACACTGCTGACTTTTTTGCCATTTAATTTGCTCGAACAATTTCAACGTCTTGCCAATTTCTATTTCCTGTGCTTGTTGGTGCTGCAACTCATACCCGCGATATCATCATTGACGCCCGTTACCACAGCCATACCGTTAATTGGCGTATTAACTTTGACAGCGGTTAAGGATGCGTATGATGACATTGTAAGTATCTAAATAAATTAATAAGCTTTTTGTGTACATATGTATGTGTGTACGTAAAAATTAAGCATGAGTATGATTGATTAGTTAGGTATTTATTAAGAATTAAAACGGTATAAAATTGTTGAGCTTATTAGATATTTATATTCGATGAAAATAATTGTAGATATGTATGTATGTGTATGTATGTGTACATACATTCACATACACATGTTCACGTTCAATTTTTCATGTAGTAAGCTAGAACTAGGCACTAAAATTTGGCGGTTAGGCAACAACTTTTTACTCAAAAAATTAAAAACTCGAGATAAACGGCTTTGATGTTCACAGTTTACATGTGTCGAAGCGACAGCCCCTAATCCTAAACGTGGAATACGTTATTCAAGTTGAATATAAATTCTAAAATAGGTGGCAACTCTCCTACATGTAGTTTAGAAATAAAATCTCTTCAACACAATTACGATTGATATCTATTTATGAAGTAATTTTTTAAACGTATTGAATAAATTAAAAAAAAAACTTTTTAAACAAAATATTTTCAAATTACAACCTCTTTCATCTGGCACCCATATCGGGATACATATTTCAATTTTCTAATTGCCTTAATTATGGTTTCACTTGGCTTTTTTAAGCAGGTGGCAACGCTCCTACATGTAGATTAGAAATAAAGGTATTTCAATGCCATTTTGATGGACATCCATATTTTAGTAATTCATTTAACCTTTGCATGCATTCAGTTTAACTTTGTAAACAGGTTGTAACCCTGTTCAAAATATTTTCAAATTGAAACCTTTTTAAACCTTTTTCGTATGACACATATTAAAATTATCTAGTTCTCTTAATTCAAGTTGAATTTAATTTTTCAATCAGGTGGCAATGCTCCTACAGATAATTTGGGAACAAATTTTTTTCAGAGCCATTTTGATTAATATCCATATAGCAGTACACATTCGTACCAATCAATTACGTTATAAATATTTCCTCGGAGCTGCGCCATCTGTTACTCAAAAGCCGAAATACACACGCATACTTTTTGTCTCCTTCTCACCATTCCAGTGCAAGCACGTGTTTGCAAAATGATAACGAAGTGATTTTGTATGAAAACTCATTTATGTCCATTTAATTGAATCAAATAAATATATTTAGAATATATCTACCAATACTTCCCATATACCAAACGAAAGGAAATTGAAACATGATTTTTTTATTATAGAAAACTAAAACAAAATCATTGGAGCGGTTTTCGAACATTTTGGTAATAAACAAAATTATTTAATTTTTCAACAATTTTTTGCCTTAATTTTATAAGCTAGAAAAACGGATAATTTTTGGGTTTTATTTTTTTTGCCGCTTTTTGATATCTTTCGGTTTTTTTTGAACGTTTTGGGATTATTTGAGATTTTTTCGGAACTTTTTACTGACCATTTTTTTTCAAAAAATATCAGGAAAATTTTAGTTTAATTTTGCATCACAAAACAGAAGCAACTTCGGCTATGCATACATTGTCCGGAAGTCGCTATATCGGAATACATATTTAGTATGATTTAAAAAATGTCTGTGTTTGTATGTATACATATGTATCAATAGCGTGTCTATTTTAGCTCTAAAAAAAATGTACATTACAAGCTTTCGATGTACACTTTACAGCAACGCCATCTGTCGGATTCTCAGGTGAATAATAGACGATCAAAAACATTACGTAATGGTCAGTTAATCGATGCAAAATGGTCAGGAGTACAGGTATGGATACAAGTATCTTTTTATGCATGTACCCTTATATTAACAACATATGTATGTATATGTGACATTCTCGGGAGACTCCTCTTCCCATTTCTATTTTAATTCAAATAAAGTCTATGATGGCGCACAAATGAAAGCTCAGTTGATCTAGTTTTGAAAGGTTTCATTTGATTCATCATATACATACATACAGTGAGTGTCAGTGAAAATCGTACAGTAAATTGTTTCCCCAATTTTTCGAATATATTTTGCCACTTGAAGCCACTATTTTTGTCGACGGTCAGGCAGCACTGAAGGCAATAGGATCTAGAATAGTGAAATCGTATCAACGGAAAAAGACAAGACAATCGATCTGCAGTAAGAGTCCTTACCGGCATCATCACAGGACACTGTGCTATAGCACCAATGCTTCAACGGTGGGGAATACCAACAAGTACTCTCTACAGAGGCTGCCATGATGAGGATGAGGAAGAGTCAATTGTCAAGTGTCGATGTCCAGGTCTACAGATGAAGCGACTCAAGCACTTGGGTTCACGCTTCTGCAATAGTCTGGGCGAAGTAGCAGAGGTGGAACTGTTGCATCTCATCGGCTTCATCAGGGATAGTAATTGGTACAGTGAAATAATGACTTAAAGCTACACTTTCGATTTAGGTACGTGTCTCCTCCTGACACTCACAATGGACAATTCTGTCTCCGAGTGAAAGCATGGAATATTCCACACACGCCTCCTAACCTTACCTTGATTTATTTAAATTTTGATAATTTTTAATAAAAAGATAGTTCACACTACAATAAAATCACGTATAACCCAAAGTTTCAAAACTTTGAAACAAATAAAAAATCGTAAAATTTTCATAAAATCTCACACTTTTTGTTCGGAAGTTTTAGAAATTTTTTGGGTATGCAGTTTTATATACCATTCAATTTTAACATAATAAAGTGCAAGTGTGTAGTGGCTGCAAAATACCGTAATATACATATGAAATACCGTAAATACATATGAAATAAGTTATTTTAAATAACATGAGATCATTCTTGATATGAAAGAAAATACGCAACACCGTCAACAAAAAAAAAAAAAATTGCCAAAAATGAACGGTAGCCACTTCAAACTTGCAACTTATACTAAAATTTAGTGGACAATAAAACTGCATACCCAAAAAAATTCTGTAACTCGCAATAAAAAGTGTGAAATTTTGATGAAAATTTTACGATTTTTTTTAATTGTGGTAAAGTTAGAAACTTTAAGTTATGTGGATTTTATTGTAGTGTGAACTATATTTTTATTCAAAAAAAAAAAAAAAAAAAAACAAATATTAATAAACTGGGAAAAATTTATTGTACGATTTTCACTAACACTCACTGTACCTATTTGAATAAAAATTAAGTGGAAAGGTAGCCTCCCGTTGAAGGGAATGCCACATATATGTGCACATTAGGGTGGTCCTTAAAACAAAAGGGAGGATTTTTTTCAGTCTCCCCCCTCTATCGCTAATGCCACGGTCACAGATATCACATATAAATTTTGGTACCAATTGGAGACGGTTAAGGCGTGTCGCACAGGGTGCAAAATGCAGATGCCTCTATATAGACTCAAAAAAATAAAATGAAATTTTTTTTTCATCTAATACCCAAAATCGATACTACCTTAATCAAAGATATCACATATAAATTTTGGTCCCGTGTCGAAAAGGGGTCAGCGGCCAGCGGCCTCTATGGACTCAAAAAATTAAAAAAATATTTTTTTTTTTTCTTTTAATACCTAAAATCGATACTTTTACTACAGTCGAGGATATCACATATAAATTGGAGTCGGTTAATACGTCTTCATATGGTAATCTGAACTTTGCCCGCTGTGCAACTCGCCCTAACCGACTTCAATCGACTATGGTAATATCGACTATGGGTATAAGATAAAAAATAAATTAATTTTAATTTTTTCAGTCTCCATAGAGGAATTCGAACTTTGCCCGATGTGCGACTCGACTTAACCGTCTCCATTCGGGACTAAAATGTATATGTGATTTCTTCGACTATAGTAGCATCGACGTAGGGGTTGAGAATTAGGAAATCTAATGTAAAAATTTGCTTCCTACATTTAAGGACCACCCTAATGTACATACACACATGTACACATCTATGTACTGCCTGCGAACGCGCATTCATACATACGTATGTAGGGTTGCGTGCAGCTAATTAACAACGACGCACCCCTGTGGATTATATGAAATACGAAATAGATAATATACGAAACGGCCAGAAAGTAATTTTTTTACTACAATTCTTCGAATACATACATATTCAAACATCGACCTGTTTGTGTTTTTGTCTCAGCGTAGTTTTTTAATTAGCTGCACGCAACTGTATGTAAATACATACAGACAACAAATTCTATGATGCCTGAAAATGCATTTTTATATATTTCTTCCTATTTACTAACCGACAGGTTGGCGATGTGATACGTTTGGAGAACAATCAATTTGTGGCTGCCGACATCCTCTTGCTGACCACATCCGAACCGAATGGTCTGTGTTTCATCGAAACAGCCGAATTGGATGGTGAAACAAATTTGAAATGTAAGCAATGCCTGCCTGAGATCACAGAGCTTGGCCAGCGACATGATCTTTTGTGGAATTTCAATGGTGAAATTATATGCGAGCGGCCAAATAATCTACTTAACAAATTCGAGGGTACACTTATATGGCGGAACCAAAGATATGCGCTGGATAATGAGAAAATCCTACTTAGAGGCTGTGTACTACGCAATACGCAGTGGTGCTATGGAGTTGTTATATTTGCGGGCAAAGACACCAAACTCATGCAGAATTCAGGCAAAACGCAATTCAAAAGCACCGGCGTTGATAGACTGTTAAATTTTATTATAATTGGGGTTAGTTGAGAATGGGATATGTACATATGAATATACTTATATGTGAATATTATCCTTTTTTAGATTGTACTTTTTCTACTTTCCATATGCGCGTTTTTTACGCTGGCCTGTGCCATTTGGGAAAGCTTTATTGGACAGCATTTTCAGGTAAATTAACTGTTTTAGATTAACTTATTCATTGTTCCATCAAGCAATCACGAACCTCTCCCAATATTCATTCTAAAATTTTTTAAAATTATTTAAATGTCTCACAATTTATCTTAGTTATCTTATGTATGTTTATTAGGGTGCCTCGCCAAAAAAATAGCGGTTTCCACCGGAATTATAAAATTTATTATACATAGTTTAAGACTTCGGACAAAAATCCCATTATTTTGATACAGTCGATACAATCTTTAAACATTTGAATGCAGATTTTGCGGGAAAAATATTATTAAAACCAATTTTATTTACGAACACTCGAATTTTGGGGTTATTTTCAAATCCGTCCAGCTCAAGTAAATATTAATATTTTTCCGAAGTATTTTGGCGGAAGTCTTAGAATATAATAAATTTTATAATTCCGATGGAAAAACTGTACCGATTTTTTTTTTTTGTATGGGTAGTGATACACCCTAATATTTATACGTGCTTTTTTATTTTTCTTTCTTTATTTTAACAGGTGTACTTACCGTGGGAAAATATCATACCAAAAAATGTTGCGCAGGGTTCCACCGTTATCGGCCTGTTGGTGTTCTTTTCCTATGCAATCGTCTTAAATACTGTTGTGCCAATATCTCTCTACGTTTCAGTAGAGGTAAGTAAGAGTTAGAAAAAAAATATTAAAGCCATTCTAAGAACATGACACAGTCCCACAATACTATACTTATAGATTTTTGGTTATTGAGTGAAGTCAGAATTCAAAAATTGTCTTTTCTTTCATATTCAATGGTGGATTTTTTTAAGGTTAGAAAGAAAATGCGCGCCAGCTTCTGTACTTTGGCCATAGCCGCGCCAATTCGCGCATTTGTCTATATGTAGTTAGTTGTTAATTTGCAATCCTCTAGAAAAGGAAAACATTCCTCCATGCCATGTTGGTAATTTCTTTTTTATCATACGATACCGTTGGTGGGAAACTTACCTCCTTCCTCCCTTCGGCCCATTGTCGATTCAAAACTTCTGCTTTGTTTCCATAAGCAACGAAGACATTACCAAATGACTTCGAATTTGCGTTGTGTTAAGAATTAATACGAAGCCTAATCAAAGACGAATACGGAGACGAACTCGTATACGTACACGAACACGAAGGGGAATACGAATATGTACGAATAAAGGACAAGAAGGCAAAAACATGCCGTTTTACAGGGTGTTACGTCAAACGCATTTTGCACCGAGGAAGGGCAACATTTTTTGAAAGAAGTAGAAGGTCTGAAATTTTAAGAAAAGGCAATTGTTTATTTTTTTTTAGTCATAAGCCTCAATATGTGACGCTGTATACTTAATTATCATTGCTGACTGAATTTACTAATATTTTTCACATGCAGGTTATACGTTTCGCCCAATCATTTCTAATCAATTGGGATGAGGAAATGTACTATGAACCTTCGAAAACTCATGCCAAAGCACGTACCACCACACTCAACGAGGAGTTGGGACAAATACAATATATATTTTCGGATAAAACCGGTACACTAACACAAAATATAATGACCTTCAATAAATGCAGTATTAATGGGCGCACCTACGGTGATGTATTCGACCTGCGTACGGGCGAAGTTATCGAAGTTACAGATGTAAGTTTTTAATTTAAGAAGAATCAAACAATTTGCATTTGATATTGAGAGGAGCTAAATGTCCTTAACAAATTATTAACAAATTTTAAACAAAGTGTGCTGATGATGTTTTTTTGTTCGAGGCTAAAACGCATATCAACTATTTATTTAGGACATGACTAATTATGTATACACTTTATTCTCTCTAACTGCAGTTAAAGCTTTAAAGCAATTTCAAACATTGCAGCGATTTCTTGGCACAAATACTTACGTACTTACTACATGCACACATACATACATACATACATATTATTGGCAGTAGTAGGGGCTATTGCATGTGGTTTAAATCACAAACAAAGGAGAATAATCAAATATAATTTAACTAACAGCTTATTTTTCAATAATAACTGCATATGTATGTATGCATCCTTATACACACATATGTACATATGTACATTGGAAATATGATATGGAAATTTCAGGCGAGGAATTGAGCAAATCAAAAAAAGAGCTTTTATTGGACCTCTTTGTAAATATTGCAATGTCGCGTGTTTCGCACAAATTTGCAACCGAAATTGGAGTATAATTGAATTTGAGTAGAAATTTTGTGACATTGGCGCATTTTATCTTTGCACTCCTTCGAGCACCGACACTCACACTCATGCACAATTGTGGCCAAGCCAATTGAGTTTGTTTTTGCATCCTTTGAGCACTTTTCACTTCACTTCACAATACTTCAGCTGTTCAGTCTTTGTCCACTATTTTTGACAGCTATTTTTGTTTTTCTTAACAATTTTTTACATTTAGTTTTTAGTAAAAGAAAATCCTTAAAACATATTCCTTGTTGTAGAAGCAAAAATATGTACAGAATAGCAACTTTAATGTGAGCGGCAGCAATAGCGCCAATAAAAGCACACCGGCACCAACAATACTATTGCACACCGCGGAGGTACATCCGAAGAAGAGCACAATTATGGTTTCTAGTCCCGAAGAAGGTGGCGCTGCAGACGTTACCATTGCAACAGCGAATTTGACAACCACACAAGACGCTTTATTGCCCATGACTGGTACTGTAACTGTTCAGACTGATTTGGCCAACAGTCCTACGCAAGAATACGCGCCCCATATTTCGGCGTCCAGCAGGCATCAAGCTCAATATGAAGATAGTTCCATTGGCAGCTCAACGCCTACGGAAGCTAAAGCGCAGCGAGTAACTTGGCGCCAACGTTCAACATCGCTGTCACCGACCCGTCGTATGCGACGTCAATTGTCGACGCGATCCAATGCGAGCGATAAAGTAATGACATTCGGTGATTCCACACCACCAACACCGTATAGGGCACTGATAATGTCATTTGACAACAACAACACATCTAGCACAACTACTACACCCTTAGCAAAAGCCTGCACGAGCACCACGCCGCCACAATCGCCTGACATTACAACAATGCTGCCATCATCATTGACGATGGCGATGGCGATGAGGAAATCATCAGTAACATCCACATCAACACCTGCAACTACACCCTCATTGACATCAGTAACACCATCGCCATCAGCACTATCGTCATCTTCCTTATCGTCACTATCGAAAATCACAACAACAATGCACTCAGATACATTATCACAGACGATGGTACTTTTGGGTACGCAGCAACAGCAACAATCTCACACCACCAACGCGGAAAGTGGCACACAAAAGACACCAAACCAAAAAACCAAGAACAAAAGCCTAACAAAATCGCTAACACCAGATACAATTGGCAAAACATGCTGCAAAAAGCACTGTATGTCATGTTGCGCTTGCCGTAGCCAGGAGTTGCAGTCAGCAGAGCAATCGAAAGGAAGCGCAAAATCAAAATTGAAATCCAACTTGAAATCGCAATCGAAAAAAATGCTTAAGCAAACATGCGAAAATTGTACAAAAAAATGCACTAATAAAAATCACACCAAAAACGTACGCATCAACAACAGCACCACCACAGTAACCGCCACCAATACCGATAATGTATTTAATTTCTATGACACCGGCTGGAGTTCGTCTCACCAAAAAGTGCACGTATGCATGTGATTTTGTACTCGGCTAACTGTAATTTGTACGCTCAAAATAGAAATGTGTACGCTCGCGCAGTCGAAATCCTAAGCTGCATATATTTAGTACTATGACGCTAAATACGTTTTTTGTTTGCTTTGTTTTGCCGCTTGATTGCTTCACGCACCCCTCCACCCTGTTTAAAAGCTTAAAACTGTGCCTATTTTTATAGTTGAATATGACTCAAGTTCTTCCTACAAACCTTTAAAAGCAGAGATGTGTGATTAATCGATTATTAATCAAATATTATTCAAAATATTTTTTTTTAATTAATTATAATCCTGATTAACTGAAAAAATTGGTTTATCAGGTTTACTCTAAAAAAATTAATTGAAATCTGAGTAACTTTTCTCATTTCTTTTTTGAGTTTGCTCTTAAAGCAAAAGAAAATGGTTAAATATTAGAATACATTCAGGGTATATAAACGCTTAAATGCCTCGTAATCAAATAAGTCCTCGGGGTTTACGTGGTTACGGGCATTTGCGTTTAGATGAACTTGACGACTGAGTGGAAGATCGATCTATCTCGGCAGCCGGTTCGAAAACGTCCTATTTCAGAAAACTTTTCAAGAACGCCCTACTTAAAATTTTTTTTGAAAAACGCCCTATTTCAGAATTTTATTTATAAAAACACCCTATCTCAAAATTTTGGTGAAGAACGCCCTATTTCCAAATTCGGTTCAAAAACAACCCATCTCAAATGCGAGTGTATTGAAAATGTGCTTAGATAGGGCGTTTTTGAACCAAATTCTGAAACATGGCATTCTTGAAAAGTTTTCTGAGATAGGGCGTTTTCGAACTGGCTGCCGACGAATTGCCCAAATGTAACTTTCTTCTTCCACACAATGTCAAACAAATGGTAGAGGTTCTCCACTCATTATTCTTAGTGCTAATAACCTAAAATTATAAATCTGCATATAAAATTGTGGCTTTGGCTATGAAATAAAATGCACATCGTTACTACTCGTATGTAATTAAAATATAACAGCAATTATTCAGGTTTCTGATTAATCAAAATGGAATTAACTGCGAAATTAATCATTTTGATTAGTGAAATATTATTGCTATTTCGTTAATGAACTAATCAGGTTTCGATTAATCAGCTTGTTCAATTCACTGATCAATCGCACATCTCTAGTTTGAAGCTAGTGTGAAACATTTCTGGCTTCGGTAAGGTAAAATTTTTCTTTGATGTGAAACGGTTTTTAACTCATGATATGAATATTAAATAGGTTATTAGTAAAAAATATTTTTAAAACAAGCTTTCTAAATATGAAACGAATCGGACCATAAAAACGGGCTTACCAAATATCTCCACTCTTGCGCTATCTGCAAAATTCCCTTCAATGTAAATAACATATATGTATTATAAATATAAACTAAATTAGGCCATAGATGCAGAGTTCCGAAATATTTCGACATACGCGCCACCTACCGGCTAAATTTTTTGTGGAGTTATACTTTCCAAATATGAACCAAATCGGCTTATAAATATGGGTTATTGAAATATCTCGACTCCAGCGCAACCTAGCGGATTAATACCTCTTTCATATCCATTGTCATCGGGTTCTGAGCTAAGTTTGACGTTTCAAGACTCTAGCTCATTGGGAATGCTTTAGCTGTCAACGTCCTCAAAAGATTTCTGAAGCGCTTTCTGATTCAAGCCCATACAATAAATGTTGCCTCATTCCATGACTGTGTTTTGGTGAACTCAAATATTAAGGTTTGGAAAGTCAAGTGTTTTACTCATCTCTACTCTGAATCGCCGAGAGGATTTTATTGTATGCCTGGTCTAGGTCTCAAGCACTCGTTCGCTTCCTCATTTCTCAAAACACCACCACGCTGCAGTGGGGCTCAGCAGAGAGTGAATATGCCTTGTCTATTGGATTGTGGGAATTTTCAATATTCCGTAACTCAGGTTGAGTAGTAGCACCTTGATCGCAGCCTAACTGTGTATAACAAAGTGGTACTTCAAGGGAAAACGTCCAGTATCCTTACAAAGTTTGCATAGGTATCATCCTAATAATATTACAGCAATCTAGAAATATGGAAGTCAGTGTATTTTGTACTCCCGTCGTTCTCTGAAACGGGTTAGGACTACCCGCTTCTTCTGTGTAAAATTTCAAAGACGATCAACGTGATCTAAGCCTCTCTGTTAAAGGTAGAATTTTAGACGCCCTAATCCTTTAGCCACTCTCAGTTGCAGGGCATTTAACATTTATGTCTCTGGTTGGAATAGATAGAAGAGTCTCTAACGCCGCCTGGAGTGGGGAGGAGACTCCACATACAAATTCAAATTATTTTCAAAGTTGCATTGGAAAGCTGTGTCACATCAAATCCTGACTACTAACACTCATATGACTTTTTTTGGTGTGCTACTTTTTTGCATGCGTTATATAAAATAAAAAAAATATAAATGTATTTATTATAATTAACATTATTAACCTTTCATGCCTCAGTGAGCTTCTAGCGGCGAACTAATGTGTGCTACTTAAAGTTTCTCCTTTCCATCTACGGTCGGTTCGATTTACTTATGATGTCTGAGCTACAATTGCATGCCGCAGCTTTCATTGTCACTAACAAATACAAATACATATAGAAATAAATAATAATTGCTTTAATACTCCAAGAAACGCTCCAAGGCTTATTATAACTACAACCACTTATGTACATACATACATACATATGTACATGTACTTATACTTTAGTTCATAAATCAATTTATTAAATAAAATGAATTCAAAACCCGAGCAACTTGCCACGCTTTATCCATATAAATACATACAAACCGTTGTACATAACTAGATTTGCGCATTTCTTAGCAGAGACATACAAAAAACTTAACTCAAAATATTAAATATTTTTTAAGGCTCTCGAACCGGTGGACTTTTCGGCGAATCCCGAATTCGAACCCGACTTCCGCTGGTACGACAAGACCCTGCTGGATGCAGTGCGCTCTGACGAAGAGCACACCCAAAATTTCTTTCGCCTACTTGCGCTGTGTCACACCGTAATGCCGGAGTATGTGGAGGGACGACTCGAGTATCAGGCGCAAAGTCCAGACGAGGCTGCGCTGGTGTCAGCAGCACGAAACTTCGGCTTCGTTTTCCGCTCACGAACGCCAAATAGTATAACGATAGAAGTGATGGGTAGTCGAGAGGTATGTACTTGTACACATGTAAATAGATAAGGGTCAATCCATGTCAAATCGACCAAAGTTTGGAATCGGACATTTTTGATTTGGATGAATTTTTATCACATAACAAAGTTCTGCGAAACAAAAAAATTTTTACGTTTTTTTTTTTAATTACAGGGATTTTGCGAGTTTTTTTTTGAGTATCCCAAAAACTATTAGAGCTACAAAAATGGTTCTGGTCTGGTTTTAAAGGTGTTATAAAGAGAATATATATATATATAAATAACTTTAACACTTTTTTTTTATTCACTACCTCTAATTGATCTTAAAAGATTCTGAAATTTTCATGCGGTTTTCTTTTAATGATTTGAATTTTGGACTTTGAAAATTTTTTTTTTTTTTACTCTAATTAAAGTTGTGCTAAACAATTTAAATTTATTTTTAATTTGCAATTTGAAATTTTTTTTTTAAGTTAAAAAATTTCTTTGTTAAAAAACAGCTTGAAAGTTTCGATTTTAATTAAGATCAGTTAGAGGTATTGTATAAAGAAAGCTATTATAAGTTTTGTCTTTTACGATTTTTTTAATTTTAAAAGTCTGATTTTTTTTTTATTTTTGGATTTTTTTAGTATTTTTATACAGCTTCGAATGTCACCGTTAAAATGATACCAGAAGCATTTTTATAACTATGTACAATAGTTTTAAAAATATTCAGAAAATTACTTAAAAACCCGGGAAATTGTGAAATATTGAACTTTCAAAAAAAAATATTTTTTATTTTTTGTTTGGTAGAACTTGGTATTTATAAGATAAAAAAAAAGTTTTGACCAAAATTCATCCAAATCAAAAATAGTTGGTTCAAACGATTGGTCGATTTGAAATGATTGACCCATAAACGTATTTTTTTCTAACAGTGTAAAATTTAATTACTTTTTTTTTGTTCTCTTTTATTTACAGGAGTATGAACTTCTCAACATTCTAGACTTTAATAATGTACGCAAACGTATGTCGGTGATATTGAGGCGGGGCGATGATATTATACTGTACTGCAAAGGTGCTGATAATGTGATTTACGATAGGTTAAGCACTAGTCAAAGTGATATTAAGGCGCGTACTCAGGATCATTTGAATGTAAGCTGAAAATTTAATTATGCTCAACTAATATTTACGACCAAAAAATTGCTCTGCAGAAATTCGCTGGCGAAGGTTTAAGGACACTGGTACTTGCCGAACGACGACTTGACGCAGATTATTATATGGATTGGTTACAACGCCAACAAATAGCAGCTGTTTCATTAGACGCTCGCGAAGAGAAACTGAATGCCATGTATGAGGAGATCGAAAGTGAATTGATACTCGTCGGTGTGACGGCGATCGAAGACAAACTACAGGATGGTGTACCACAGACGATAGCCAATCTACAAATGGCTGGCTTGAAAATTTGGGTACTAACTGGCGATAAACAAGGTAAGCAGAAGTCATGTTTATCAGTTTGCGATTCTCTTTATGAATGCGATTTTTAGAAACTGCTATAAATATTGGATATTCGTGTCAATTATTAACCGATGAATTGGCTGATGTGTTCATTGTGGATGGCAGTTCACTAGAGGAGGTCGACAAGCAGTTGCGCCAATTCCGTGAATCGGTGCGAATTGTCAATCGTTTTAGACCTACGCGTAAGTGACTGAACTACATACATACCTACATAGATATACTGTTACTCCCAAAATTGAGCGTACGGTTTTTTTTGTTAATATTCGCAAAGTTTTACATGCTAAATACAATTCTATATATATATAAAAAAAAAATTCTGAAAATTTTTATATGAAAAAAATGCATAGGACAGCCAGAAAAAAAATTCTCAAAAATCAACGCGAATTTTTAGACACTTGAAATTTGCACATTATTTAATGGGCTATAAAACTGCATACCTGAATTCTTTTTGGAAATTCGTATTAAAAATTTCGCGATTTTTCTTAATTTTTGTACACAGTATCATTCTTGGATTTAAATGGAGTTTGCTAAAATATACGCCATATTTTAATAAAAAATTAACAAACAATTTTTAGCATGTAAAACATTGCGAATATTAACAAAAATAGAGGTGTGCGCTCAATTTTGGGAGTAACAGTATGTACGTATATAATTTCATTAAACAAACATAAATTCTTACACTTACAGCGCTCGAGCCGAATGTTAATCTGAATCTCAATTTAAATGGTTCGAATAATGCCGATCGTAATAGCACATCTGTGACGTATGGAACTGGTTTTCGTACGCAGGCCACACCACCGCCGGCGCCAGCGATATCTGTTGTTACCTTTAGGTGGGATGATGACAAAATTAAGCATAATAAGGGCGAACCGGACAGGTAGAGGGAACTCCAAAACAAACGCCGCACTTTTACACAAAAGAAACACAAATCTCCTCTCTCTCTCTCTCTCTTGCTGCTACTCTCTTGTTATTATTCCCTTTAGTTTTTTGGTTTGGAGGAACTACTTTTTTTAGATATTTTTTATAAGTATTATTTTATTATTATTTAGCATCTGACTTTTCGTACCGAAGTACTTAATTTTAATTTTAATTTCAACTTATCTTAATTTTTCATTTTTAATTCGAATTTCACGGAATCTCACTGAAATATGCATACGTAAATAATCCGTATTCTTGGGTATATTTCGTTTGAGTAGCAATTTTTAAAGCTAGAATATGTTTTATTGGTTAATTATGATTACTTCGTGCTTCACTGATTTAAAAGTAATATGTATTACAAAACTCCTAGGAATTTGACACAGCGGGTTTTGAAGAGTGCGAAACTAATAGACATACTAGGTCACAAGGTCAGGCGAGCAGGCAGGGTGTGGCTTTACATCCTAGCTGAACTGCAATCATTTTTGATGTGTTTGTGATGGAACGCAACTCCTTTACGATTTAAAAGCTCAAGATATTTCTATATGACAGATTCTTTCAAAAGTCCAATTAACGACACTATTCATCCCAATTGATCTTTCGATTTCGTATTGAAGCTCCTCCAATTCTACCACTCATAGAGCATAACCTTCCTTTGATCAAGTTCTGCATTTGAAGTCGTTTGAGATGAATCATCACGTCACCACTTCACATCGGTGTTGTAGTGGTTAGCATTGGGCGCTGCCATTCCGTAGGCCATGGATTCAAGCCCGGTTCAACCCAACATCAAAAAATAAAAAAAGTTTTTCTCTAATAGCGGTCGCCCCTCGACAGGCACTGGCAAACCTCCGAGTGCATTTCTGCCATGAAAAAACAGTTTTTCATAAAAAAATACAATATCCGTTCGGAGTGAGCGTAAAACTGCAGGTCCCTCCACTTTGTGTGACAACATCAAGGCGCACGCCACAAATCGTAGGAGAAGCTCAGCAAAACACTAACATAAATATGTGTGAGCGCCAAAATATTATTATTATTATTATCTATTGTTTTCTATTATTAACTTCGTTCAGCCCATGTCGAGTCCAAATGTCGAGCTTGCTACTTCTTAAGCTGGAAGTGAACACATTTTCTTTTACTGATTTTCAATGTTCCTGCAGCCTCTCGTATCGTGTAAAGTGGCGTTCCTGACGGAGAATCATCTTTGATATTAAAAATACCAGCTTGGAATTTCTTAAGCTAGTTTTGCGACTGTCCTCTTCACCGAAATCTTTATGCGATTTTTCACAAGCTGGCTACCCGTTCTTGCAACTTAAATTGGTTGTAAAATCCTCAAACTCAACCAAATCACAATTTTTAATGAAGCTTAAACTATCAGCTATTAAATGACTTATGACAAACGTATGTGTGAATGTCCCCATTGCTGCCAAAACTATACTAAACCAACCGTTGCAAACAAACGCAATGACTTTCTACTTCCCCAATATACATACATATAAGTATTTTGGAAACTTCATATCACTTTGAAACGGCGTTTATACTCGGACGAAGCGAAACGTTCTATTTTATTTTAGGCACATCAATCTTGAAGATGTTCGAAAGGTTTTCCAAGTGGAATTAAAACAAAATGCGTTTAGCGATGAAAAAACTGTAGCAATTGAAAGAACAAAGAAAGCTTGGAGTTAATAAAAATTATTACTATTAGTCACTAAATGGGCAAATTTTTTAATGTGGTAACGTTGACGATCAATACCGCCCCTGCTGTAGAAGACTTGTGTGCCCCTAAGCCATTAACAACTATAGGTCTTGCATTTGAACTTCTCCATGCAAGGAAGTCTACTCCTGCCCAATGTTGGGGGTACTCAGAGATAAGGTGCTGATTCAATAATTTCATGAATTGGTACATATTGAAAATCTATGTATGTATATCACCTAACAAATGCCATGGTACTTTATATGACTACGGGGCGTATGAGTAACAATTTACTTTTGAAGGTGATGACTTTAGATTTTTTGACCGACTTCAAAAAAGGAGAAGTTATCAGGTCGCCGGATTTTTATACCCGAGCGCACTTGTGCACAAGGGTATATTAATTTTGTTCACATAACGGTTGTTTGTAACAGCCAAAACGAATCGAGATAGATCACAGTGGTCTTGAAGCAACCATAGCTATGACTAAAATGCCAACCAAAACGGCTTACATAACTGTCTTTGTACATAATCATAGATCAAAATTTCGTTGAAAATAAAATTCCATCTGCTCCTATGCTTAAAATATTATAAAATGTTGATCTAGAACTTTCCAAATCCAGTTATATAATCGCGAAGGTCTATGATAATATAATTATAACACTTTCTTATATAAGCATAAAATATTTTAACTTAGTTCTTCAAGAGATAATATTACATAATTGCATATTTTAATAATTCTTATTGCATAAATTTTATAAATTTACAAAGTCAATATAAAATATTATTTTATATAAATTCATATGTGTTTTGATGAAAATTCAACGACAGTTTTTTTTTAATTGATTATATATTTAGGGTCGTCAATCGAATTAACTTTATAATTGAGCCAAAATCTTAAAAATACGCCATGAATGGATTCTTCAGCTTGCTCCGACCACATTCCGAAGCTGTCGTTGCCTAAAAAATGCAGACAATGTTCCAAATGATTTAGAAGCACGTGAATTTTTAATGTTTCCGACATTTCTGTGCTTCGGAAGGCTTTAGCGAGTTTACTTACATGATTTTTTAATTCTGACCCAACTGACAAAGCAGTCAACCCATTGGTGGAGTTTTTTTCACTCAATACATTTAAGGTATGTGCTCTCCCTTGTATAACTTTTGGATGGCTGGTTGCCCGAGCAGTGAGCCAGATATAACAAGAGCATGAAGTTGTTCTTGTTTCTTTTGTCGAATCTTCATAGTTAGACATGTTTGGAAGAGGCCGCGTTGCATTTGGTATATCCTTATCTCGGTCACAGAGAACCCTACGACATGTACCACAAATGCCTAATGGGAACTTCGAATTGGTCAATCTAAAATTTTCACTAACGTATTTTTTAATAAGACACTCCAATTTTCCGGTTATATTAAATTCTGAAGGTTTTGACGATCCGAATTTAATCTTTCTCCCACAAGGCGCGCACACTTTAAATCTGTTCTCTTCGTGATTACACTTATGTTGCGGATGACTTATAGAAGACATGATGTGCAATCAAATAGCTTACACCAGAAATATTTGGGGTGTTCACAGTTCGTTCCAAATAGTGTCTCAAAATGTAGACGTCTACATTTTAAGACGTTTTCTAACCGTAAAATCTGTGGTGTTGTTGTTTCCCATACAAAATTGGAAAACGACGCCGTCTACATTTTGTCACACTCAAAGGTATGTTTTTTACGCGTCTACATTTTGCAACCTCGCAGCAGGGTTGCATTATGGCAATACTAATCGCATTTTTTTTTATTTATTGGGCACGTTTTCTGTATTTGCATTTAATTTGAGCGCAATTTCTGATGAAAAGAAACAAATCAATGCAAAGAAATAACAAATATTAGGAATTGGTAATTAAGTTAAATAATAACAATTTTTCAGAAACAAAATCGAAAGGCGACATATAAAAAAGCACGCAAAGAAGAAATGTCTGGCAACACCAGCAAAGTTTTGAGACGATTTTGCGACGACTGCTAGAAAGGGGTGCTCACAGTTTGATGCTAAAGATGTCTCAAAATGTAGACGTCTACATTTTCAGACACAATTTTCAACGAACTGTGAACACCCCAATTATCATCGAGAAAAATACTATCTGTTTTTTTTTACACTAATATACAAAACGATAACTTTAGAATACTCTGTTCAACAAGAAATACTAACAATTGCAGTTAAATTTTTTCCAAATTTTCATTTGACAATATTTTAGGCATAGGAGCAGATATGATTTTAATTCCAACTGCATAATGGTGTATGGGTGCCTTCCAAAACAGGTATGCAAGCAGTTTTGGTTGGCATTTTAGTCATACCTATCATTGTTTCAAGACCACTGTGAGATGTAGACAAATGTATACATAAATGATCAGGATGAAAAAAGAAATCGATTAAGCCATGTCTGTCTGTCCGTCCGTCTGTCCGTCTGCCCGTGTACACGATAACTCGAGCAAAAAGTGAGATATCTCAACGAAATTTGGTATGTGGGTTTCCCTTAATCCAAGGTAGGTTGGTATTGAAAATGGGCGAAATCGGACTTTAACCACGCCCACTTCCCATATAACGGTAATTTCCAGAAATACGAAAACTGCGATATTTTAGTAACTACTGAAGATATTTCACTCAAAATTGATATTTACAATAATTTTTAGACGAAAAAGAGGAATATTATAAATTTTTGGAAAATGGGCGTAGCCACGCCCACTTATGGTTACATGTGTATATCTTGGTAACCGCTGCACCAATTTCTTCCAAACTTGCCACAGTTGTTGGCCTTGGTACAGCATAAAAAACTGCCGAAACTTTTTAAAATCGGACAATAACCACGCCCACATCCCATATAACGGTAATTTAGAGAAATACAAAATTTTCGATAAATCATTAAATATTGAAGCTAATTTATTCAAAATTGATGCTTGCAACAATTCTTTACCAAGAAATACGTTTATGGTAAAATTTTGGAAAATGGGCGTGGCACCGCCCACTTATGATCACATATAAGTATATCGGTAACCGTTCTACCAATTTGTACCAAACTCGGTATGGTTATTGTACTTGCCACGTGTAAGCAAAACGTTGAAAATTATTGAAATCGGACTAAAATAACGGCCGATTCTCATATAACGGTAAATTTAAGAAATGCTTGAAACTTCAATATTTCGAAATTGAAGGACGCTAATTTACTCAAAATTGATACACCTCGGCTTACCATCTAGCGGAAGGTTTCGGAAGGGTGAAAAAACATATATTTAATACTTGCGTCGGGTATTTAATGTTCGGCTCCGCCCGAACTTAGACTTTCTTACTTGTTTTTATTTGTATTTGGACCACATGAAACGTTTTCGATGATTCTTTTTTATCGGAAAGGGTGGTCTCACACGAAATTGGTTTAGTTCTGATCATAGGATCGGTCCTTAATTTGTATATGAGCATTGAAGTCTGTTGTGTTTTTTTACTTCAAAAATACATGTTTCTACATGTATACGTCTACAAAATACATTGAATTGGTCTGCTTATTTTTGGTATTTTCCTTTTACAATTCTATATTTTAAAATTCACTTCTATGACTAATTCAATAGAAATCCTGCATGAGAATTTCAATTTTTTCAAATGCCTAAATATTCGAAAAGAAAATTTTGAAAAAAATGTCGCTTACGTTATTTTGGCGATTAGGACTCGATATTTTGTAGCATTTTTCGTTAAAAAATCTACTCAAAATTCATAAAAAATAAAATAGATTTAAAATGTATTTTATAAAGCTTTTTAAATCTATTTTACTTTTTGTCAGTAAGACCACTAGCTTATTATAGCGCACAGTTAAGAATTCTTAGTATGTCCACAAAGCTATTTTCTTCTTCAAACACAAACTCTTACATACAAACCGATACATTGGAAAAAAAATCAAAACAAAATCACGCCATTAGAATCTAATAATAATAGCCAACAAGACAGTGCAATTTCTACATCATTTGATTATATTGTACAAGGATGATCCCCTCTATTGGTACTTGTTCCGCCCGGAAAGTAAATACTTATTTTGTACATTAAAATATATTTTAACACATTTAATAATCGTAATTATTCACATTCGCATTGTTTGTTTGTTTGTTTGTTCGTTCGTTAAAGTACACTTAAAAATGTCGTTGCTAAACACGTTTCTCGCATACATACATATTACATATACCTATCTATAGACTTCAATGTACATAAATTAAAGTAGGTCAAATTAGGATGCATATTTAGCTTTTGATTGCTTGGTTTTCACATCTCACCCACATCGATCATTGAGCTTTTGTATTCATGTTGTTACTGTTGGTTTTGCTCCTGTTGAAAACGTCACTAATATTTGCTTTCGTTTCGTTCGATCGTGTTTGTATTAGCGATTTGGAGTAGCTATGTATTGTACTGCATTTAATAAATATTTATTGAGAGCCTTTTAAAACTACAATCCGTTAAAAAAAGTGTGTTGCATTGTTTTGTTGAACATGTTTGATTTAGTTTGTGAATGTTGTCAGTATGTATTATGCATATGTATGTATGTGTGTATGAGTGTGTCCCTCGCTGCATTCATCATTTTCGTGCACTGATAAGAAAAACTAATTAAGTACATAATGCCATAATTAGTTTTAATGGGGTTTACTTGTCTACCGCCGATATCTATGCATGCATGTATGTATGTATGCAAGCCATTTTTACGACAATTTTTTAGCAACATCAAATGTAAATAGCTGCATACATACATACATATGTACTTGCAGCATCGCTTCATTTGTACCGTTTCTGCACAAATTGCCATCTATGCATTTTTTTTGTATTTTCTTAATTTTTATTTTATTTATTTCTATATATATATATATGTACATATTTATGCAACTTCGCGCATCCTTAATTGACTCAATATTAACGAATTGCTTTTCAAATTTTAACTGCAGCGCCGAATGTAATGAACTCTATGACAATATCGAGAAGGGTGCTGATGGCGCGACCACATTACACCCGGATGAAGTAATCGAAGAGAACACCGGCTTCGCGATTGTTGTCAACGGACACTCGCTAGTTTACTGCCTCTCGCCGGAGTTAGAATCAAAGTGAGTGCTTTTATGTCAAATATATATACACATGCATACCTACTATTGCATAAATGTTCTTCGTCATGAATTGCTTTCCACCTCCATTTTGAAACCGTCATTTGTTTATATTTTTGTGTGGTGAAATAAAAAAATTTCAAAAAATTACACTGGTTTACAGCAAAAATGCACACTGGATGCCCCTATCCAATCCCAATGTAGATTCCCAAAATGGAGTTAATTTGTTTTTTCTATGGTTAAGTTTTTGAGATATTTGCAATTTACCGATATTCAGCTAAAAAAAAGTGGGTCCACTTAATAACATATATATTACAAAACTATAAATATTGTAATATAAATAATCTTAATACAAAATATGGCAAATGAAAGCTAACAATATTATCCATCAACCGTATGTAAATCATTTCTCGATATGCCTGATAGTTTCTGGGAAAATACATAATCATTCCAGATGTTTTGTTTTTTTTTATAAAAAAATTATAACAAAATTTAAACTTTAACAGGGAAAAAATTTAAAACAACAAATTCTGTGTCGATTTTTTTTTATTTGTGTTACAAAAAAATCCAATAGAAATGCGCAAGGATTTTTTTCATTGAAATGTGAGCAGGAAAAAATGTCACTCATACGCCATGTACACGCACAAGAAAATTCTTCCGAATTATTGAACCATACATAGGTGTTTAAACAATATTTCACTGCATAATATTCGCAGAAGCATTTAATTGGGAAAGAACGTGCAAAAAAGTGTATTGTGTGGTATGTTTATTAGCTAGTGACTTTATGTCATGTATTCGTTTGAGCATGCCGAAACGATTACTTAGTGCCTTAGAGTGCCGTATTACAACTGAAGTTGGAATTGTAATTTGGCACCACTATGAAAAGTAATAATAATTAAAAAATACTCTATATGAGTAAAGTTCAAGAGGTGTTTTTTAGTGTCACTCTCTTCTGTCGGCAGAAAAAAAACACTAAAGCATTCTCCTTGCATTTATTTAAATAAATGGAGTTCCAGGCAGAAGTACAATAAAAAATAAATAAATTATTTGAACAATATTAGCCTTAAAACGTTTATTTAGGCTAACAAGTACCAAAATTACTAATTTTTTCATTGACACGCAAAAAAGCCGTAATTTACTAAAATTGTGTATTGCATAAAAGGAATTTTAGATTTTTAGTTAGTTACGGCTTTTTGTATTTCAGCAACGATGTGAGATAGGGCCACACGCGGTAGTACTCGTCGAAATAAAAGGAGATTAATGAGATCAAAGTTGACTTAGAATAACAGTACTGGTTTAGGTTTTCAACCTATATACAAGTAGTTATAGTTATAGTTATGTAGGTGCCGAGAATGCTAACACAACTTCAGAATCGTTAGCGTTTCTAGTGTTTTTAAACCTGTGCAGCAATAGCAAGAATAAGCCAATGAGCCAAATTATAACTGTAGAGGGAACTTGGGTTCATTACTATGAGCTGGAGTTGAAGCAGGAGACCATGCGTTTCAAAAAGTACCATGGACTACAAGCCGCCTTAGCATATTGGAAGGGAAAAGTGATCTGCATTAAATTTTTAACCCCTTGAGCTTTAACGCGCGAACTTATTGACCTGCTCTTGTAGATCGATGAGTATAAATCCTAGCCGACTTCCAAAAAAGGAGGAGGTTATCAGTTCGTCGGAATATATATATTTTTTTATGTATGTTACCGCATAACTTTGGACCACGTCAACCGAAAATTCTTTTTGCATCGGAAAGGTAGTCTCAGAGGCGGTCCCATACTAATCTGGTTTAGATCCGATCATTGGATCATGAAATATATATATATATATTTTTTGTTTTTAAGTCGGTTTTTTTTTGCTAAAAATTACTCGTTCATATTTGTTTTTAATTTTTTTTTGTTCTATTGCCATTTTAAGATTCTTGGACATCGCTTCACAATGCAAAGCAGTTATATGTTGTCGAGTAACGCCGCTACAAAAAGCACTAGTTGTGGAACTAATTAAGCGCGCCAAGAGTGCGGTAACTCTGGCAATCGGCGATGGTGCCAATGATGTGTCCATGATCAAAGGTAACAGACACAATTTTAAAACTTTAACTTTACTCCTTTAAATGTATACATTAAGTTTAAGAAGTTGCTAACTTCAGTTTCAATTTGTATTTATTTTAATCAAACATTTTTTTTCACTCAGCTGCCCACATAGGCGTTGGTATCTCTGGCCAGGAGGGTTTGCAAGCGGTACTGGCAAGCGATTATTCGATCGCCCAATTTCGCTATTTGGAGCGCCTTCTACTCGTACATGGACGCTGGTCGTATTATCGCATGTGTAAATTCTTGCGCTACTTTTTCTATAAGAATTTTGCATTTACACTATGCCACTGCTGGTATTCGTTTTTCTGTGGCTTCAGCGCACAGGTAGGGAATCAAACCGTGCAATATTCAGCAGCCAACTTTTTGAAACAACATATTTTTTTTTTGGGTACTAACCTAATTTGTTATTATTTCCACATGGGCGCTTATGCAGACGGTGTTCGATCCAATGTTCATATCAGTCTACAATCTATTCTATACCTCACTGCCGGTGTTAGCGTTGGGCGTATTCGAACAAGATGTCTCTGACAAGCACAGCGTGGAGTACCCAAAATTATATACGCCCGGACTGAAGAGTCAATTGTTCAATACACGTGAATTTGTTTACAGTGTACTACATGGTGCCTTCAGTTCGCTCATACTCTTCTTAATACCATATGGTACGAAAAGTTTCTAGCCATTTTTATTTGCTTAATTTTATATGCATACATATATTGTTTTGTAGGCACATACAAGGATGGCGTTTCGCCAGATGGACTCATTCTCAGCGATCACATGACGTTAGGTGCGGTTGTTGCCACTATTCTTATAATCGACAATACAGCACAGGTACACTTATAAGATTATTTTCAAATATCATTTCATTGCACATATTTGATTTTTCCAATCGTACAGATAGCGCTATATACATCATATTGGACGATATTCAATCACATTACCATCTGGGGTAGTTTGATATGCTTCTTTGTGTTGGACTATTTTTATAATTATGTCTTCGGCGGTCCCTATGTCGGTTCACTTGCGATGGCTATGAAAGATCTGACATTCTGGACGACAATGATAATAACGGTAATTATGATAATGGCGCCGGTATTAGCCTACAAATTCTACCTAATCGATGTGCATCCTAGCTTAGCTGATAAGGTAAGTCTGATGAAATAATTCATACTACATAGTTCACTCGTATATTCTCTTAAACTTTTGCTTTCGACAGATACGTCTTAAATGTCGCGTGAAAACACGCGCACGTCAGAGCAATATGGTTATGCGGACCCCTTCGGCAAGGAAGGCGCGACGATCTTTACGTTCGGGTTATGCATTTGCCCATCAGGTAAGGAATAGGTAATCAGTAAAACCGCGATACAATGGAGTTGAAGGATTAGACAAATGCCTCTTTATATCCGTAGTTTCGTTGTATTTATAAAATATCAAATGCGTAATGCAAAGAAAGGTGCTAAATTTTCAAGAAAAAAAATTGTCATAGGTTTAGTTTTTTTCTTTTTAATGGGACTCTTTCGCAGAAACGAGATTTTTTCATGGTGTTCAGCAAAAAAAAAATATATCGAGGTTTCACTGTATATTAATGCAAATAATGGTTCTACGATCATGATCAAGCAGGTGGGTTTAAATACCTACATTATGTTAAAAGAAATTTTTATTTCGAGTAAAATGACGTACCTTGAATTGGCCTGCCAAAAGTCGCCATCGATCCAAGTGTCGTGAAAAACGGTTCTTTGAGAGAATTTAGTTTATGGTCACGTTTATGAAAAAGTTGTGATTACCAAGTTTGTACTTTAGGATATTGGTTACAAAAAATATTAAGCCACCCTTTTTCGTAAGACTAACGGTTTTCGAGGAAATTCCATGGAAAAAGTTTTAGCTTAAAATGTGCATTAGGGTTATGTATTTTGAGGTCTTTTTCATTTTTCAAAGGCCTGTAATGCCAGACGTTTGCACTTTTGGAAAAACCTTCGGAGGAATACTCCTATTTCGTGAAAGCATAAAAAACTTTCCACTTTTCAAACAAATTGTTCGAATAATTTGTTTCAAGTCAACGTGCAGAGAGTGTTTTATTTTCATGCATGCATTCTTCCAATCAATGCACAGTATTCTCCGCGTAATGGGGCATAAACAAATTTACGAGTTCTATTTAATTATACGCTCTATTAAAAAAATCGTTTTTTTATTTATTATTTGTTGGGTTAAAAGAAGCGGGAACGCCATTTAGCGGGTATCAATTAACGACAGAATACTGCACTCAACCTTTAAAAAAATAACTATATGTACATTTGTAAATATGTATGTATGTATGTATCCGTTATATTTAAATTCCAATAACTGTTTTCTTTGCAGGAGGGCTTTGGTCGCCTTATCACCTCTGGTAAAATTATGCGTAAATTACCACAAGAATTTGCGTTCCCTTTGGGATTGGGCAGCAAAAAGCTGCAGCCACAAACCACAGATGGCAATGAAGGCAAGAATGGCCAAAACAATAATAATAGTACGCGAAGCAACAAAAACTCATCGACGGGTTATCTTAACGATGCCGACCTGGACAGCGCGACTGGAGGTGGCGGCGGCAGCAACAGCACCCGTAGCGAAGATAACCTAAGCCCACGTGCACCTTGCCAAGACTTAGATACAATTAATCTTTAAGTTTATATGTATGTATGTTTGTACTTGTGTATAGCGTATACGTATGTAGAATGTGAGAAGCCGACAGAAATTAAGTGATTGGCAAATTGCATACAACTTTTTCTGTTAGATAAAGGCCACCAAAAACAAATAAACCAAAAAAAACCCAAGCAAAAACGAAAACTTAGTATGTATGTATAATTTACTTGAAAATATGTGAAATCCTAAATGATGCCTGTTTGGAATTATTGCAATCAAACAAAAAAGGAGTTTTTTTTTTAAAACGTTAGAAATTAATTATGTATGTATTTCTTAAAAAAAAAAAAATCTACAATCAAAGCAAAACTAACGAATATGTTTATAGTCATAGGGTTATTAAAATAATATTTTACGATTAGGCGATTATAGAATTAGTGTTAATAATTTTATTAAATACGCAAATGGAAGAAGAAAGCAAAACAAAGAATTTGGGAGCCGATACTGATGAAGAACAAAAATCACAAAATAATAGCTTTAAATTTAGTGATTAGCTTTTACGCGAACTAACTACTATGTATTATTATTAATTATTATGAATAGTTGTCTATTTATTTATGTATGTTTAAGCTAGTCTACGTATATATTTTTTTAGCTTAACCGAGAAAAAACGATAAATTCGGTCTAATTCACAAATGTTCGATTTTTTTGGCGCTCCTTTTTTCCGCTTTAGTTGAGTTAAACAAACTTTTAAGCTAATGGTATTTAAATGTGAAATTTTGATTAATTTTTTAAATCGTTCATACGCATACAAATAGAGGTGCATGTTTACAAAGTCACTTCAGTTAGGGGCATTATGAAACATAAAACTCTTCTAAAAAATTATAGATATTTAGTTGAAGTAAAGATCATGTATAGTGGCCCACAAAATAATAGCAGTGCGATATTTTCACCAAATTTTTTAGTTTTTTATTTATTTAATGTTTATAATTTTTTTTTATAACAGTCTAGCTGGTAATGCAACGAACACCATATAAATTCACTTCGCAGTGTCCTCCATATAAAAAAAAATTGTCGAACCTACTTTATTAATTGGAAAAAACGTGAACACCTCCAACCAAAAGAATTCTCAAAAATCAACGGGATTTTACACCAACTTGAAACTTGCACTTCATTATACTAAAATTAAATGGGCTACAAAACTGCATCCCCAAGTTTTTTTTTAATTCTGATCAAAACGTTTGAAATTTTGGTGAAAATTTACAAAATTTTTATAATTTTTGTACAAAGTTGGAAATGTGAATTTATAAATATGGTGCTTTTTGTATAACCAGCTAGACTTTTATGAAAAAAAAATAGTAAACATTAAATAAATAATAGACAAATAGCCAAAACTGGTTTAAAATATCGCACTCCTATTATTTTGTGGACAACTGTAGTTGTATGTACTAGTACACATTTTATGCTGGCGGGGCTACCGGGAAATCGTGCAGGTACGAAGTATTGCAAAGCCTTACGATAACTAGTATCAACTGAAAAAGAAAGTCTGCCTTCACTAAAAATAACCTCCAACTCCAAAAATCGACTAAAAATATTTTATATCGTCAGAGGGAGTTTTATTAAGTAGAACTGTCCATTATTCAAGATCATGCATCAGCCTATGCATGCATACATGCATACACATGTATATACTGTATAGATGCATAAATATCTATGAACATTAGGTTGGGTCGATTTTGTATTTGGGTGTTGAAATAAAATTTATTTTGTGGTATTGTAATAGTGATATTTATTACACCATGCGACAGTTTTCTCTAATGTCACAATTTTTTTTTAAGGATATTAAAATTACAAAGAAATGATTAATTAAAAAAAGTTATTTAAAAAATTCGGTGTAATGCTTAAAAACAATACGAGCTTCAATATGGGTATCAAATAAAGGGAAATACTCTATAAAATTCAAAACAATAAATTTGTTTTTTTTTTGGTTAACGAACAGCTACTGAAAATGTTGGTTTAACACTTTATCCTTAAAAATTCCCCAACACTTATTTTTGGAAAAAAATGCGAGTTAACGCATTTAGTTTAGGATAAGAAAAGTTAATAAAAGGACATTTCCAATACCTTTTCGTCCTTGTGCACCAAAAAAAAATTTTTTTGTTTTCAATTGTATAGAGTTTCCCCTTTATTTTATACCATATTGCTATTCAGCATCGTACTGAATTTTTTAAATAAATAATATCTTTGAAATTTCAAGGTTTTGTTTTAAATGCTGCCTTCAGAAAGAAAAACGAAAAATGCAGATTTTCTATACATATTTGATACCTATTGTGTTTTGAAGTTTTCTGCCTTTTAACGCACGGTGCTACCTGTGTATATTATCTGAGCTCTAAACAAATAACAATTGGCTATACAGACTATGTGGTTTCGGTTCTACGATTTCTTCGCTTATAAAACAACCAAACCGTTATGGTAAACCCTAAATTTGTACGAATAATCCGCTTTATCCGAACAGAGCCCTATGTGCCACTTAGAGTTCGATGAACCCGCTATACTAAGACTAAACAAATAATGTTCCACAGGCATGTAAAAGAAAATACAATATTCGACCCACCCTTTTGTACATATGTATGTACATATGCATGTACATATGTATGTACATATGCATGTACATATATACATATGTAATTTTTCTTATTGGGTGTGCTAGTATGTTTCGCAGTTTACAATCCACATACTGAGAGATTTTCTTATAAGTTCTACTCATTGTTAGCATATACATACTTTACTTATGCATACATAAAAATACTATAGGTACTAAATAAAATAAATATTTAATTATGTACGTATCCGCCCGATTTCTATGATATACACAATTCCTTAAAACATTTTTTTTCCATAACGGATACCCACTTAAATATAGAATTCATTAAAAATGTATTTTTAGATTTGCTATTCACTTATGTTTCCCTTTCTTTTGTTATTATTTTCTCATATATTTAAAGAAACACCTGGATTGCTAAAAAACTAAAAGAGTGCAAATTTCATTTTCAAGCCTAAGAAAATTTACTCTCTTATACTTTATTAGAGGATTGGAAGAGAAAAGCTCTCAACGCCATTGATCGATTTCAGAGCCCAAATTTTTCTTTGATTCTGACCCTAAATTATTTGCATACGTATAAAATTATATTAACATCGTCCCTCAGCGCTGGAAATCTCCTCAAGATACTGCTTTTTTAGTTTAGTGTTTATTGCTGTTCATAAAGTTAGTTGTTAAAACTCACCGTGCCTCATCTAGCAATCTTAAGTCATACTGTTACTTTTTAATATAGGCAACTAGATAAATACATAGCTTCGCCAATTGTATCATTTTTTCAAAGGTAAATATATGTATAAATTGGTGTGTACATAAGCATAGTACATAAGTATTCAAATTAGCCGCGGTGTGTGTTTACCTACGGAAAGTATTGTGATTAATTACAACATTTACATACATATGCTAATAAAACAAAACCAATTTGAGAGCGACCCTAATGCGGTTTATCGATCGGTCTAGTTCTGTGAATCCTTTCCAGCAACTAGCATGTGTACTTAAGTCTGTTGTAGGGTAGTGCTTTTAGTATGTACATATACATACATACATGCATATGGATGTACATATACATATCGTTCATTTACTTCAATAATGCCATAATCCAAAAAATATAAATTTTGAATTGGGTACGCAGAAACAACCGTCACCTCTTCTTCTATGCTGTGGTAAAATTTCAAAGCTGTATCGATTACCAGTATCTCACCAGAACAAAATATCTGTTCATTTTTACTATGCGAGTATATCGTTACCTTAATAATTCGCAAAGGCCCTAACCAAAAAATGTTTTATTTTACAGGAGAAGCAAAAAACGTTATACAAATCAAATCGTTCATACGTGTATGGCGTTTCAAAAAGTGGCGTAACTCCGTAGATTTTGTTACCAGCACTTGCAAATTTTTAGTGAAGTTGTATTTTAATATATCCTACGAAAATCTGTGAAAAACGTAGTTTCGAAATTGTGGTTAGGGCCTTTGTGAATTAAGGTGACGATATGTAAATTCAAAACTTTAAAGCCGTTTTTCTCGAGTTTTGCTTTTTTGAGTTGTGACATTATTGAAATAAATAAGCGATCTGTAAATCCATACATACATACATATACTATCTCATTGTTTCATGCATTCAACGCTAAAGCGATGATTTTTAAATGTTAATGTTTTTATAGAGCTAGAACAATTTGTAGTCACATATGCGGAACTATTTTCTAACTTTCTCAATTTTATGTTAATAAGGCGCTTATAGTTTAGTATAATAGTGTAAGCACTACATAGACGCAGAACCTTATGATGCTGAACATTGTTTGAAATAAAGAATATTGTATTTTTTATATACATAAACCAAATTGCTTTTTCTTTATTATCGTAATTTAACTTGTGAAAAAGTGCATAAACTTTAACGAAACAAAAAGTCGATAAAAAAGTAACAAATTTTATTGGTAATATTTTAAATTATCCCTAACTTTAATCGGCATCTTTGATATCGCCTTGCAGCTTTAATCAAAAAAGTTTTTTTGGCACCGTGCCACCTTCCAGAGAATCGATGAGTTTTCGCTTTAAGCTGGGACGTTCTTCAGCAGGTTGTTTGTTGCCAGAGGGCATTGGCAGCTTATGGCCGACTGATGGCGCTGGTTTGTTCGAAAAATATTTCATACTTAATGCTTCTGTGCAGGTGCAACGCTGCGCTGGATTTAGGGCAAGTAGCTTTTCCGCCAAAAGGATGAGATCATCAGGCGCGGCTGTAAAAATGTGTTGTAAGGGAATCGCAGGAAACTGCTTGAATTGCATGTAATCCGGCAATTTGTTGAGGTTAGGCCACGTTTCTTCAGTAGGCGTGCCGAGAGCTTGGAAAATTTTTGTAAGCTGATCAAGATCGGAATCGCCTGGTAAGAAAGGAATACGCAATAAAAGCTCGGCTAATATACAGCCCACGGCCCAGATGTCTATTCCAGTACCATATTGTCGCGCACCAAAGAGTAGTTCGGGTGCACGATACCATCTTGTAACAACCTGGTGAGTATAAATACGATTGGGCGAACCAAAGAACTTGGCTAAACCAAAATCACCAATTTTTAGTACACCATCTGTATTGACCAGCAAATTATTTGGTTTTAAATCTCTATGGAGTATCCAATTCATATGTAGGTACTCCAAACCACTTAAAGTCATAATCATGTAAGATTTGATATTAGCTTGGGTTAAAATAATCTTGGGATCCTTTATGATAATTTCCAAATCGGTATCCATAAAGTCGAACACTAACGAGACATTCGATTTATGACCAAAAACGTCAACCAAACCTATAACATTTTCATGCTGTAGCTCGTGCAGTAGTTTGATTTCCCGCAACGCTGTCCGGTTTATACCATCCTGGGCCTCTTCCCGACTTCCAATTTTTATCTTTTTTACGGCAACTATCTGCTCGGTGAGCACATCTCGCGCCTTATATACTGTCGCAAACTAAAAGAAGACAATGAAACGTTAGAACGTCATCTACCCTGGATAATATTTATTCCTCACCTGCCCCTCGCCAAGAAACGCAATTTTCTCATACCGAGTTAGCTTATTGTCTAGCTGCTGCATTTAGAGGATATTAAAAATGCACACTTGATCACCAAAGGTCGACTTTGTTTTTGGCTTGGTTGGTATGAACTCAATATGCCAGGTAGTTCCTCCAAAGCAGTAGTTATAGTAGGTTATCGCCTGAACCGCTCTCTTTCAACCTTTGATGAACCGGCCGATTTCTACCAAGCCGACAAAATATTTTATACGGAGGGTTGAGGAGTTTTTGTCATAGATAAATTTTTAAGTTATTACTAGCCGATTATGAACCAGATGTTGCAACGCTTTTTTAATTCAACCGGCAAATTTTCCAATTCCTGATTTAATTTGACACCCAGCCTGGCTGTCAAATGGAAAATTTGCAAAATAATTCTGTGCTTACAAGTCACAAAATGGTTCCATTACACGCTTTAAGTGACAGAGGGCGCTAAAAAATTGTTGTGGAATTATTTCACTGGCACCAAAACGCGTTTGGGAACAAAAACCCGCTACCGGTATCGGTTTGGGACCAAATGCACTACCGGATCAGCGTTGCCGTTTTACTTAAATTGAAGAAAATTGATTAAATTTTTCCTGCCTGCTAAAAAGTTAAATTTTTCTTCGTTCTAAATTTTTTGATTAAAATATTCAAAAAGGATAATTTTGCTTAAAAATTCATTTCTAACTATGAGTTCATTTTCAATCAATTTTTCAATTTTGTTTTTGGATCCCGTATAAAGTTTTTGCTACGGCAACACTGTACCGGAATTGGCTGTTTGTAGTTTTGTCTCTTGTCTCGGGAAATTTTGCCTGTTTGACAAACGGAAACATTAAAATTTGCATACTTGGCAGCATTGTCTGAACATGTTCTTTTTCTGGCGAACGCCATTACTGTCTGGAGCAAAGGCAAATTTTCTGTGCTTAAAAGTAAGAAATTTATTACAAATCTACCAGAAGATCATTTTAACGGGGGCGTTAAATATGCAGGAAGCATTTGGGATTAGTACTGTGCGAATAAAATGTGATATTTGTAATTTTTTCCTATGAAATGCATCAATTAAATTTTGAGGTTAAAGGAGTTTACAAAGCTGGCGATATTTTATGTCAAATGTTTAGCCACACGTGTGCATAAATTTATTCCTAATATAAGTTTGAAAAAATTCAGTAAATGTGTACTGGCACAAATAAAAAAATGTGCGGAGTGAGTGCCATTTACTTCACTTAAGTGCTTGTAAATAAGTCCATAACTAAAACCGTATACACCAATTTATATGGGAAATGCGGTATTCGATTGGACGATATTAAGCTTGGTTAACTATTCCTCTTAAGGATATCGGTTCAAAGATATAGTCCTTAATAAAGTAAAACCAACATATTTTGAATATTTGCACAGTATCAATCCGTCCTCTACTAAAACCATACCCGCTGAAATACCTAGCATGTATGGTATTCAAATGGACTATAGAAAATTTGTGGTTAACTATTCCTCTTAAGGATATCGGCTCAAAGATAAACTCCTTAATAAAGTAAAACCAACAATAAATATTTGCAATTATCTCATCGTCCTCAACTAAAATCATACTCGCTGAATTACTTAGTATGTATGGTATTCAAATGGACTATAGAAAATTTATTTTTTTTTTATTTTATTTTATTTTTTACGGTCTTATTGACCTAGCTTACATTCTTCTATTCCTCTATGAGATCATTATCATTACCATTTATGACTAACTATTCCTCTTAAGGATATCGGCTTAAAGATATAGTCCTTAATAAAGTTTAAAACCAACATTTCCCCACATCGAAGATGGGACGATTGACATAGATTGAAGATGTATTAATCAAGTTGTTTACTTTTTCAGAATGGCTGAGGTTGAAGAAAGTGTTGTCGAGAGCTTCGACGAACAACCACCAATTGAAACTGAGGGCGCTGAGACTCTGTTAGAAACAAATATTGTTGCCACAACGGAATTGCCTGAAATTAAACTTTTCGGTCGTTGGTCATGCGACGATGTCACCGTAAATGATATCTCGCTGCAGGATTACATTTCGGTCAAAGAGAAGTTCGCTCGCTATTTGCCACACTCTGCTGGTCGTTATGCTGCCAAGCGTTTCCGCAAGGCTCAGTGCCCTATTGTGGAGCGTCTGACCAACTCTCTGATGATGAAGGGTCGTAACAACGGCAAGAAGCTGATGGCTTGCCGTATTGTAAAACACTCCTTCGAAATTATTCACCTGTTGACAGGTGAAAATCCACTACAGGTAAATGTCTAGTTAAGTAATTTTAATTAAGAGATGGCATGTCCCATGCTAAACTGTTGTAGAGAAAAACAAATACCTCTTCAATCAGGTAGAATGAGGACACATAGCAAACAAACTACTCTTATTACTGTGAATATTTTTTATAATATTTCCCTTCAAGAGTATTTTACAATCATTTGTACTAATTTGTAAATAAATGCATGAATAATGTTTTTGTATTTAGATTCTAGTGAGCGCTATCATAAACTCTGGACCCCGTGAAGATTCGACACGTATTGGGCGTGCTGGTACTGTGCGCCGACAAGCCGTCGATGTGTCGCCCTTGCGTCGTGTGAACCAGGTAAGTTTCTAAAATGTATATCCGCATTTAATTTGCAGCCTAGGACAATACCTTACAAACTATTGCATCACTTTTGGAAGGCTATAACCCTAGGCTATATAAAACTGTTCTTTAAATATCCATAGCGGCAAAAAGTATTTTACTTTCTTTTGCCGTATGAACTAAAGATACATCATAAACAAGATTTATTATGTATGTCCAGCTTATTACTCTTTTATTTATTTATAAAACTTGAGTTATGCTTCTGGACTAGAACAAAATGTAAGATATTTTGAAACGGCAATTTTACAATCTGGAGTTGCTTTAATACAATCTTTTTAGACAATTAAATTAAACAGCGACTATTGATCATAGAATTGAGAAAAAATTCTTGTTTTCTTAGGCTATCTGGTTGTTGTGCACTGGTGCCCGTGAAGCTGCTTTCAGGAACATCAAGACCATAGCCGAATGCTTGGCTGATGAACTTATCAACGCCGCTAAGGTAAGTTTTATATCTGAGATAATGCAGCATTATGATTTTAATGCTCTGTCTCGCTTGTACATAAAATTAAGATGATGGAATGCATCATGTCCATTATCCTAGCGATTAAATTTTATTCAACGCGTATTTTGATGTTCGAGAAGCGTAGAAATAAAAAAATTTGTTCTGTTAATGTTGCAGTCCCCTCTAATGTAAAGCAATGTACTCACCAAGTTGCCTTTGCCTCGCTTGTGGACAAGATCAATACTTTCTATTATCCTAGCGTCTAAATTAATTTGTATATATATTTTGATGCTCGAGAAACGTAGAAATACAAAATTTTCTTCTGTTAATGATGTGTCCTCTCTAATGCAAAGCAATGTTCTATCCAAGTTGTCTTTGCCTCGCTTGTGGACAAGATCAATACTTTCTATTATCCTAGCGTCTAATTTAGTTCTATTTATATTTTGATGCTCGAGAAACGTAGAAATACAAAATTTTGTTCTATTAATGTTTTGGTCCGCTCTAATGCAAAGCAATTTTCTATCCAAGTTGTGTTTGCCTCGCTTGTGGACAAGATCAATATTTTCTATTATCCTAGCGTCTAAATTAATTGTATTTATATTTTGATGCTCGAGAAACGTAGAAATACAAAATTTTGTTCTATTAATGTTTTGGTCCGCTCTAATGCAAAGCAATTTTCTATCCAGGTTGCATTTGCCTCGCTTGCGGACGAAATTAAAAATCATTGGCTTTATTATCCTAGCGCATTAAGCAACCAAGTGTTTATTATTGCGCTTGAGAAACGTAAAACTACAGCTTATTTTGTTTGTTTATTCAAAGAAAATATTTTTACTGAAAATTTAATAATAAAACTTTATTTTATATTTGCAGGGATCATCCAACTCCTACGCTATCAAGAAGAAGGATGAGTTGGAACGTGTAGCCAAGTCCAACCGATAAGCGCTACAGTTGCACATTCGTTTTTGTGTATATTTTTTACAATTACAAAGATGATTTATTAAATAAACAAAATATATGTATATGTAAATCAGAAAAATTTGTACATATTTATTTATGAACGCTTTTTATTGGTTATTTAAGTGGTGTTCGAATTTTCTTGTTTCTTCAATTTCGAGGACGACTGATTTCCTTCTCAATATAAGATAATTTTAATTTCTGACATGAAAGTTTATGGACTGCATAAAAGGATAGATACATGGTGAAAGGAATGGTGAATTCTATCGGTCTTGGGATAGGCAGAGAACGTATAATTATCAGCCACATTGCGTAAGTCGTAAATTAGGCTAAATTGTACGACTCGACAACATTGGCATTGTCTACTGTCGTGCTGAAATTAGTAAACGACGAATATCGTCGAAAACTTCGCAGTGCTGCCAAGTTTTTCCGTTTTAATACACTAGTCGATTGGAAATTTTAGGCAATGACGTGAAATTTTCGACACGATTCGACTCTCGAAAACCGACTTACATTCGATACGGCTCTTGCAATGAGGGTGTATGAGAAGGTGCCCAAACATACATCTCTGTTCTTGATTCAACATATCTGTAGCTTGTGATTTACAACACTGGTTTGGCACCTGTCAAAACTTCAAAAATAAAAATATTTGCCGCGGGAAATTTTGCAATCTTCGTAAACTATTTATTTGCTTTTACCCTTTTGAATATGTCTAGACAAGATATATCAATTCCAAAAGATAACGATACGTCTCATATTTCCCAATCGTAAGTAATTTCTGATGTCATGGCTTATAGTAAATAAAATATAAGGCGTTCATAATTCACAGATTTCGTGATCAGAAACAAATTGAATCGTTTATACGACGAAATAATTTGCTCAAAATTATAGAAGGAGCAACTGAAAAATTTATAAAAAAGTATAGCGATAGTAGGAAGCCAGAGGACGCACTGGGTGCTCTACTGTTACCACTTCGATTTGAATATGTCGAATTTACACGCATCGAAGACGTAGAATTGCTGCATTTAGTTGTGGAAGAGCCATTACAATTTTTAAACGCCGCTAAATATTGCACATATTCGCTTATTCGCGACCATATTAAACTAGCTGGGAGTACAGGAGACGCTGCTGGTGGTCTTAAATCCATCGATATTGATCAGGTGCATATTCAGCTGCGCTTTATAGGATTGCCTCAGCAGGAAGATTTGCATTTTGCACCTTTTAAGAATTGTTGGCCGCCAGGACTATCGTGGACAACTGGGATTTTGTCGGCAATCTCCGAACCCAAAGTTGAAGTGTAAGTTTATCTTGAATACTATATACGCCGTATTATTTTTTAGTAGTCGTCCCCAAATAAGATACATGTTTTCAAATTCATTTCCCATTTCGTTGCTGCAAAACGAGTTTTTAAAGAAAATTACATCGAATTATATGTTCTTTGCAAAAGCTATTTGAATATTTAATACAAAATTATTTATATACATAGCTGATTGTGCGAAATTTGCGATGTTTTTCAAATACCTTATATGCGCCTGGAAAAATGTAATCTTACTGTTATTCTCTCAATTATTAGACTACAATCGACATGGTATTGTTCAACCGGATGCAATCGAAATAAAATAAAATCGGAGTCAACTGATGGTAAGATTTTTATATACCGAAAAATTAATTAAGTTTGATAAAACTCATCATATATGTACATATATACATATGTAAATATATAAATAGCACCTACATGCAACAGTTGTGGACGTCAAATGAATGAATACCCAAAATTACGTGTAACGGAAAATTACCGTTTATTGCGAATTCTCCCACCTGAGTGCATTGAAACCCCGCGCATTTTGAATAAGATCTTTCGCGCGCTTACCGTGCAAGCCAGAGGTAAAGTATGCTATTACCAATTAAACTGGTTATACATAATATCTAAAAATAATACTCTTCAGAACACGTCTACGATTGCGATTTGCGTTTAGGTAATCTATATAAGATAATAGGCTTCTACGATTATACGCGCCCTGGCCAGCTATTTCAAGCATGGAGCATAAAAACATATTAGAAAGCACATTTGCGAGTCTGCGCAACATTACCGATACTGAATTGGATGCCTTGTTGCACTTTGATAGCCCACCGCCATCCAGACGGTTCTCGAATAACACAGAGCAACAACGGCTGAACGATAATAATGCATTCGCAGATCGAACGCTTAGTATCTTACAATTTAATCGGGAGGAGCTTCCCTCACAAATGAATTCTCAAGTTGGCGACATAAATTATTTTCCCGATGATCTGGACCTTACTCTTAATTTTTCTCAACAAGCTTCAGAGAGACCTCAGTCTGTTATATTTAATTCGCCGGAAGTAGCAAGTATTGAAGTAACCAACACCGAAATCCAAAAGCCAGTAAACGAAGGAACGCAAAATGAATGTATTTCTGGGAGAATTCAAAATACAGCAATGCAGATAGAATCTTTTGATGAAATTGTTAAAAAAGAATTAATGGATTTGACAATATTTGAAAACTTTTCTGATGATGATTTTCCCACTTGTAAGGATGTCGATATGCATTCATCACCAGAACAAGACGCTTTAAAAGCTGCCGATTCAAGACAAAAGCGAGCGGTATTTCAATTATTCAAAAATTCGTAAAAATTATTATAACTATGGGTCTTTAATTTAAGAATACAAGTTGCAATTCCTTTCATAATGAATCGTTTAATTCTCAGTGTCAAACTCAGGTGGATGCTCCAAAACAAGAAGATCATCCAACAAAGCCTTTCTTCACATCGTGTCCAGTACCAAACCGCATCGAGCAGAGCCCAGCTTTACCCAGCACTATTTCCGCTGATGATCAAATGAGATTGACGAGTTCGCCAGCAAACATACAATTAGATGCCGTTGATTACACTTTCAAAACTGTTGACAAATCGCATCCTTCAGCTCAGTGTCATGAAAATTTGCAACACTCACTAGCTGCCGCTGCTAGTGCGATTACGAGTTCGCCAGCATACAATTTAACAACGGACACCACCATGGTGCCAGCGTCTGTGAAGCAATTGTATGATCTTGTGCGCACACAGTACTCCGATTTTGCCTTTGTCTATGCGTTAAGTGCACAGCTGTGCCAAGATCGTGTGCCAATGGATTGTTTCGTTAATTTGAAAATGGGTCTACTGCTTAGCTTAGCTTCCATCAGCGTAGGTATTCCGGCTGCTTCACTACTTCCTTTCGCATCTAATTTTTAGTTTTACAGTCTAATCCCGATCGGCCACCCGTACCTATAATGGCAATTGGCAGCGACACCTATATGGCTAACTTTTTACTTACTAATATAGGGCAGCTGGCAGCGCGCTTTGTTGGACCATCAGACGACGTCAAAGCGCCATCCATTAGTAACTATCGCAACTGCAATTGGATTGTAGCCGACCCAATACTGCTAGCGAAAGATGGTGTTTATTTTGTTGGCGATTGGTCGCGCTTGAAGCTGACGCGGGCCGATCAACTTTTCCGCATAATCGAATGTTCACGAGTGTCCCTTGAGCGTTCAACACTAACATGTCCATTAGAGTGCGCAATTTGGACACACTGGCGGTCATATAAGGGCGATGCCAGAGATCAGCAAACTTTTAATAAAGTGGTAAAGTGAGTAGAGCGACGCAAAAAAGAATGTTACATTTTACTTTCAAACTGTGTTGTGAATTTTTCTTACAGAATTTTCGGCATTCCTATTTGTATGGACGACGACGATAAGCACGAGGTGCTCGTCGATTACATTTTGGAGCAGTCGTCAGTCAACGTCTTTGAGTCGACCGTTGATCACTTGTCAATTAGCAGTGATGATATGCGTTGTTTTCTAAGGACGATTACTAAACGTACCGTTGATTTGACACCGGAAGCCTCGCTTTTGTTGCAAAAATACTTTGTAACGGCGCGCTTCGCTCGGCCGGGTAAAAAATTACACTAATAAAATTACGATTACAATGCTAACCTCACAAACATACATTCATTATTCATCCCCAGAATGCCTAACCAAACAAGCGTATGTGGTATTGAAACAATTTGCGGAGTCATTTGCAAAACTTTGCTTCCGCCATGAAGTGTTGGCTTGCGATGTCGTTGCAGCTGTTTTCATGTGCGAACGCTTCATACGCAGCATTTTTGGTGTGACCGAAAATTCACCGCCTGCATTTGAATCACATAATTTTGTGGGCACTGTGGACGAGCACATGGTGAAATTTCAAGATTGGCTTAATGCTTATATAAAAAAATATGAAGATAAATAATTGCCTGGCATTATCAGAAATCGAATACCACCAGAAGCACAAAAAACGCCAGTTAACAGTATTTTCTTAAAAAATTACATTTTATTTTAGAATCATATTTTAATAACGTAGAGTTTACAAATAGATTATATGTATGCAGGTATACATAAGTATATATGTATATATGTATCAATAAATACATTTAAGTATATGTAGTTTAAAAACTTTTGGCTCAACCAAGTGTACGACAAAATAATTGCGTTATTGCAAAAACATTAATACACATGAGTTTCCAACGTACATATACGTTTTTGTTCAGTTATGTAAAAAAAAATTGTCCAAATAAAAAATTGTGAAAAAAGCGAAGAAAATTTCATTGCAAATCATCGAAAAGGCACACTTGTGTAGAAACATATTCATATTCAGTTAGTTAAATCGATTGCTCATTAGATATAAATATTTATTACGTGGTCCTGATGAATGTCTGGTATAATTTTCAATGTCCTTTAGAAAAATTGAGCAATAGTTACACTTCCTTAACGCTTAAGAATAAGTTAAACCTCATTTAAAAATATATACATAAGTCAGTATATGTATGTGAGCAACAGTTCACTCTTCAGCAATTTCGAATATAATTCACTTTGGTCCTAAACGGGAATTTCTTATATTAAATGTATTAATTTTTACTAGCCTAAAAGTACTATTTTACAATAATTCAAGTGCTTAAAATGCACTAAAGTAACTCTTAACTAGTAGTCTAAATTTCCTTGAGCTCCGGTTATAATTGCATCGATCCATATTCTAGCTGCAGCGTCCGATGCCGCTTGTAGATGGTAGCTGCGCTTTTTCGTCTTGACAATGAATGTACAATGAGGGCGTCCACTCTTCGAGGCATTTAAATGATCCAAATACACTTCGTCGATTGTCTAAAAAAAATGGGAAAAAGTTACTTTATGTTCAAAAGGATATGGCATCATTTCAAAAAACATCAGTCAAAATGTCAACTGTCCCAAAATGAAATTTGTTCAATAAGCTTTCGCACAAAATATTCGCTATTAGATTTATTATTACGGCAGTTTTCACCCTAATCAACTGCCAGTTATACTTTGCAAATCCGAGGTTCCTTAAAACGCTGCTTTGTTCAAACACGCTCAAATATGTCCAGCAACCAAATGGAAGTGGACGACACCGATGTCGAGGAATTTCATGACATCGAAGAATTCTCGGATGAAATACCGACTTGCAGCACTACGCATCCACAAACGAAGCGCTTCGTCGTGAAAAAGTGGCAGGCGCAGGCGCTTTGGTCGTGGGACGTAGCCGTCGATAATTGCGCAATTTGCCGCAACCAAATCATGGATCTCTGCATTGAGTGCCAGGCGAATCCGCTTTGTTCCGGCACTAAGGAGGAATGCACGGTGGCATGGGGCGCATGCAATCACGCTTTTCACTTCCACTGTATTTCGCGTTGGCTCAAAACCCGCCAGGTATGTCCGTTAGACAACAAGGAATGGGATTATCAGAAATATGGCCGTTAGCCGGCAAGCAGCTATTCTGGATTTGCGCGCCACTAGGGTATACGTTTGTATGTAGATACATATGTTCATTTTTAATTCATCTCACCAAATGTTTATTTTGTAAGCACATTCATATATTTTGCGAAAATACCAAATTCTAAAAAAAAAACCTAAACAAAGTTTTTGGTTCATTCAAAACTCACCGAGAAATAGGCGCCACCTCTGGGCTTCCGTTCCGACTTGTCCGCATAGTAGATGAACGCGCTGCGCTGTCGATCAAGTACGAACCACCGTCGCGCCCAGCCATGGAAAGTAGCACCCAATTTATGCAAATAGCTGTAAATATTTACATTTCATACAAAATAAGACAATTCGTATAAACAAATCATGCCGAATGCAAATGCATTCGGGAGCGGATCACTCACCCTCGGCAGCTAAAAGCATCGACAAAGACGTGCGGGCATAGTGTAATCTGATGTCCAGCTGACTCGATGTGATGGCGGAGGTTTAGATCGGGTGAAAAGATTGGCAGGTAGCGTGTCAGCGGACGCTGGTGTTTGGGCAGTGCACGCTTCCGCTCGCCGCCTTGTGCGCTACCGCTGCCGCTGCCGGTGGCACTGACGCCTGACGTTGTCTCGTTCGAATTGACGCTCGAACGCTTGTTGGCTGCCTCATCGCCGCTGGTCACAGGCTCAGTCGAGTAGCTATTGTTGCCCGCAGATGCTGCAGCATTCGGTGACGCGGTGGACAGCTCATAATTCGACTTGCAGGTGCCTTTGTGATCGCTGTCTAATAGATCGCAGCTTAGCTCAGAGTTGGCTTCAGAAAGCGGGCGCGGACTGGATCGTGAATGGCGTATTTGTGTTTCCACAAATTCAGGCTGTGAGTGCCGTTGCTGAAATTTGAATGAAAAACAAACAAAGCAAATTGTTTATTTGTATGTCCGAGTTCACTTTACTAAAAGGTACTTTATATAGAATGCTTTGAATGAATTGAGTATGTAAACATTTGAGAAAATCGCAAATTTGCTGACCTACAGGTACGCAGCGATGTGCCGGTCTGCTCTTCACATACTTTTAGTCAAGCTATTAATATAAAATGTATATCGCCGCTTGATAATTTTAATCGCCACTATTTTTTACTTTGGCGAGCAGCCAGCAAAAATACTTAAATGATGTCAAGATGCCAACAACTGCACAAAAAAATTGACATTTTTTTTTTTATGTGTAAGCACATATCGTTTACCATCAGTGCAAAAAGGTCTGCTTCTCGGAAAAATTTGGAACAAGTCCCTCTCACGCTGGTCTATCCAACGCTGAGGGAGCCACCCCACCCTCTACAACTACCAACGGATGCCACATCGAAAACTTTCAGAGTTGAAGCATTTCCATCCATTCCTGCGAAGTGGTCTTCCAGGCGTAGCCACTGCACCTTATCAATGCCTTTGTCAATCTCATGGAGCTCATCGTTTCAAGGTCTCCGATACTCGCCGTCACAAATTCCTCGAGAGAGAGCTTTGCTGCTCAATTAAGTAGCACTAATTTATTAGATCTGTCCTTGGTTGAATTTCTATACTCTTGAATGTTTTTTTGATAGCAGGATATGTTTTATTTTATCCCCGTTTACAACCAGATCCTTATGTGTTGCCTCTCTGTCTGGCGCTGTTGTTGAGGACGAGGATGTCATACGTGAGCGGTAGAGTTCTGCAGCTCTTATTACGCAGTGGGGAGGCAAAAATATCACAGCTAAACGACCAAACACATAAACTTAATTTTGGCTTCTAGATAACGATGCCGTTTTCAGAAAATCCGTATTACGTCAAGATATTAAAGATGGAAGCCTTAAAGCATAAACAGACGGCAGCGTTGAACCGGATCAACTCGGGAGCTAACTGCAGTTGATCCGGATTAAGTCCGAGTTAAGTCCGAATGGGTTTTTAATACCTTTTTTGCGCTGTCAAAGCTCTTGGTCAAAGTAACTATGTAATGTTTTCCAATAGGCGCTGGTCCATACTGCGTCATATTTGACATAAGTTGGCAAGTCATGGTAACCAAACAACACAAACCCAAACCCTACGCGGGCGATTGCTGTTATATTAATTGACAAAAAAAACATCGAAAAATTTGCGAAAACTTTTTTTCATATTATTGTCTTTGGAAACTCCTAAAGATCAAAGAAACTAAGAAGCTTGTCAAATAAATTAAACAACTTTTGTATCGTTTGTGGTAATTCCATATGCTATACCGGTACTTTGACTTTTACGAACAACAACTTGCAACAGAAAACGACGAGGTAGGTAGGAGAAAGATTTCACCAATCCATTATGAGGATCTATTCACTGGAAAACGATTGAATTCAATGTTGGCGGACATTTGCTGGTCGATCGCAGCAGGCAAAGGGTATAAAAAAAAACCATTCGTGCCACAATTGATTTGTAAGCAAGAAACAACCGACTTCAACCCTCAAATAAAAATTTAAAAGTTCCGTTAATTTCTTCATGATCCAATGATCGGATCTAAACCAACTCTGAGGTATCAACTTTCCTTTAAAAAAATAATTATAGCAATCGTTTAACTTGGTCCAAAGTTACGCGATAACATATATAAAAAAATATATTCCAACGAATTGATAAACTCCTTTTTTAAGTCGGTTAAAAATATGCCAGAATGGGATTGAAAAGAACTCGAATTCAGGTCCAAATAGTGTACAACCTAATAAAAAAAAATATTACGAAATAAAATATGTATGAGTTATAACGCAAAACCATATATCTGAACAATCAGTTGTATGGGAGCTATATGTTATAGTGAACCGATTTCCATGATGTTCGCAAGTAGTTAAGGTAAAGTAAAGACAGTCACTTGGAAAATTTTAGAAAAATTACTTAAAAGCTGAGGGAATTATTAACAGAAAAGCTAAAATTTAAGCATATTTTCAAGTACCGCTATCTTGAAAACTGGAGCCAATCTGGCAAAAACTGGGAACGCCATTGAATTTAAAAGATCGCAGTTAAGGAAGATCAGCTATCAAAACCTATGCTCAGAGAAAAGTTCAAAACCGGAGCGCACTAAAACTTCCCTCCTAAATATCTCAGAATTTTGACGTGATACGGATTTTCTAAAACCGGCATCGTAATCTAGAGGCAAAAATTAAGTTTACGTGTTTGGTCGTTTAACCGTGATATTTCAAAACTTTAAAATTCACCTACAGTGTTATCATCTTCGAAATAAGGGTAAACAATTCAATTCAACAATAAGGAATCACCTTGTCTGAAACCTCTTCTGATATTAAACTGCTTTGAGTCACGCTTATGAATTGGGTAGAGTAGACTTAAATTCCAATGGGCAGGCGGTTCGCTCGATCGCTTCGGTATACTTCCAAATCATGATGATTTAAGTTCCCGAACACAGTGACTATTGCAGAAAACATCATGGATGATGAATTGGCTAGACAGGGCACTTTTGACGTAATCTCCCCTCACAGGGTATACTCTCCCTCCTAGCTCCTGTGACAACCTGTGAACTACTCAACAGATGCGATTTTTGTCGGCTATTGTTTCGGAAGAGAGGCGTTAGTTGAGTTGGTGTCTTGGGGTGAATCTCCACATGCTGGACACTCATTAGGTATATCGGGTCTGGATAAGTAGGTGTTGAGAGGACTACAATATACAGACCGTAATTGGGCCAGAGTTGCGCTCATCCATTGGTTGTTGTACAAAGCGTTTCAGATGCCTTCTAATATGCCTAGGTGGAGGTTCCGCTTCGAGCAAGTGTCTGTCCGGCTGGTTTCGGCTATTGCACCCTGCTAGAAACTGTTTGCTGAGCACTATGTTGTGCTCCCTTTGGGACTCACTGTGAATTTGATGTTCAGACAACATCAGCGGGCATCCCGTGGCTGCCCAGAGTTCTGTATTGAGGCATGTCTGTAGCTTCGTCCACTGCTTTCCACTTGTTCCCGGCGACCAGACAGCCGCTGCAAGGTCATTTTGGTCGGTGGCGGACCGTCAAGAAAGCTTCTTAAGCTGACCTAGCGCCTTATTTCCGTGCTGACAGGAGTCCAAATCAGACACAATCCTATTTGAAACGGTCTTAATATAGTTTCGGACCCCTTTTGCCCAGCTTTTAAGAGGATAACGAGGCGGAATCATCACAAAATTTTCTTCACCGTTGCCCTACTGCGCAAGACTAACGCGAGGCTGCCACATAACCTAACCTTAACTGACGAACTGGACTACATATTTCAAAAAGGTGACACTTCAATTGGCGCACCCGGTTTATAATTTTGAATATTTGTGTCTTAAATTTTAGCAAGACACAATATCTCAAAGAAAGTTACATGAACATTAAATAAAAAAAAAACTTAAAAAATATATTTTTTCGGGCCTTTTGGATAGATGATTACGAAATTTACAAAGAACCACGAATCTGAAAATTGCTTGTTTAGATTCTGAAATTTTGATTGTTTAGGCCGACATTTTATTCTGTATCCGCTGGTGGAGCCAGAGAGAAGTGGAATTTTTGTAAATATATGCATATTTGCTGCATTGTTATATGTATATATATATATATAGTTATACCACCTTAATTATATAAGGGTAAAATCTACTTGTATAGCGACTGCCACTTTGTCTACTAAAATTCAGAATTCGTTAATTAATGATTTCAACAAAACAACTACACTCATTCACTTCTTACACATTTGTTTTTTTCACACTCACTTGATAATAGCACTCAGTTTTATAGCGTTTATTTGAATCTGCATGTCGATGCTTCACGTAATTCATCCACACAGACATGCTGGATATCGTTTTGCATATACCGGAACGTTTAATACCCTTTTAGACAACCTTGCAACCTTTTTAATATTTT
>NW_023458556.1:9607764-9612567 GCF_013731165.1 Rhagoletis pomonella | reverse complement strand
AAAATATTAAAAAGGTTGCAAGGTTGTCTAAAAGGGTATTAAACGTTGCGGTATATGCAAAACGATATCCAGCATGTCTGTGTGGATGAATTACGTGAAGCATCGACATGCAGATTCAAATAAACGCTATAAAACTGAGTGCTATTATCAAGTGAGTGTGAAAAAAAAATGTGTAAGAAATGAATGAGTGTAGTTGTTTTGTTGAAATCATTAATTAACGAATTCTGAATTTTAGTAGACAAAGTGGCAATTGCTATACAAGTAGATTTTACCCTTATATAATTAAGGTGGTATAACTATATAGCAGCAAATATGTATATATTTACAAAATTTCCACTTCTCTCTGGCTCCACCAGCGGAACCTGATAAAATGTCGACCTAAACAATCAGAATTTCAGAATCTAAATAAGCAATTTTCAGATTCGCGATTTTCTGTCAATTTCGTGATCATCTATCCAAAAGGCCCGAAAAAATATATTTTTTAAGTTTTTTTTTATTTACTGTTCATTTAACTTTCTTTGAGATATTGTGTCTTGCTAAAATTTAAGACACAAATATTCAAAATTATAAACCGGGTGCGCCAATTGGAGTGTCAGTTAAGGTTAGGTTATGTGGCAGCCTCGCGTTAGTCTTGCGCAGTAGGGCAACGGTGAAGAAAATTTTGTGAAGATTCCACCTCGTTATCCTCTTAAAAGCTGGGCAAAAGGGGTCCGAAACAATATTAAGACCGTTTCAAATAGTAATGTGTCTGATCTGGACTCCTGTCGCTATGCTATGCCAGTTTAATAAGCTCTTTTGACCGTCTACGATCCGCCACCGACCAAACTTACCCTGCAGCGGCTGTCTGGTCGCCGGGGAAAAGTAGAAAGCAGTGGACGAAGCTACATACGCGCCTCAATACAGAACTCTGGGCAGCCACGGGATGCCCTCTGATGTTGCCTGAACATCAAATTCACAGTGAGTCCCAAAGGGAGCACAACATAATGCTCAGCAAACAGTTTCTAGCAGGGTGCAATAGCCGAAAGCAGCCGGACAGACACTTGCTCGAAGCGGAACCTCCACCTAGGCATATTAGAAGGCATCTCAAACGCTTCGTACAACAACCAATGGATGAGCGCAACTCTGGCCCAATTTCGGTCTGTATATTGTAGTCCTCTCAACTCCTACTTATTCAGACTCGACCCCGATATACCTAATGAGTGTCCAGCATGTGGAGTTTCACCCCAAGACACCAACTCAACTAACGCCTCTCTCCCTCTAGTCCGACACGTCGAAACAATAGCCGACAAAAATGGCATCTGTTGAGTAGTTCACAGGTTGTCACAGGAGCTAGGAGGGGAGTATACCCCGTGGAGGAGATGACGTCACAAGTGCCCTGTCTAGCCAATTCATCATCCATGATGTTTTCTACAATAGTCACTGTGTTCTGGAACCCAAATCATCCTGATTTGGAAGTATTCCGAAGCGATCGAGCGAACCGCCTGCCCATTGGAATTTATGTCTACTCTACCCAATTCAAAAGCGTGACCCTGCTCAAAGCAGTTTGATATCAAAAGAGGTTGCAGACAAGGTGATTCCTTATTGTTGAATTGAATTGTTTACCCTTATTTCGAAGATGATAACACTGTAGGTAAATTTTAAAGTTTTGAAATATCACGGTTAAACGACCAAACACGTAAACTTAATTTTGGCCTCTAGATTACGATGCCGGTTTTAGAAAATCCGTATCACGTCAAAATTCTGAGATATTTAGGAGGGAAGTTTTAGTGCGCTCCGGTTTTGAACTTTTCTCTGAGCATAGGTTTTGATAGCTGATCTTCCTTAACTGCGATCTTTTAAATTCAATGGCGTCTTCAGTTTTTGCCAGATTGGCTCCAGTTTTCAAGATAGCGGTACTTGAAAATATGCTTAAATTTTAGTTTTTCTGTTAATAATTTTAGAATATATTTTTTTATATATGTTATCTCGTAACTTTGGACCACGTTAAACGATTGCTATAATTATTTTTTTAAAGGAAAGGTGATACCTCAGAGTTGGTTTAGATCCGATCATTGGATCATGAAGAAATTAATGGAACTTTTAAATTTTTATTTGAGGGTTGAAGTCGGTTGTTTCTTGCTTACAAATCAATTGTGGCACGAATGGTTTTTTTTTTATACCCTTTGCCTGCTGCGATCGACCAGCAAATGTCCGCCAATATTGAATTCAATCGTTTTCCAGTGAATAGATCCTCAATGGATTGGTGAAATATTTCACCTACCTACCTCGTCGTTTTCTGTTGCAAGTTGTTGTTCGTAAAAGTCAAAGTAACTGTATAGCATATGGAATTACCACAAACCAAGGCACATTAAACAGGTAGTATCAGTAGAGCAAAAACAACATTTGCGTGTATTTTGTTGTTGCTTCTGGTATCGAAAGAAAAACTGTTCTGAATTTTTTCTTCTAAATCAAAGCGTGCCATGTGAAATACAAAAAATTATAAAAAATAAAAAATTGAAATTGGAAAAAATAAAAATTGATGCAACTTTCTTTCCTAGTAAATTTGTTTGCTTCTCGAAGCATTGATCCATCCTTTGCAAGGCCCAGTAATCAGCGGTCGTGCTGCCGAGTTGGGCGAACGTTCCAAAAGCTGCTACTCAATCGCTTGTTTTGTATGGGAAAAGGTTTCACATGCAAATGGATTTTAACAATTCAGAATTTTTGTGAGAAAAAATTAAAAATATTTGACATTTTCGAGACCAAATAATTTGAAAATAAATCAAATCAGCTGCTCTACTGATACTACCGGTTCAATGTACCTTGCCACAAACGATACAAAAGTTGTTTAATTTATTTGATAAGCTTCTTAAGCAGGGATCACACGATTTGTACATTTGTACACAAAATGCCAAATTTAGATTTGTCCACATTTGCGCATTTGGATAGCGATGTACAAATGATTTGTTTTGTGATCAGACGATTTGGCTGCCAAAGATCCAAATGATTTGGCACACATTTGCGCACAGCAGTAAAGTGACAAATATTGTCCACATTCATTCACACGATTTAACCATTTGGTTAAATAAATTTATGATTTCGTAAGATTTGAAGTGAAATAAACAAAAATAATATATACGCACAGGTACTCGGAATTTTGAATACACCCTCAAAATCTGGGCTGAAGGTAAAAAACGCGTTTTTCATAGGTTGAAGCATGATAAAAATATAGTAAGGTAGAACCGCTGAGAGTTACTTTTAAAATTCTTGACGTTTCCAAACATTTTAATTTTTAAATTTACTCATAAACTCACACACACATTTTCATTTTCAATCTCAAGCAACAACAATTTCGAACAATTTCAATTTTTTATTTTCAATTTTATATAATTTTAAAATGCTGGAAAACTTAAAAAAAAATCTTGGCCGACAAATTGAGAGAACGGTTCTACCTTGCTATGTTTGTATCATGGGTTGAAGATAATACTTGCACGTAACTTTATTTCTGTTTGCCCGATGAAAAATACTTACATATGCCATTTAAGAGAAAACATTTCGTTGTTTACAACCATTTATAAATGGTTAATTTGTCTTGAGAATTGGCACCCTTGGTATGAATACTAGTAAACAAAATAGTCGGACACGTCGTAATTTAAAATGAAACAAATAAGAAAGTCTAAGTTCGGGTGGAGCCGAACCTTAAATACCCGGTGCAAGTATTAAATATATGATTTTTCACCTTTCCGAAAGCTACTGCTAGATTGTAAGCCATGGTGTATCAATTTTGAGTAAATTAGCGTACTTAAATTTCGAAATATTGCAGTTTCAAGCATTTCTGAAATTTACCGTTATATGAAAAGCGGCCGTAATTTTAGTCTGATTTCAATAATTTTCAACGTTTTGCTTTTATGTGCCAAGCACAATAAAAGTACCGAGTTTGGTACAAATTGGTAGAACGGTTACCGATATACATATATGTGATCATAAGCAGGCGGTGACACGCCCATTTCCCAAAATTTTACCATAACGTATTTCTTGGTAAAGAATTGTTGCAAGCATCAATTTTGAATAAATTAGCTTTAATATTTACTGATTTATTGAAGATTTTGTACATCTCTAAATTACCGTTATATGGATATGGGCGTGGTTATTGTCCGATTTTTTAAATGTTCGGCCATTTAGTATGCTGTACCAAGGCGAACAACTGTGCCAAGTTTGGAAGAAATTGGTGCAGCGGTTACCAAGATATACACATGTAACCATAAGTGGGCGTGGCTATGCCTATTTTCCAAAAATTTATATTATTCTTATTTTTCGTCTAAATATTGATGTAAATATCAATTTTGAGTGAATAATCTTCAGTAGTTACTAAAATATAGCAGTTTTCGTATTTCCGAAAATTACCGTTATATGGGATGTGGGCGTGGTTACAGCCCAATACCAACCTACCTTGGATTAACGGGAACCTACATACCAAATTTCGTTGAGATACCTAAATTTTTGCTCGAGTTATCGTGTACACGGACGGACGGACAGACAGACATGGCTTAATTGATTTCTCTTTTCATTCTGATCATTTATGTATACATTTGTCTATATCTATCTCTATTAGTTTTGGCTGTTACAAACAACCGTTATGTGAACAAAATTAATATACCCTTGTGCACAAGTGCGCTCGGGTATAAAAATGTTAAAAATTAAAATTTTGCATATACTCTGTAAGATTCCTTTCAGTGATCGGACTTCTACCACATAGTTGTAGATCTGCCACATTTTTGAGCACATCTACCGCACCAGGTCTGAAATCCACCTCATATTCGCGTTTTT
>NW_023458556.1:9606624-9607664 GCF_013731165.1 Rhagoletis pomonella | reverse complement strand
AAAAAAAAAAAATTAAAAATAAATATAAACAAGTAATTTTTAGCAAAAAAAAACCGACTTAAAAAAATATATATACATATATATATATATTTCGCGATTCAATGATCAGATCTATACCAGATTAGTATGGGACCACCTCTGAGACACTACCTTTCCGACGCAAAAATAATTATCGAAGTCGGTTGACCTGGTCCAAAGTTATGCGGTAACATACAAAAAAAAAATATTCCGACGAACTGATAACCTCCTCCTTTTTTGGAAGTCGGTTAGGATTTATACTCATCGATCTACAAGAGCAGGTCAATAAGTCCGCGCGATAAAGATCAAGGGGTTAAAAATTTCATGCAGATCAATTGTAGTCCATGGTACTTTTTGAAACGCATGGTCTCCTGCTTCAACTCCAGCTCATAGTAATGAACCCAAGTTCCGTTTACAGTAATAATCTGGCTCATTGGTTTATTCTTGCTATCGCTGCACAAGTTTAAAAGCACTAGAAGCGCTAATGCTTCTGTAGTTGTGTGAGCATTCTCGGCACCTACATAACTATAACTATAACTACTTGTATATAGGTTGAAAACCTAAACCAGTACTGTTATTCAAAGTCAACTTTGTTCTCATTAATCTCCTTTTATTTCGACGAGTACTACCGCGTGGCCCTATCTCACATCGTTGCTCAAATAAAAAAAGACGTAACTAACTACAAATCTAAAATTCACTGATTCATTATGATGCATTTCATAGAATTATAAGTCCCCCCATCCTTTTATGCAATACACAATTTTAGTAAATTACGGCTTTTTTGCGTGGCAATGAAAAAATGAGTAATTTCGGTACTTGTTCGCCTAAATCAGAGACTGAAAATAAAAGTTATTTTAAAATTTTTGATATCAAAAAGGCATAGTGATAAAATTATGCTATAGCTTTTTCAAAGGTACCATTAGACTCGTCTCTCATTGTAGATTCTGATTCCTCCATGACTTTTAAAAATATGATTTTTATCATTTTGAGCAAATAATACCGATTATTTCTGCTTTTTATTT
>NW_023458556.1:9598759-9606524 GCF_013731165.1 Rhagoletis pomonella | reverse complement strand
AACGTTTAATACCCTTTTAGACAACCTTGCAACCTTTTTAATATTTTTTTTTTTTTTTTGCTTGTATATGAAAGCCCTTCTACGCGATGCCACTAATCGTTCCGTGCTTTATGAATACTAATTGGATACAACCAGTTTTTCGCCGTGTGTATATACGATTCGCGTTGAGAACTTTGGAACGACTGAAATTCTGAATTTTTGTGCGATCATTTAGCCATTTGAAATGAGAATAATTTTCCCAGCGCACATTCAAGAATATTTTAAATGAGTCGTACAAAAATATTTTACGAAAACAAAACAAATGTCAGGGGGCGCTGTCCAGCGATTGGTGTACTCATCTGGACATCGCTCTTGGGGGGTACTCGCATACGTTTCAGATAAATTGGCATATTATTTCAAATTATTCTCTGATGAATAACATCAAGTGAATTATTGGAGAGATAGAAATGGCGCGCATTTTCGCTAATTTATACATTTTTTACATACATACATACATATGTACGAATGTATGTTGCGTGCGTATTTGGCCAATTTCCCATTCTGTTAAAGTATTTTCATAATTTTCGCACTCAAGACTCATGACTAACGCGTAAAGCACAGTAAAGTAGGTGGTTGCATTAGGACAGATCGTCAAAGAATTTTAAAAGATATGAAAATTTCAAATTTTTCCTATAGTCAAAAAACAAAATGAATGCACGAATCTTCCAAGAAGTCTATAAAATAAACAACGGAATACAAACAAAGATTCTAGGGCTTTTTTGAAGGAGTGTTGGATAAAATTGGTTTTGAAGACTATAAAGTATGAGTGAAATTCAATTTGTAAATCTTGCGCGACCGTTAAGACATTGAAACCATTATTATTTCATTGTTAAATAAGTAATTGTTAAGCCTCTTTTGAAAATTACAGTGGTCAAAAAAATCATAGCCGCACCTATTAATAAGTTTTCACCACTTTTTTGCCATTTAATTTTAGTTGTTTTTTTACACAAATTCTTTAACAAACCCGTGTAGATAAGACCACTTTTCAAACTTTGTGCAATATAAAAAAAAAAAATCTTTCTTAACCCTCTATTGCATTAATTACAAAGGAGATGACTAAAAAATTTAACAGTGAAAAACACGTTATTTACGTATCAATAAACCTATATTGAAAGAAAAATCCTTAGGACCCTTATTTATTTCGCGCATAAATGTATGGAAAGTTTTATGAAATAAATTGAAATCAATTGGGGAGCGGTAAACTAATTATTGATTGACACAGGAGAGTATGTGGGAATTAAGATTATCTATATATATAGTACGCGAAGGCATTTTTTGTTCAGGATTTGCACCGCTCGCTCGATTTTCAAAAATGGACATCCCATTGCAGATGTGCAAACTTCTAAAAAATTTCATTAAAATTATTTAATAATAAATGCCATCAGATCGGAACCGTTCGTTCGATTTTCAAAATTGAGATATCAACTTAAAGGGATTGACCTGCTGATGAGCAAGGTTTTATTTTTTGAAAAGGAGATGCCACCTATTAAATCATTTGAATTAAATTTTTAACAAGTTAAATCAATTATTACAATATGGGTATCAATCGAAATGGCTTTAAAAGGCTTTATCTTTTAACTTTATGTAAAAGGGTTATTTCGAATTTCAAAAATTATTTGTGGAATTAAAGAACTGGACCTGTAGATTTTTTTATTTTCATGGCGATACAGGGTGATTTGAAATTTTATGGAATGAAAAATCGACACCTCTCTTCACTCAGAATCGGATGGCAGATTAAGAGGAAACACTTGTAATATTTGTAAAGATTTTTGATCGGGGTTTCCATCCATTTCAAAAGTTAAACGCCATCCGGGTTCACTAGTATTTTTTTATTTTACAAGAGCAACTTGCGTTTTTCATTAGTTTTTCTTTTTTGCAGTTGAGTTTCGCGCACATGAATGGACGTTTTTCGACCATGAACCCAAGGTGGTTATATTCAAATGTCATCTAAAAATAGGCAAAACGATTAAGTTCCGTTATTCGTAGTTAATTTCTCAATGCATTCGTTTAGTTTGATACATTTTTACAACACTCGTTAGGCGGGGAAAAAATTGTGACACCATATTTGGATTCGTATGTGGTAGAGGGTTAAAAGATTCGAGCATTTTAATTAGATTTCATTCAATTTGATTTTTTAGATGATTTTTTTCAAGAGGTTACGGTTTTCTTCCATATAAAAAAATTGTTTTTATTTGTTGTCTGGAGCAAATGCGAAAAAAATATCTAAACAATCAATGATAATTTTTTTCCATTTGAACCTATAATATTGAATGGTATACAAAACTGCATACTCAAAATCTTTTTAAGAAATTTAATAAAAGACTCGCAATTTTTACGAAAGTTTGTTAAATTTTATTTTTTTTTTTCGAAATATTACACAAAGTTTGAAACCTGGGTTGCTTACACGGTTTTTGTTAAAATAATAAAATAAAAATACATAAAATTAAGTAATAAAAGCATAAATTGTGAAAACTTGCCAATATGTGGCTATATTTTTTGCATATACATAAATACATATTGTCACCTTAATTCACAAAGGCCCTACCCAACAAATTTTCTATTTTACAAGAGAAGCCAAAAACACTATAAAATTAGTGTCAAAAACAGGTAGGGCTTTTAAAAAGTGGCATGTAACTCCGTTGTTTTTGGTACCAACACTTAAAAATTTTTATCGATATACACAATTCACAAACACTTTTATCTAAACTGCGCTTTTCACAGATTTTGGTAGGATATATTAAAATACACCTTAAATAAAACCAAAAACAACGGGAGTTACATACAACTTTTTAAAAAGCCTTACCTGTTCTTCATATTATTTTTATAATAGGGGGATTCATGAAACGTCGAAAAGTTGTTGCGACGAAGTCGCGATACACATGTTTTTTTTTTATAGTCTTCAAATACTTCAAGAAGAAGTATATCACTTAAGGCTGCTTCGAAATATAATTGTAAAAACTTTTCTTTTTCTCTACGGCGCGGCATTTTTCTTTAAGTTTTCAATTGCAATCCGGAGTTGCGATAGATCGTTCATACATAACGATATGTAATTCGGCCATTTTATACGATTTGCCTTTAAATATTCTATAAGAGAGAGCAATTCATCTATGACTTTTCCAGAAGAGTCGTAGAAAACGAATCGTCTACATCTTTTTGACGACTTGTTAAAAGGTAGACAAGTGCTTATAACTGATGGTGCTTAAGCAATAGGAAGAAACTCCAATTAAAATGGTGGGAGTGAAGAGTAATGAACATTTTCCCGCGCAATCAAAAATGTTTGCTGGGTATAAGATTTGCTATAAATACCAATATATATATATATAGCTAAAATGACGATCCCCTATTTTTCAGCAGTGTGAAATTGGCCCACAAGAATATGCTAATGACGCGCAAATGTTTCCATTGAGGTATGTACATATGCATGTATATATGTATGTAAGTGGGGTGTTCCATACCAAAACGGACGGGGTTCACCTTTCATGTGTTTGGTTTGTTTCAAAATTTTAGGGTTGATGCATAAACATAAATAATAAATAATTATGAAATTTGAGCTTGATTAATATGTTTTTAAAAACTTAACAGCACAAAAAACACAAATCGATATAATAGTTTTCCAAATATCTCCGGAGAACGGGGCGAGGAAAAAATTAAAAAAAAACACACATCAAAATTCTCTATGAAAATAAAAATTAAAAAAAAAATTTCTTTTTTTTTTTGTTGAAAAAATTTTTTTACAAAGTATTTTTATAAAAAAAAAATTAGTTTTTGGAAATATGCCTTCTCAAAAAAAAAAATTTAAAAAATCACAATGGTAGCTCTGAGTACTGCGCAATATTTAAGTATAGTATTATGGGATACAATAATTTGAGTTATGCATTTTTTGTTACATCGAAGTTGAGTAAAATGAGTACATTACAAATTTACAAAAGATTTGTTGTTTCACATGACAGTTATCCAGTAATGTTCATGCTAATACAAACGCATGACAATTAGTATGAAAAGTATAAGGCACAAAAACATCGCTTGGGAAGATACATACAATCTCTTCTCTAAATTGTTTTTCACACTGAATCCAAAAGTCCTTTCAAACATTTTGGGAATAACAATTAAAATAAATAACAATTCCGCCAAAAAATTAAAAAAAAAATACACACGGTAATATACCTAAACGAATCGTTTTATATTGTTATAATTAAATTAAATCGCCAATGAAGTGTAAAATCCTCATTGCCACCAATAAATAACTTGTTAGTATTTAGAAATAATTGGCAATTGCATGAGAAAATTTATAGAAATTCAAAATTATATACCCTCCTATACAAACGAACAAATAAATGCAAATATTTTACCCACGGGCAATGTGAATTGTTATCCTCAATGAACCACAGGCGACGAAATCAAAATACAACATAATTTCGCAGAATTCGTTTTACGTGTGTCTGACGGAAGTAAATATTTATGGTACGCTAAATATACATCGGTTCCGTTTCTTTGCCTAAGTATGTTATGAATGAAATGATGCGTATTTTTTATTACATTGGCGATGAGATATTTTCCATGTTTGTATTTTTAGAATATGCACAGGTAGATGCATACATACATACACTCGTACATATGCACGTAATTATTTTGGAATGATTTTGTTTATTTTCATAACAGCATGTTTCCATTTGGATGGGGTGATTAATTCGTAATATTTATGTGGGATAGCCCGTGAGCAATGTTTTATTTTTCTGAATGGTATTTCTATGTTACGGCCAAATATGTGCTTAAGTATATACATACATGCAGAGTGTATTTAAATGTGATGTTTTGGTGTTTACGCATTTCTAGTGTAAACAAATAACATATTGTACGTGAAAATTTTGGCGAAATATCGTAAAACGATTTCATAGAAAAATTAATAACTGCGGTATGAAAAATAGAAAATGTTTTCATGCATACGTACATACATACATATGTAATTGCATATAAAATTACATATTAAACATTAATAAACTGATAATCCAATTAAAAAAAATCAGGGACCGAGAAAAAAACGTATGACCGAAACAAAATGTCGTACTCGTAATTTTGTTCCCAAGAACGCTTCAAATCACAAACCGAAATGAGAATAATAAAATAATCAAGAACGTTCTCAATAGGAATTATATAAGAAAAAACTCTGTGGAACATTTCTAAGAGAACAAAAGGGGAACAAAAACCTCCGAAACGTTTTGGCAAAAAACAAAACGGGAACAAAATCCTAAGGAACTTTCTCTCGAAGAACAATTTGGGAACTAAAGTCTGAGAAACTTTATGACAGAGATGGAAACGGGAACTATTCGTTAGGAATGGAAGTGAGAACAAAATTTTTCTCATAGCCTTCCATTAGTTTGAAATGTTTGAATATTTAAATTAATCAAAAAAAAACTGAAAGATAATTATGCACAGCAAATGACAAACTGTTCCATAAATGGATAGTTAACCGTAATTATAGCTTTCCTCTAGGTTAGAATTAACAATTGTGGTTCTCACTGAAACGATTTTTCATCCCAACACGCAGTCAGCCCGGTTATTCTTAACGTTAAGTTCTCAAAACTGTTTTTCTGCTCTTGTTCTCTAGCAGAACGTTCCGCAGATATTTATGTTCTTATTTGATCCTCCTTGAAAGCGTTCTCGATATTTTCGTTCTTTATTTGTTCCCATTGTACATTTTTTTCACGAAACCCCCAAAACTTTTGTAGTTGTTTGGTAATTTATTAAAGGTGGTTACATTAAAACTTATAGAACATTTCTCCAAAATAGGATAGCACTTGAGTGCGAATACACACCGATTTAATAAGAATAAAGGTAAAGGAAGTGCTTGAAAATAGAAAATAGCCAGATGTATTTTGGAACGAATTTTTGTCATCCTTTATGAAATTTGGTTTGGAGATATACCGGTTTTCGCGCTGCGACTTCTTCAGTGTCATTTCGAAAATTCGTTCCTAAATACATCGTCTTCTTATCCAGTCAGAAAAATCAGAACCCAATTTCAAATTTACGTTCGTTCATACCTAGATGTTCGGTTTAAGGAGCAATTAATTGTTTTGTTCCCAAGCACACTTGTGCACAAGGGCACTCTATTAGCTTTATTCGCATAACAGTTGTTTTTATCAGGCTAAAGAGAAATCGAATAAGCCATGTATGAAACGATAACTCGAGTAAAAAATTTAAATATATCAACGAAAGTTGGTTCGCGGATTTTCCTTGCACAAACCTGCGATATTTTAGTAACTACTGAAGCTAATCAACCGAAAATATATACATATTTACAATAACCTCTTAGTAAGAAATAGAATTATTATAATTTTTTGGAAAATGGGCGTGGTCCTGCTCACTTATGATTTAATATGTTTATCTCTGTATCTGCTTTAAGAATTTATACCAAACTTTGTGCAGTTGTTGACTTGAGAGAAACTTTTTAAAATCGGAAAATACCCACGCCCACCTCCCATATAACGGTAGTTTACCTATAGTAGTTTTACATATGACCCAATCGCTTAAAAAAAATGGTTTGGTCCAATACCCAGCCGAGTGCTCTACAGTGTAATGATTCCAGTATCTTCATTGATGTATATTGTAACTATCAATATCTTATAAAGAGAAGTGCAAATTTTTTTTTTATCTAAAACTAAAAAGTTAGAAGGACGAAATTCGTTGTGGTAGTTAACATATTAGTCCTTGACATACATATATATTTTTTTCAAAAATAAATATTGGAAATTTCCAAGGATATTCAAGGATAAAGTTTTAAAGGGACTTATTCGTCCTGGTACACCCAAAAATTATTATTTTTTTTTCTATTTTACAGCATTTTTCCTTTTAATTGATACCCATATTGTTTTCTACAATGCACCGAATCTTTTGAATAATTTTTTTATTCAATCACATTCTAAAAATTTCACTTTAAAAAAAAATCCTGACGCCAGAGAGAAAAACTAAAAACGCAGATTTACTATATTTGGCCCCCAGTTTTGCGAATATATTAATTTTTTCGTGTGTAAAATTGACTGTCGCACGGTGTTTTATAAAAAAGTTCAGTACCAGCCTAAACAAGTAATGTAAAAAAAAATTAAGACAATATTAGTGGCTAATAAAAAATGGACCTCCGCATCATCCAACGGCAAATTTTATTTAAATTTTTTTTTTTGAGTTATTTCTTTCCATTTACGAATATTGGTTTTAAATATGAAACAAATCGGACCAAAAATACGTATTTTTCAAATAACTCGACTGCTGCCTCACCTATCGGGGAATTTTTTTTTTTTTTTAAATTTTTTTTTTGTGGTTTAGCCTTTTCATGTAAGTAGTATTCATTTTAAATATGAGCCATACCGGATAATTAATACGGATTTTTCAAGATTTGATTACACACAGGTGAAACATAATAAAAGCTTTTAAAACGGGGCTTAATTAATTCCATGCACATACACATGAACGAAAGACACAAGATCACGCGCCAATGAAAGAGAGAAAAAAGTAATTTTCTAGCTGTCGAAATCTCGACGCCATCTTTGTTGTAAGAAGTAAATAACGAAGAGAATGAAGAAATCCGCGTAATTGTTGAACGCATGAATAATCATTTTTATTATACAAATTCTTCTATAAATCATGGCGTTGTGTTAAATTATTCTTTACCTTGTGTGTACACACGTTGTCACAAGCGAATATGAAGAAAATTCCAGTAAAAATCCACCACCAA
>NW_023458556.1:9597638-9598659 GCF_013731165.1 Rhagoletis pomonella | reverse complement strand
TTTGGTGTCTTCAAACTAAAAACAAAAGCACCAAAAACGCACCAAGCTCCAAACTCAAAAATGTTCGGGTTTTGAATACCCACTAAATTTGGTGCGAAAAGCATTAAGTTGGCAACAGTGAATGTAAACAAAAGTATTTTAGTATCGACGATGAGAGGGTTAGCGGTCCGCGAATGGCGCGACCTTTATTTTCTGGATCGTGGGCGCAACCTCTATTTCTCTCAATCGTGAAACAATTGTGCATTTTTAATTGTGTTAAATGAGCCTCACCTGACTAGTTTTGTCCACTGGCATATTAGTTACGCTTTCAGATACGCCACTCTTCGCGGAGACTGCTTTTCCATTTCCCATAATAGATTTTCTCTTTTGCGATAAATTTACATCCCTTATATTCTCTTTAGCGATGCATGCAGTTGCTTCACCGCTCTCCAAACGTTGCAGCTCTTGCATTTCAGATTGGTTTGCATTAACCGGCGAATGGCTGCCATTTTTGCTGTTGAAGAGAAATAACATGGAACAATTTTGAAAATGTGTTATTTAGCGTAAGTATTTAATAAGGAAGTGGGAGCAATTAATTCACAGATTGCATAAGAGTTTTGACAAATATCTCACCAGCATATCAACCCACAAAATTTATCCATATCTGTTATACGAAAATTTTGCCTATTGCCTATTTAATGGTAACTTTTTGCAACTGAAAGCAGACCCAACCGGTGCCACTTAATGTTTACTAAGAGTACTTTTCGATTAGAACTTTCCCATCGCAACTACTAAATTGAAAAGAAATCACAGACTTGCATACACACATATTTGCTTTATTTTCTTTTTGTAGCTGACTGTTAAATTGTGGCGATATATGTAGTTGTTTTTGGAGTGAATAATAAAAATTTTTAACACACATATTACACACCTGCATACCGTATAAAGCAAGTATGTACAATCACTAAAAATTTGTACTGATAAGAGGTTTTATCAAAAAACCAAACGAAACGATAAATCAACAAAAGCGAAAAAGCTTAAC
>NW_023458556.1:9596483-9597538 GCF_013731165.1 Rhagoletis pomonella | reverse complement strand
TTTTTTGATAAAACCTCTTATCAGTACAAATTTTTGTGATTGTACATACTTGCTTTATACGGTATGCAGGTGTGTAATATGTGTGTTTAAAATTTGTATTATTCACTCCAAAAACCACTACATATATCGCTACAAAAGGAAAATAAAGCAAATATGTGTGTATGCAAGTCCGTGATTTCTTTTCATTTTAGTAGTGGCGATGGGAAAGTTCTAATCGAAAAGTACTCTTAGTAAACATTAAGTGGCACCGGCTGGTTCTGCTTTCAGTTGCAAAAAGTTACCATTAAATAGGCAATAGGCAAAATTTTCGTATAAAACAGTTATGGATAAATTTTGTGGGTTGATATGCTGGTGAGATATTTGTCAAAACTCTTATGCAATCTGTGAATTAATTTCTCCCACTTCCATATTAAATACTTACGGTAAATAACACATTTTCAAAATTGTTCCATGTTATTTCTCTTCAACAGCAAAAATGGCAGCGATTCTCCGGTTAATGCAAACCAATCTGAACTGCGAGAGCTGCAACGTTTGGAGAGCGGTGATGCAACTGCATGCATCGCTAAAGAGAATATAAGGGATGTAAATTTATCGCAAAAGAGAAAATCTATTATGGGAAATGGAAAAGCAGTCTCCGCGAAGAGTGGCGTATCTGAAAGCGTAACTAATATGCCAGTGGACAAAACTAGTCAGGTAAGGCTCATTTAACACAATTAAAAATACACAATTGTATCACGATTGAGAGAAATAGAGGTTGCGGCCATCACGGTACCGCTATTCCCCTCTCAGTGAATTTGACAGAATCGTTGTTTGTATGACGTCGCACTTGTGCAACTTGTTTACGTTTTCCTTGCAACATTTGTTCTTCTTCTTTCATTCTTGCTCACGTTTTGGCATTTCTCTCGCAATTGCACCAGTGTGACGTCACACAAAAATTATTCTCAAAAATCGCATTTAGGAAAAAAGTTGGGCGATTTTGACATTAGCCGTTTGTTTACATTTGTTCGATTGGTGGTGGATTTTTACTGGAATTTTCTTCATATTCGCTTGTGACA
>NW_023458556.1:9581926-9596383 GCF_013731165.1 Rhagoletis pomonella | reverse complement strand
TAGTTTTAGATGCATTTTGATCCATAGACTCTCAATTGATTTTGTTTACAATCGCTAACGTGACCTCCTTTATTGTTTGCGGATTTCCAAGGCACGAATAAATATGCAAATAAACACAGATAAACTCAATTCGCATAAAACGATGAATCACTCCGGTTTTCAAGAACTAGCTCACAGTCGCTCACTGATTTGTAAACTGATTTACGTTCAAGCGGTCCACTGACTGGGCTTAACTGTCGTTCGGAGAGGCCGCATACAATCAGTCGATCTTTTGTCACTGCACGAAAGCGCACACATTCCATTCCACTGCGATCAGACGTATTAATGCTGCGTCAATTGAGGATCGGCCTTGCTTGCACAGCTGTTTCAACTTGTACTTACTGTTTGTATAAGTACATACATACATACATAAATATGTATGAGTATGGCTCACTTAAAGTGTTCGAGTCAAGTTGTCGCAAGGTAGACCGAGCAGCTTCTAACCTAGCCTAGCCTAAAAGCACGCGCGAGATATAAAAAAGAGCGCTAAGGGACAAACAGCAATCAGCCGGCGATTAACAATTTCAAATTTTTTTATATTTAAAATTTTTTTGTGAATAACCGGTTCAATACCTAAGTCTCTATCTCTTCCGGGCTTATATGCTTGATTTTTAAAGCAAATATGTAGATATCTTTATCTACTTTACGTATGCCTGTGAACGTTTATAGTATGTGTGTATGCATATGCATACAGACACACCAATACAGCCCAACACGTTATCGCAAAAGCGCAAATTTCAAAAGTATTTTTACCAGAGTTGGAGGTGGCAGGCAGGGTGAGCACTATTAAAATCATCGAAGTAGCACAAATTCGAGTGCATAAATTAAATTCCAAATCCATTTAATTTACTTTCGATTTCATTCAAAAATAGAGCTTTTAAGTACTTTGATAACACTCACATACATATGTATGTGCAAACTTTTTTCATACATATAGTAATTTGCGAATGTATGTATGGAAGGATTATAGAACATTTTCGACGAGGAAATATACTGTATTGGACGTAATTCTTTCACATTTTTAATTTCATTTTACGTGTAGGGTGAATGCAAAATACATACATACATATATTTAATATAACATATATTTTAAATTGTATATAAGTATTTTAGTTCTGTTGGGCATTGAGACCACGTTAATATGTACAGTTTTTAATTGACGGTCAAAAAAAAGATGAACAATAAAATATATTTTGTTAACATTTCAATATTTCTGACTGCTTGGCTTCCGCGTTTTTACGGAGCGTTGAAGTTAAAAGCGATTTCTTTGAAATGCTCTTCTGTCTGCAAAAAAAAAAAATAAATAAAACTTCAAAAGAAATACACTCTCAACTCTAAGTTGGGTAGTAAGATGTTTTTTTTTAAGTTAATACCCGCGAAACCTAACTTAGAATATTTTACGCTTTTACAGCAACAAAACACCTACTCAAGCAAATGCATATACATATAACTTTATGTTATTGTTGCGAGATTCTGAGGCATGTAACTGCGAGAACTCTAAAGATGCAACTATTTTTCATGGCGATCTAAAAATTTTAATGCCTTGCAACTGTAAATGTCATTTTAGGTTAACAAGTGCAGCAGCCTTTGTCATACTCCTATACATATGTATATGTAGGTATGTATGTTGAGCTAATTGAATTTAATCAACGCTACTTATTTCAGAATAGGAGCTGTACAACTCTCATGCATTCCACACACAAACGCACAAAGCGCTTCTTTAATTAAAGACAATAAGGAATGTACTGCCGTCACCCAATGAATAATTGTGTGCATGAAAGAGCAAACAATTGAATTATTTCATGTTGTTGTTGTGGTTGTTGTAACAGCATACGAGTTCTCCTAATAGTGTTTTGGGAGTGTTGCTGCAGTGACAGTCCTTGGCCAGAATCCGATAAACCTTTTCTTAAGACAGGGGGTCTAAGTGCAAAGTCCAGCAAATTTAAATTTTTTATCAACGGAATAATAATAGATTAGCGCTTACACATATGTTAGTGTTTGGCCGAGCTTCACCTCCCATCTGTGGTGTGCGTCTTGATGAGAAACTGTTTTTCATGGCAGAAATACACTCGGAGGTTTGCCATTGCCTGCCGAGGGGCGACCGCTGTTAAAAAAAAAAACCTTTTCAACAGAATAGTCATGGTATAATTTTGAAAGAGGACATAATACTGACCGTTTTCGCAGAAGAATCTCAAAGTCCAGCACATTGGACTACAAATATCTTTGATTTCTTCCAGAAAAATATTCTTCATCAAAAATTAGGAGAAGGTGCGAACAAAAAAACTTCCACAACATAACATAGAAAGACCTTAACGCTAAAAACCTATTGGATTTTTAAAATAACTATTGCAGCATAGAATTAGTTACATTCTTCAATAAAACCCGCCCTTTTAAGAAACTTGCGGCAAATGGACTGAGTTTCTATGGACTTTTTTCATCACTCCGTAAAGATTGGGCGTTTGCATGCTGGACTATACCTTCGTTCAGCGAAAATTATCAGTATGATGCCCCTTTCAAAAATATACCGTGGAAATTCTGTTGCAAAAACGCTGATGTACAGTATAACTAAAGTATCGCACAAAAATGCATAACGTAATTATAAAGATAAGGGATTAAGGGAGTTTTAGAAGCCATCCCAATGTTTTCTGCATGATAGAGAAAAAGTTTTCGTACACCTACTCGAAATAAGCTAATATGTTGTTCGGATTGAACTTGTAAATTGTTCACTACTTACTCGCTTTCACCGTTATTCAACTTAAGAAGGTATTGTGCACGTGCTTCATCATGACATTTCTTCTTCAAATCAATGATTTTTTGACGCTCATGCTCAATCACGTGATGACCTGAAATTAATTAAATTCATAAGTTGGGAAATATGTAAGTCAACTTTACAACTTCAATTCAATGTACCTTGTTGTGCCAGCAGCAGTTGCCGATTGCGTTCTATTTCTTTAATGCTATCAAATATTCTCGTACTGGCGCCTTTTGTTGAAATGGGTGCGCTACTCGTCACTTTACATATGCGATCAATATCGTCCTGCGATGGCACACGACGTTCCAGTGGATTTACTTCGAAATCATCATTACCCAGCGAAAGGTTAAATTTAACCCGTTCACTATGTTGATCGCTTTTGTCAAGTTGCACGGGGTCTGTATCAGCAGATTCGGTAGTATGCCGTGCGTCAAGACTTTTACATGCCAAATCGGCATCATCAATATCAACGACATACAGCTGCTTACGTTTAGGAGTGCTTGTGACTGGCGCTTGAGCAGGCAGTTCAATTTTATTGTTGAAAAACATATTCTCATTTACACTTTTAGACATTATATCCGCACTACTACGCTTGGGGCATAGCAGTTCGGCAGAACCAAAGAGCGATTGGGACATAACACCCGCTGCCAGGTTGTTGTGCAGCATAGGCGAGCTCGAAGATGCCGTGCTGACGTCCTCTTCGGATGTGTCCACTTTCAATTCGCCGGTTATGTCACAAATGCTGCTCTCAATCGCAGTTAGGCGCTCTTGCTCCATTTTTAGTAAATTACATGCATTCACTAACTTTGACTTTAAGGTTTTGGCGTGCATTGAAGGGTTGCCCAAATCCTGGCCCTCCAGATGCTGTAACTCAATGCGTTTCTCCTTTATTTTCGCGGACAAATTCGCTTCTTCGTTGTGTAACTCCTCGCGATATGCATGCCATTCAGATTCTTCTTCCAAATACTGGAATTCTAAATCCTCAAATGTTTTACGATCATTTTCCAGCGATTCGCTCACATTGTGGAGTTCTTCTTTTAGACAGTCATTACTCGGTTTCTGCTGCAACATCGACTTTAATCTGTTAATCGAGAACAAACAAATATATAACAACTTTATATAATCGAGTTGTATTTCATCATACTCACTTCTTCGCTTGATCCTGCTTCATTTCAATTGACTGCTTTAGTTTTGCCTGCTGATTTTCCTCCATGACGCGCGTGGCATTACGCTGCGCTTCAAAGCGATGGATTTTGTTCTGCAAGAGCTCAAGCTGCGTCTCCAACTCACCAACAGAATCACCTACGGAGTGTACTTCGGCAGTAACCAGCGCCTTTTCCATATCCAACTGTAAACGTAGCAAAAGGATTAAACTACTTAGCACTTTAACGCAACACAATTTCGAATTCTTACCTCCCTCAGTTCTTCTGCCTCCATCTTTTGTAGCTCCGAGATTTCATTCTTCAATTCCTGTACTCGCATTAAGAGCTGCTTTCTGGTTTGTTTAAGTTTTTCAATGTCTTCGCAGTCACCCAAAATCGGTTTTAATTCAGCAGCCGCGGCTGTTTTCGGCAGAGAAATGCCATTATCAGTAAAATTCGAACTTTTTGTAGCGCCAGCGTTGTTAAAACTCATCAAAGCTGTTTTGGAGAACATTCGCGGTGCTGGTGCCGGCTTCTTTTGCAGCCTGGGCGAATTTTGCAATGAATTCGATTCGTGCAAGTTTAGCGTGAGATTGTTAATATTTTTATTTGTACGCTTCGCGGGCGAATGTTCAGCTGATACCGACGCCGTTTTAACAGCACTGCTCGGCTGATAACGGCAGCTCTCCTCTATGGCTTGCATTTCTAATTTGAGTTTTTCCTCAAAAGTCTTTATCAGCTGCTCGTATTCACTCTGTTTGGGTGGCTTGGGTGCCACTGGTGGTGGTACGGCAGCGATGGATGCTTGACCGTATGCATTGCTAAACGAATGGTCCTTTTTTGGCGACATACAAGTGGTGCGAATTTTTGTACGCGGACTTTGGGGCACATACTTGCCCATAACCACATTTTCATAACCTGTTTTTGGTGAACTAGGGCCTTGAGTTTGACCACCGATTTCCACCCGGTTCTGGCCAACCAATCGCACATTTTCGTAACCAGTAGAACTGGAAATTGAACCGTTATGTGCCTTGGTGTTGAGATTGCCGCTGCTGCCTGAGAAGGATTGTTGAAGCTGCGAGCCGGATAGGTCGTGATAGAAAGGTGACTTCTTGTCGCGTGGCAGTGACCCGTTTGTTTTGATCCGGTTTTGAACAATAGGTGAAGAAGTGAGGGAAGCGGCACAACTTTGATTTTGGCGATCGGAATATTCAGTACATATTTTCAGCATGTCTTCAAGGCGTTCATTCTCTGAGCTACTCAAGCTGGACAGATTTCTTCGCTGCATGCTGGGCGAACTCTCGTATTGCAAACGATGCAGCGGCGACGAATTCGCTGAGCTGCTATTAATTTCGGTATTCAATCCGTTCATAGGATAGATTTGAAGACCTCCATAGGTACCTGGTTTTGGGTAACGATCATAGGCTGGCACATTGTGGTGATGAACACCGCTCGCGCTTCGCAGCGGCGTCGTATTATTCACCTTTGCCAAGAACTCTCCACTGCCATTTAAGTTGGTGCTTGTGTTCTGTATGAAATTCGATGTGCTCGGAACATTGACATAATTTCCTGTTCCATTCTGACCATTTCCCTTTAAGCTATTGTTCAACTGATTGTTCCGCACGGGAGAGGAGTTCTTATCATTGCGATGATTTTCAGCTAAATTTTTTGCGAAGTTGGCATATTTTTGACCCAGCACATCCTTTGCTGGCATATTTACAGTCACCAGGTCGGCGGTGAATACCTTAGGGCAGTGTAGTCCGTTTATATCGATTGGCGCTGTTGCGACGTTGTTATACAAAGATTTACTGCTACCAAAAATACTCTTCGTGCATTCTCTACCCATTGACATTGGCATCTGTGCATTTGTTATTGGACTGATATGATCTTCATAAAATGAATTGATGGCTAATGATTGACGGGCATCTGCACTGCCGCTGCTCGAGCTCAGGCTCTTGGTCGAGTCCCGTCGTGGCACTTGCGTGAAGTCTATCTGTGGCATGGAAATGCGTTCATTCGAACCCATAGCAGAGCGCATCATCTGAGCTTCGGCTGGATTATTGAAACGTAAATAATTTGAATTTCCAATAGTGATCATGGCACCCTGAGTCAAATTGGTCTCATGTGTGATCTTCGTACCATCAATCAGTATGCGAGCATCATGCTCTGGTACGATGGTCACTTCGTTCTCCTCGCTGCGATAGATGGTGCAATGAATCGGTCGAACGCCGCTGCCATTCAAAGATATGCTGCAACTGGAGGCTGAGCCAATAGTCATATCACCTGGAATATGCAAAAGTTTGCATAAATAACATAAATTTTATGTTGAAAAAGTGTAATTAAATCTTGAAATAGAAATATTCTTAATTGAAATAAATGTGAGCAAGCCGGTGTCTAATGCTTATAAATTTCGTGCGCAATGCCCTCTCGACCTTGATGTTAGGCGGGTCTTCGAAGAAACCAATTTGTCAAAAATGATGAAACGACCTTCGCAGCAACTGCGTTAGAAGTGAAGTCATAAATCTGTGCATACTATTTTATATTCGGCATAAATACATACATACATACATACATATGTTATATGTACATTAGGGCAGTCCAAAAAAAAAATTAACTGGGGCGAAAATCAACATTTTAGAATATTTTTGCTGCCTCCCCCAGTACTGAAGAATATCGAAAATAAGGACACCTGCATATTTTTTTTATTTTGAGATCGCCTAACATTTAGTCGCGCCGTCGGGGTTTTGAAGTTTTCGATATATTTTACTTGGGAAGATATACCTCTTTGTAGAATTTAATTGTTAAAAATATTATTGATAAAAAATTTATTCAATTCATTCATTTATTCAAATTTTATATTTTTTCTTATAAAGTGGGGGGTGGTGTGATTTGGGGTTCACGCAAAAACTATAATTTGGTCCACCTTAATATACACACATACATATGTTTGTAAATATGTATATTTACCAGCTACACACATATGATCTAGGTATGTATAAGTATGTACATATGTATGTATGTATGTAAAAGAGTCGCAAAACGCTAAAAAAGATATTCGAACTAAAACAAAAAGATTCTGGCTACGATCCGTCAAAACTATTATGTTTTGCTAATGGCAAATGCCGGGTTTATTGCCGCGCAATACAATGATGATGTAAGTACATTAACGTTTTGTTTTGCTCAAAATTTAAACAAACAAAAGACTATTGCCAATATGAAATTTAAACAAAGATATATGTATTTGTGTTTATGTAGTTATTATAGTTATATATCTGTTTACGTATCAGCTAGTTATTAAGATCGCTTTAGTAATCAAACATTCGTTGTTCATGTATTCTTGAATATGTAGGTAGATGTGCACTAGGGTGGTCCAAAAACAGTAAACTCGAAATTGTAATGCTCTCACCCCCTAGGATTGTTCTATATCGAAAAAAGTATACCCATATTTTTTTATTTTGAAATCAAAAAGTATTTGGAGGTCGCTCAAAGCGCTCAAAGTTTTCCATGTATTTTTATATGGGAAAAAAACCACTTTTCGTAGAAATGGTATAGAATTCTTGAAAACCAATATTTTATGATCGGAAAACTCTGGTTCTCTTCAGGAGACTTTCAGTAATAAGACCCAATTGTTTATTTAACCATTTTTTAATACTAACGATTTTTTATTGGTCCCCCCATTGAATTTTTCGGGGTTTTTGTGGGTTTTTGGCGGACCAATAAATTAAAGTTGCGATGAAAAAATGGTTAAATAAAAATTTGAGTATTATTATTGGGAATCTGCTGCAGTTAAATTGAGTTCTCTCATAGAAAAGTATTGATTTTTAAGAATTCTATACCATTTCTACGAAAAGTTGTTTTTCCCCATACAAAATACATGGAAAACTTTGGGCGCTTTGAGCGACCTCTAAATATTTTTTAATTTTGAAAAAAAAAATTGAGATACATTTTTTTCGGTATAGAACAATCCTAGGGGGTGAGAGCATACAAATTCCGACTTTACTTTTCCACGTGTATTTTTGGACCACCCTAATGTGCACATATTTAGTTAGTACGTCAAACAGGAAAAACGTCTCATTACTCGATTTTCGAATTTGCATCAACTGAAGCCTACTTAAAGTTTTAAACGTTTTTATCTTTTCCGATACTCGCCGCCACAGATGCGTAAAGGGACGTACATAATTCTTACGTAGAATCTCTTGAACGGTCCAAGAGCCGCCTCATTTGATGATGATGACGAAGGACTTAAAAAGTTTTTATTTTTTAACCGGTTTCGGCGTTTTCCCATCATCAGTGTCATTTTTCGTTCTAAATACCAAATTTTGTCATGGTTTCAGCTGCTGGTACTATTCAGCAGGTTGGAGATATAATTTTATAGTTCACCGTACATCAATCTCCAGTTCGTCGTCCTTGATTTTGCAAGAATTCGTCCCCATAATTCAAATAATTTCTAGCCATCATTCAAAAAACCGATAATTCGAACTCTGTCGAGAAAAATTATACAGGTATGAGAACCCTATGGAGGCCAATATATATGCGTATGCGAAATCTATTAATTGCATAAATTGAAGTTTTGTATATCAATTATTTAAAGCTTAATGAACAAAAAGAATATAACAGCGAATAAATTTGTGCGAACTAACGTTAAGTAATACAAGCCCACACTAGGTGGCAGCGGTGTGCCGGCAATTATAATGCTTTTGCTGTTGCCATATCTGTCCTCTTATCAAACCGCGAATGACCTTCAATTCCATTTTATTTTATTTATTTTTTCGATTATAATGTGGCACATTTCTACAGAACACAATTTGTTTTTTCCATTGAATACTGTTTTTCAATAAAAAAAAAAACAATTACTTACAGTCAATCAATTAAGTTTTGGTTCAGCGATTTTTTGCAATACGGGCAACTGTTTTTTAATTATTTTATTTTTCGTAACTTTTTTTTTTAAATATGGTTAATTCTACGAACAAGACCCCAAAAAGGCGAGCTCCAAACCTTGTGCAAAATTAAAGAAAATTCTGCAAATTTTCATCAAAATATTACACTTTTTAATTACACTCTTTAGAAAACAACTGGGTATGCAGTTTTTAGACCATTCAATTTTAGTATAATAATGTGCAAGTTTAATAATGTAGCTACCAGAAACTTGCAGATTATTATACTAAAATTGAATGCGTTAAAAGGGTGCACGAGACTTGGACCTCCGATTTTTACGGTTTATGTTGTAGAATTAACCATATTTTTTTTTATAAAAAATTTGCGAAAATAAAATAATTAAAAAGTAAACAGTTGTCCGTATTGCAAAAAAGTCGCTGTACCTAAACTTTATTGATTGACTGTGCATACATTTCTGGGATCAAAGGCGTATGTATGTATGTATCGCCCATTTACTAAAAGACTGAAACAACGCGATTTGTACATACATATGTATGTATGTCTATGCGTTCGTTATCTATTGTATACCGCTTTTTCTTCTTTTAGAACGTTAAGCTTATGTTATCATTTTTCAATTCTGTGCTATTCTGCATACCTATGTGGCTGTGCTGGCGTGCGTGGGAAGGATTTCCAAGAGGGCCATAGCCCCATTTAGAGTAGTGTTATTAAAAAGTCCAATGATTCCACTTTATCTAAAGCACTTTTCTTGTTGCGCATAAATAGCAAAAAAAAATTATCTTAACTTTTCGCTTGTATTATTTTGGGCAAAGAAATTCCATCTTTTTATTTTTCGAGGCTTTTTTGCTTTTCTATAATTTTAGGAACTCATAAAAGACAAACTTGAGATTAAAATATACTTTTCGAACTGAAATTTAACTAGAAATTCCAAAAGGTCCCGAGAAACTCTCAAAAATTTCCTGAAAAGTACCTCAAAAAATTCAATTTTTTTTTGGAAAAATCAAAATTTATCACTACCCCAAAATGATCGGAAAGACTAAAACACGAAGAATACCGAAAAAATCTCCCGAAAAATAGAATACCAAGAATAAAAACTTCGAAAGATTCGAAAAAATAAGAAAACAAAAAATACTGTGCAGATCTCGAAAGTTTCTTAAAAATAAAACATGAGAAGAGCCGTATAGTCCGGAACAAATTCCGAAACGTCCGGAAAAGTATCGAAATACGCGAAAAATTTAACACGAAAGTCACGCCAATCCCATAAAATCACGAACAACCCCAAAAGTACTCGAAAAAATAATGGAAAGCAAAAGATGAAGACTCCCGAAAGGTCCCGAAAAAAACATGAGAAATCTATAAAAATGAAAAACCTACCAGTTAGGAAGCATTTCACTTTATTAACAATTTTTACTAGATGGTAAGAAAATAATGCTTATCTAATAATTTGAACTAAAAGAAAATCATTGTTTCCTACATACACAACAGCGAACAATATATAAAGAAGAGTCAATTCTTTAGATGGTGCAGAAAGATCTATCAGAACCCTATGTGGAGACTTGAGTAGTCTAGGTACTTGTTTCTCCAAAGTCTTTATTAATTTTACGCCCAATTTAAAAAAATGAAACTTTCCTGCAGTGTATGCATATATTTGACTTGATACAAATCAATAATTGCCTAACCTATTGCTAATCACGAAGCTTGGTTACTATAGATCGAAAATACGCTATTTTACCCAATTAGTACTCATCCCCATAATTATTTTTTGCTCTTTCATTCATTTTATTCAAAAAAGCTCTGGATACCAAGTTAAATTTCATAATGGTTCGTCCAAAATTATTCGTAATTCGATTAATTAGCCCCTCTCCCACTTATGGCACTGTGCACGCATACCCATCTATTACTCTTTTAATTAGAACTTATGTAAATATTTTTATCTAAAAAAAAAACATTGCGATAGGGTTACTATTACCTTGGTAAGAATTCGTTAGAAGAGAAACATATTGACAAAACACGTTTCATGTGTTCTTCTTACCTATGGGTATGTAATGTATAGTAACTGCTGTACTCAAACGTCCACCTCCTAAACTGACCAAATGTGGATCATTGGCAGCAACGCGCAGTGTAGGATCCTTTTTCGTTAACGACATCTAAAACAAAAATGGAAAATAATTTTACTAAAAAATAGGTCAATAAAATAAATAATAAACAGAGGTAGAAGGAGTAAGAAAATAAAAACGAATACATAGTGGTTTCACAAGGTGTGGTAACATGTCGTAATGTCGTATGTCATAAATTGTATAGCGGTTAAAATTAAGTTGAGCCACAAGGGGTCATAAGTCATATTGTATTTGCATAAATTTACTGATGGTTAAATGTATTATTTGGTATGGTTATGAGTCCCGTTAAAGTATTTTTCACTGATCACGACTTAAAAGATATCGATTTAATTTCAACTGCCGATAAGTTCCCCTTTTTGGTTCAGTTAACAACGATTCGAAGTTTTATTGTTTCATTATTAATTATAATACTTATGGCCTTATTCATTGACGTTTTCATACATTTTTCAATTTATAAACCTTTTATAAAGCTACTTTATTTTTCACGAATAAAGCCATTAGTTTAAACGCTTTCTGGTCTTGTCCTGCTCGCATCTTCTATGGATATTTTACGCATTTTAATTTATCATAGAGTAAATACTATTTTTAGACGCTGAGAACAAAAATTTCTGACGGCAAAAAATATGCACATCCCTAATGCTCATTCATCCATAAATAAATACATGAATTTGAATGAAAGCTTAAAGCTAATAGCAAATGCCGTATATTTTAAATTTCTTCATATCTGTAAATATGTACATACAGGACCGGTCACTCAAATTGCTCCCCTTTTGATCCTCAGTATTAACAATTTTCTTTTTGTTTATTTAATAATATTCATTAATTTGTTATGAAACTACGGTGAAAATTTTTTCAACTTTTATATTCTTTGTAGAAAGTTTGAAACTTTAATTTGTATCAAAATTAAATGAAGATCAATAGATCACTTTAGAGGCCGCGGTGCATAGGGCCCATAATAAAAAATAAAAAGAAATAAAAGAGCTTAGATATCGACTTTTCGTTTCCAAGAAGTCTTTTTAAATCATCTCTCGAAACCTAGTTTTCGTAATTGTACACATACTAGTCACTTTTAATACTTTTTTGCCTATTTCTAGTCTGTAAGATTGTAAATCATAGACTGAATAAGGATGTTTCCATTGGAACTATAAAATCTATTATACTTTAAGAAGTCCACCAAAATATTTCGGAAAAATATTAAGATTTACGTGAGCTGCAACGATTTGAAAATACCTCCAAAAATGGAGTTTTTTTTATAAATATAAATAGTTTCTTAGAGATTTTTTTAGATTTTTTTTTAAATCCCCTCAAATGACAAAACGGTTTAAGCTTAAAAAATTTGCATAAAAATGGATAACTGAGAACCTAAACTCTTCCGATTTAGACTTGTGAGTTGTCATTGGAAACGTATTTTCTCACCCTTTTTATTTATTTGCTAATAAACTCATTCAAAGGATGAAAGAGAAAGGTATTAGGACGTGTTGGTATTTGAAAAAAAAAAATGGACACGAATAACTTTTTTTTGGACAGAAATAAAAAACAATGCCTTTCTACTGAGATCCCATAAGTTTAAATCAGAATAGCTCTGGCCAAGTTATTAAAAGTTTTTCGTAGATCAATCTTTGAAAAAAGTAAAAAAAAAACAGTATCAAAAATAGCATTATTACGATTCCGTTGAAAAGATGTTTAAATATTTTTAGGCAGATTTTTTAAGCCTAATCTGTTTTGCCATCTGAGGGGACTTTTTTCAAAAAGTTCTCTAAGAAACTATTTTTATTCTTAAAGAACTCCATTTGTGGAGATATTTTCAAGTCGGTCACTTAAATCTTAATATTCTTTCCGAAATATTTTGGTGGACGTCTTAAAATATAATAAATTTTGTAATCCCGGCGGAAATATCGCAACTTTTTTTGGCGATGCAGTCTAATGTATGTATATGTATGTATGTATGTATGTTGATATGAATATTTGCTGCATGAATTCACTTTTAACACTTTCGTTATGACTTTAGCTCATTGTCTATGCAAAAGTAAACAATCAACAATACACCACACGTAGCAACCGCACATCTTAATCGATAACTAAGTATTTTTCCAACATTTTGTAAATTAGTTTATTACACAAATTGATTATGACACGCAAAGTGTTGAACTTACAACAATAATTAATGGGGATTATGCAGCGATACAGCTATCAACCAGAAACTGTACGGACTGATGTCCAAATGCCTAACTTTTATAAATTAGCACACATCTCTAGAGATTCGCACACTTTTTACAATAAAGATTTCACTTGGCGAAAACTGTTTCTAATTTATAGCAAAATATATACATAAATAAGTATGTATGTATGCGTTTTGAAAACCTACATAAAATATGCGCGCAAAAGTAACGAAGTTGTTACGCTTTGCTTCACTATATGTATATGTATATATAGAACCGCTTCAAACTAAACACCAAGCTAGAATAAAAGCGAACGTGCCAGAATGAAGGGAAACGAGCTGCTGAACCTAATACGCGAGTGCTGTGATAAAGGGAAGGTAACAGTGAAAGAAAATGGGGTTGTAAGTACTCTGTTTATGTACTAATACATACGTTTGTATGTAGCTGGGCACAGCTGATTCGCTCACATTCCCGCCGATTGTTTACTGATCTGCTACAATGCGCAGGCGCAACGCGATATCATAGAAACCTTAACGCAACTAATACAAAAACGCACCTAATGGCTCAGTTATGCATACTTGGGGCATTGCATGAGAGTTGTCACATGAGGAATCTGTTAAATGAGCTTAGCGTGTAAGCGCCCTGCAGTAAATTTTATAGACAGTCTAAAAATGTAACAAAAATTGAATCTGTAACAGAAAAGAAAAAACGAAAAAAATTTCCAAAAATCTAGTCTTAAAAAAGGTTTCTTATAAAAAACCAAACTGTCCAAAACGGAACCGGTTAAAAACTAATTGCAAAGTAATGCACTGGGCGACAATTTTCACCGCCAATGACATCGCCGTGTAAAACTGGACAATTGAAAGCATTGCTGGGGTAATGAGCTAGAACTAGTACTGTCGGCAAAAGGTCTAGTTCTACGCTAGTTCTGAGCTAGTCAGATTTTCTGCAGGGCGGTTACCCAACGCACATTACACCTGCGATCAATTAATTAGAAACGAAATTGAAAATGATATTGTTTGCAAATTATGTTTATTTTTAATAATTTTCATTTAAAATATGATTCAATCTGTAACAGAAACCACAACAATAAAAGTATCAAAGCTTGCAAAAATTCCAAAAAAAAATTATCAAACTTCAAAAAATTTTCATCAGATTTCCAAAATTTTAAACAGAATATTTAGACAATTTTCGGGTATGCAATTCTGTAGCCCATTCAATTGTAGTCGGAGAAAAAGCATGTCTCCAGTCGTTACAAATTACCGTTGATTTTTTGGAATTTTTTTTTGTGGGGGGTGTTGCGGGTGTTATATGGAAGAAAATGGAAATTTTCTTAATATTTTGATTAAAAATTT
>NW_023458556.1:9578783-9581826 GCF_013731165.1 Rhagoletis pomonella | reverse complement strand
TAGCAAATCAGTTTGGCACATGTGCATGAATACACTTACATGCATCTATCTGCATGCATGCATTAGGGTGGACCTTAAAACATCTAAGTTTTGTACGTGTTTCTATGTACAAAATAAAGACATTTACGAAAATTGCAAAATTAAACAAAAATCTAAATTATGCCGATGCTCCGCAATTTCTTTTTAATTTAAGTTTTTTTAAACCACAAAAGTGTGTTAAAAATTTTTTAATTATCGTGGATTTCTTTTTTTTTTTGGTTTTACGAACAAAATAGGGAAATCCACGAAAATTTTAAAATTTTTAACAAACTTTTGTGATTTAAAATAATTTGAAAGTAAAAAAAAGTCGCGGAAATTCGACAAAATTTAGATTTTTGTTTAATTTTAAAATGTATGTATATTCATACTCTATGATTTTGTTATTTTAAGCACCACCCTAGTATGTAGTACATAGATGTATTTTTCCATAAATGCCTGCTGTTTGCCACATGTGTGCACTAACAACATTCGCTAAAATTTACTATTCGTTTCTTCATCTACCCGCTCTTATGAGAAAATGCGGTACAGCTTAGCGTTTGTTTGTTCGTACCACGGGAAGTACCAGCAGCTGTATAGACAGCACGTGCAGCACTGAAACGTGTTCCTCGCGAATCTTCTCTCTCATTAGGTACTTAGAATGATTTTCCACAAGAATGATTGCTTCCGACGGAGGACGGACTCACGCGCATAAACGTGTGCATGAAATATTGATACCTTTGCACATCTTTGCTAGTCAACAGATGAACATTTATTATACATATGTATGTATGTAGCTCGCTTTCAGATGCTTCTCTATTATTTATTTGTTTGTTTGAGTTTTGGGTTACTCCAGTGCAATGGCCTCGTGCGAGTCTGCCTGCGAATAAAACTAATGTACGCTTATATATCCTTGCTACTGATTTTGAGTTCTTAGCCTTACCATAATGCACGTACCTACATAAATACATACATATGTATTTACTTACATACTTTATTTTTGGATTAGAATTTTTGGAATCTGTTCATCTTGGATTTGTATTCTACCTGCCTATTTGTTTGTCTTCATACCTTGGGGTATGAGTCATCATGAGGGCTGATGTCACAAACGCACACGCAAGCCTTGTTGTTGTGATGAATATATTCATTGTGGCTTAGCAGTGCGATAAAATTTATGCCAGTTTTAATATCGTTTTTGTTTGTTCTCGCAAGGCCATATTTTACTTATTTATGTGAGCACTTTTGACAAAAATCAACCGATTTACTAACAAGTTATATTTCCAAAGAGCAAAATCGCAATAGTTATACGAGTAGAGCAAGATGGATTGACGCATTGAGTACTGGGTAAAGCGATTCCATACATAGTGGTACTTTGGAAAACGCGAAAACAAAGGAGTAAAATACGTTGTTTACAAGAGACGATTTTATAGGCAACTTTTGAGCCGATTAGTTTAATCAAAAGTTGGCTGCTTCCCTAACTTCATTGGAAGCGATTAGTTGAAAGGCTGTTAACCCCAGTCGATTGCTGCTTTTAACTAAAAGTTAGCTGTAAAATCGCCCCATGTAAACACCTCATTGTAAGAGAAAATAATCGACTTCATAGTGTTCGCCTCTACGTAACCAAGGCTCGAATCGCGGTATTCACGTTCGTATAAAACCCAGTTCGATTTGTATTTCTATTTTGAAATTATGGCAGCAGATAACGAACTAAATTTTTTAATCTATATTGTATTGGAGAGAAAACAGCTGTAATTTCATTCAGGCCGTGATTTTGGCCTAGATCGATATTCGAGAATTCAGTCCTGAACCATCAGCTCAGCAGAGTCCCAAAAGACTGCCAGTTGGGATAATATAATGCAATATTCAAAGTATTCTGCTGCTTCCAAACCTCTGCAATTATAGTCATCGATAATTGGGATAAGTAGGGGCAGAACAAATTTAGCTACATATGAACATTAGACATATGACCTTTTTTTAATTAAATTTAAAGATTTTTCGTTTTTAATTTTTACAAAAACCTTATTTTTGCTGGTTTTTCATCATTACTCATTCTCTCCTCCTAGATATGTGTGTATATTTAATTTACAAAATGTCATATGCCTAATGTGCATATTAGATAGAGCGCCAATTCGAAGAATGCAGTATTTATGGTGACGGATGTTGCTAATATAACTTGATTGAGGAGTTGAGTTTTCGTAGTACGGTTTTCTTGGCAGATCTCAGAGTGAGGTCTGGTTGCTTAACGCAAAAAATATTCGTTGCCCAAAATGCATTGCCAGAACTTCAACTAAAGCAACATTGCTATTATTTTTTTTTTTACAAATGTGTGGATCCCGACACTACACTATAGTTATGATTTAGTTAGATTCTTTTTCGCAGTTCCTTCATTTACGAGTATTAAGTTAAGGTCACACGATTTGCACATTTGTACAGATTGGTACATTTTCACAGTTACAGAGTGGTGTTGTTTGGAAAGTTGTTATTGACCTGAACTCATTCCCGATTAAAATTTCTAGACAATACTACTCACTGTCAAAATGTACAAATCGTGTGATCCCTGCTTTAGTCATAATGCGTACACATTTGCTGTGCCACTTAATTTCGCCGTGTCACACTACTTATTGGAGTGCACCGCTGTATGTCTGCGCTGTAGTTCATTTTTTCAGCTGCATACCTTTTTTTTGTTCTGAAGGCATTTGAAACTGTATATGGCGCATATGTACATTGGTATGTATATGTGCCTGAGGTACAACCTCATGCATAGCATATAATTTTTACGTAGAAATCAACAACCGACAGACTTCTACATACAGTCGCGTTCAACTAATTAGAAACCAAATTCAAAAAATTATTGTTTGCTAATTATGTTAATTTTTTATTTTTAACCTGTAGCAGAAACCACAATAATAAAAGTTTCAAAGCTTGCATAAATTTCAAAAAAAAAATTAATCAAACTTTAAAAAATTGTCATCAAAATTTCCAAATTTTTAATCAAAATATTAAGAAAATTTCCATTTTCTTCCATATA
>NW_023458556.1:9547986-9578683 GCF_013731165.1 Rhagoletis pomonella | reverse complement strand
TATATGGAAGAAAATGGAAATTTTCTTAATATTTTGATTAAAAATTTAGAAATTTTGATGACAATTTTTTAAAGTTTGATTAATTTTTTTTTTGAAATTTATGCAAGCTTTGAAACTTTTATTATTGTGGTTTCTGCTACAGGTTGCAAATAAAAAAATAACATAATTTGCAAACAATATCCTTTTGAATTTCGTTTCTAATTAGTTGAACGCAGGTGTATGTAGAAGTCTGTCGGTTGTTGATTTCTACGTAAAAATGACAAGCTATGCATGAGGTTGTACCTCAGGCACATATACATACAAATGTACATATGCGCCATATGCAGTTTCAAATGCCTTCAGAACAAAAAGAAAGGTATGCACAGCTGAAAAAATGGACTACAGCGCCGACATACAGCGGTGCACTCCAATAAGTAGTGTGACACGGCGAAATTAAGTGGCACAGCAAATGTGTACGAATTATGAGTAAAGCAGGGATCACACGATTTGTACATTTTGGCAGTGAGTGCTATTGTCTAGAAATTTTAATCGAGAATGAGTTCAGGTCAATAATAACTTTCCAAACAACACCACTCTGTAACTGTGAAAATGTACCAATCTGTACAAATGTGCAAATCGTGTGACCTTAACTTAATACTCGTAAATGAAGGAACTGCGAAAAAGAATCTAACTAAACCATAACTAAGTATAGTGTAGTGTCGGGATCAACACATTTGTAAAAAAAAAAATAATAGCAATGTTACTTTAGTTGAAGTTCTGGCAATGCATTCTGGGCAACGAATATTTTTTGCGTTAAGTAAACAGACCTCACTCTGAGATCTGCCAAGAAAACAATGCTACGAAAACTCAACTGCTCAATCAAGTTATATTAGCAACATCCGTCACCATACATACCGCATTCTTCGAATTGGCGCTCCATCTAATATGTACATTAGGCATATGACTTTTTGTAAATTAAATATACACACATATCTAGGAGGAGAGGATGAGTAATGATGAAAAACCCGCAAAAATAAGGTTTTTGTTAAAATTCAACACGAAAAATCTTTAAATTAAATTTAAAAAAAAAAGGTCATATGTCTAATGTACATATGTAGCTAAATTTTTTCTGCCCCTTCTTATCCCAATTATCGATGACTATAATTGCAGAGGTTTGGAAGCAGCAGAATACTTTGAATATTGCATCATATTATCCCAACTGGCAGACTTTTGGGACTCGGCTGAGCTGATGGTTCAGGACTGAATTCTCGGATTTCGATCTAGGCCCGAATCACGGCATCCGTGATCGAATGATCACTCGTTTCGAATCGTATGGAATGAAATTACAGCTGTTTTCTCTCCAATACAATATAGATACAAAAATTTAGTTCGTTATCTGCTGCCATAATTTCAAAATAGAAATACGTATCGAACTGGGTTTTATACGAACGCGAATACCGCGATTCGAGCCTTGGTTACGTAGGGGCGGGCGACCACTATGAAGTCGATTATTTTCTCTTACAATGAGGTGTTTACATGAACAGCGATTTTACAGACAACTTTTAGTTAAAAGCAGCAATTGACTGGGGTGAACGGCCTTTCAAGCAATCGCTTCCAATGAAGTTAGGGAGGCAGCCAACTTTTGATTAAACTAATCGGCTCGAAAGTTGCCTATAAAATCGTCTCATGTAAACACCGTATTTTACTCCTTTGTTTTCGCGTTTTCCAAAATACCACTATGTATGGAAACGCTTTACCCAGTACTCAATGCGTCAATCCATTTTGCTCTACTCGTATAACTATTGCGATTTTGCTCTTTGGAAATATAACTTGTTAGTATACAAATGTATGAACGTATATTATACATTTCGTTTTCAATTGAAAACTTGCAATAAAACTCCGAACTTTAGCGTTTGATAGGTAAAATCGGTTGATTTTTGTCAAAAGTGCTCACATAAATAAGTAAAATATGGCCTCGCGAGAACAAACAAAAACGATATTAAAACTGGCATAAATTTTATCGCACTGCTAAGCTACAATGAATATATTCAACACAACAACAAGGCTTGCGTGTGCGTTTGTGACATCAGCCCTCATGATGACTCATACCCCAAGGTATGAAGACAAACAAATAGGCAGGTAGAATACAAATCCAAGATGAACAGATTCAAAAGATTCTAATCCAAAAATAAAGTATGTAAGTAAATACATATGTATGTATTTATGTAGGTATGTACGTGCATTATGGTAAGGCTAAGAACTCAAAATCAGTATCAAGGATATGTAAGCGTACATTAGTTTTATTCGCAGGCCGACTCGCACGAGGCCATTGCACTGGAGTAACCCAAAACTCAAAAAAAAAAAACAAATAAATAATAGAGAAGCATCTGAAAAAGCGAATTACATACATACATATATATAATAAATGTTCATCTGTTGACTAGCAAAAATGTGCAAAGGTATCAATAATTCATGCACTCGTTTATGCGCGTGAGTCCGTCCTCCGTCGGAAGCAATCATTCTTGTGGAAAATCATTCTAAGTACCTAATGAGAGAGAAGATTCGCGTGGAACACGTTTCAGTGCTGCACGTGCTGTCTATACAGCTGCTGGTGCTTGCCGTGGTACGAACAAACAAACGCTAAGCTGTATCGCACATTTTCTTATAAGAGCGGGTGGATGAAGAATCGAATAGTAAATTGGCGAATGTGGTTAGTGCACCACACATGTGGCAAGCAGCAGTCATTTATGAAAAAATACATCTATGTACTACATACTAGGGTGGTGCCTAAAATAACAAAATCATACAGGCATGTTCTGAAATTCGAATCTTTGAAATCGACTCGATTTGCCATATATTTTTTAATTATATCTGATGAAAAGAGTGAATATTCTAATTTAAAACTATAAAGGAAGCAACAGCGATATGAAGTAAATCATTTTAATGCGAGACTTAAAAATTTTTGGATTAAAAACCATAGAAAAAATTATCGAAATCGAGTCGATTTCAAATTTTCGAATTTCAGAACATGCCTGATAGAGTATGAATATACTTACATTTTAAAATTAAACAAAAATCTAAATTTTGTCGGATTTCCGCGACTTTTTTTAATTTCAAATTATTTTAGACCACAAAAGTTTGTTAAAAATTTTAAAATTTTCGTGGATTTCCTTATTTTGTTAGTAAAACCAAAAAAAAAAAAAGAAATCCACGTTAATTTAAAAATTTGTAACAAACTTTTGTGGTTTAAAAAAACTTAAATTAAAAAAAAAAATTGCGGAGATTCGACATAATTTAGATTTTTGTTTAATTTTGCAATTTTCGTAAATGTCTTTATTTTGTACATAGAAACACGTACAAAACTTAGATGTTTTAAGGTCCACCCTAATGCATGCATGCAGATAGATGCATGTAAGTGTATTCATGCACATGTGCCAAACTGATTTGCTAGTGCACACGCCATGCGCCCCTTAAGCCCAATAACGAAGTAGGTTTGCAAAAAGAAAAAGGTACCCAGCTGAATTTTATTTGATTAGATTTAGCGTTATTATTGAGAGCCAATAATTTTCCAACGTATAGCGAATATTTAGTTTAATGTATATTGACATTTAAATGAGAATTAAAGCCAATGAGCAACTCTTACACGGTGACAAGCCACACTACAAAAACAAAAAAGTGTAAATGTGTTAGAATTTTTGCCTAAAGTGCTCAGCAATGTCTTGTAGGGTTTACTCGTTTGTATCCATACTACATGTTAATTTTTTAGCTTTTCTGATCCCGGGATTTTCGGGATTTCGTTATGACAATGCCGGAACCCCGGGATTAGTTTCGGGATTTGGATTTTTGGATTCACAAGAACGAATAGGTCGGTAATTTTTTAAGCTGATAAAGTTAGACGGACGAAATTCGAGGATGTTATCGAGTTTACATAAGTCCTTAACATAAAATTTTTCAAAAACAAATATTGCGAAAATGCAAGGATAAAATTTTAAAAGGACATTTTCAATACTTATTAGACCTTCTGCACCAAAAACATGAATCTGTTTAAACTCTATAGAATTTCCTCTTTAATTTGATACCCATCCTTTTTCTGTAAGCACATTTCTCTGAATTTTTTTAAATCAATTTTGAATTACTGTCGTCGGATCGAAAAACTAAAAACGCAATTTTACTATATTTGGCCCATGGTTTGGCGAATATATTGATATTCGTGTTTAAAATTTAATATCGCGCTCAGAAATAAAAAAATTTCAAACCCCCCTCGATTGATACCCATATTTTAATAATTCATTTAAGTTATTGAAATTAAATTTGAATTTATCTTTTTAAACAGGTGGTAACCCTTTTTCAACACATCAAAAATATTCTTTGCGTTCAAACTAAAGATTTCTTATATTTCTTCGTTTGACTTCCATTTTTTTAATATTTCATATAACTTGTGTATAAGTAAACTAAAATCGACATTTCAAGCAGATGGCAACACAAAAATACGACTACTTTCTGAAACCCTTTTCGTTTGGCAACCATATTGTGATACACAAAAATTTCTAATTCCGTTAATTCAAATTGAATTTGATTTTTTAATTAGGTGGCAAATAGTTGGCAACCCTATTCAAAATTATTACTTTTGGTTAAGTGTGCATTTCATTCGCTGGATGCGTTTTAATATTTTACTCGATATATATTTAAGTTGGTAAAATTTTAAGCGGATGGCAACCCTCCTAAAGGGTTTTTATTTTTTTCCTCAATGAAGCTGTCCTTTCCATCATTCAATTTGATGGAGTGCTATGGAAGATATGGCGCGTTATTGACCGAATACAGTGCTTTCAGCTTTTTAAACCCTTTTTTTTTAATAAATAACTAAATTTGAACAACGTGACTATTTTTCGCATGTACGTGAGCTTCTTCTCTTCAAAATGAGATATCATTAATTAAATTTGATAAAATGTTAAAGGAGATATCGTTTGGTAACCGAAAAATGCCTTTTAGAAATGAGTATATCGATTTGAAATATGAATAAACTATGACATGATTACTGCGTCTACTCGGGCACTGCCTTTCATATGGTATGTTTCAAATATTCAAGTGGTTTATAAATGAACGAACCGTTATTTTCTAGTGAAAAATAGCTAACCATACCAGGCAAATGTCTACCGTAATCGAACTTTCGAATAAGTGAATGCTGTATTACCGGTAATTGTATCTAAGGCATGAAATTAGCACAAACTGATGGCGATTTCTTCGCGCCTATTAGACATTAAATGAATGAATCCAATGCCTTTCTTCGACAAAACTACTCATGGCCAACACATATACGCCTACATACATACATACATATGTACATATACACACTGACATGCATCGTTCAACACTCCGCAGTTAACCAGTCCATTATGGAAAGAAAAATTCGACTGATAGCCGCACAATTATGGCGCAAATAGTCGGCTGTGCACGACGAAACATGTTAGTTGGTGAAGCGCGCCACTTTGCACTGATAACGCGACCGGCTAACTAATGGCCAGCAATAATGTGTGTAGTATATAGGTAAACAAGACCAGGCTAATATGCACAGACAAATCAGGAAGTAATTTCACTTTCAGCAAACGAGTAACCAACCACACCTCGCAGTTTGCGCTACTCTAACATAGCTTTGGTGCAAACATGACAATGCAGCCAAAACCTGAAAAACATTAGGTGACTACTTAGTAAATACCTACTATGCAGATACATTCGCGACTAGCCGATATATCTTTGAACTATAATTGTTTAAGAACACTTCCCAAATGTTTATTGTATTGCATTCAAAATAAATACAACCAACAAAACTTAGTGGGTTATTTACTAAGACCCCAATAGAATACACAAACAAATACTACATCAATAAATTAGTAAAAACTGTTTCTAAAATTTTTGTTTTGAAGAAAGCTGCAACTGAAGAGCTTAGGATTATATTTCGTTAATAAATGAAAATCTTTGATAGGGGTTTATATACATATCAAGATAACGGTATGTATCAGGTATCAGGACCAGGGCTGCCACTTTGGTAATTTGTTACCAAAAATGGTAAAAAAAAAAATTGAATTGGTGAAAAAGTAAATTTTTTCTCATATTGATAGATTTTTGTTGAACTTTTCATTACCGCTTAATTTTTCGTAGTTATCTTTATATTAAAAATTTCTTACCAAAAGTGTTGTCTACTTTATTGCATTAATTTTCAAATGCTTTAGTGCACACTTTTTATAGACTTAAATACGTATAATTGTATATCGATATAAGGCGAACATATCGTGTTCTTTTCAAAACTCATTTTACTGGAATCCCGATGAGCTTTTGATTGCCTAAATATTTTAAATGATAATTTAAATAAAAAGAAACAATTTACAGGTATGTAATTACGCACTATTATTGTTCGCAAAAAAAAATAAATGAACGCCATTTTTATCAATGGCAATTGTTAAATAAATAAAAAAAAACACAAAAGGCTGGCGGCAAAAAAATTTAAAAGAATCAGCGGGAATTTTCAGCTGCACATTGTAGGTTATACTCGAATATTATGGAATATAAAACTCCATACCGTAAACTGTTCTAAAAATTCAGAGTAAAAAGTTCGAAATTTAGACGAAAATTTTTTGAATTTCTCTAAATGTTGTATATAGCTTGAATCCTTGATTTTTATGGATTTGGTTTAAGCGTAAACAATATTCTTATACAAAAAAAAAAATAAATAAATAAAAAAAAATTTACTTGACAAACATTGTGATTATTTAAAAAAAATCACCAAACTGTTTGTCAATAATAACTCCAATTGAAGTTTTTTTCAAATGATGAAGTTTCGTTGTTGCCTGCAGTGTCATCAGTTTTGCTTTTGGTTGAAGAAAACTGAGAATATGCCAATAATAAGATCTCAAATACCGTATAATTAGATAAATAAAAATATCCTTAAAAACAATTTTAACTCTTATTGAAATAACAAAAAAAAAATAACAAAACTATACCTAATTTTTATTAGAATAACTAAAACAAAGTAGATATTTTTCAGATTTCGTACATTTTTTTTCGAGTGGATGGTAAATATTGTTTTTCGTCAGTGGCAATCTTGATCAGGACTGCATCGAATAAAATTGCCAGACAGCCATACTTTTTTCCATAACGTATGTATTTTTGAAATATTCAAATTAAATTTTTTTGTTTCATATTCATCATATCATTTTTGCGTGAAACTAAAACAAAATTAAGGCTGAAGAGTTAATAGGTGAAACAATTAAGAATTTTTTTTTTTTTTTTAGAAATTGGTATCCTGCTTAATGACCGACGAATGTGAATTTGTTGGAAACATATAATTTTTTAAAGGAATAATTTTATTCGGCGTAGTTCTTATACTATCTTGGTAAGATATCTAGTTCAAGAGCAACATTAACTATTCCGGTGAAAGTGAGCTTTTTATAAATGTAGTTTTACTTGAAGAAAATTGCATTGCCTTTTTTCCATTAACTTAATATGCACGTACCAAAATATGTGCAACATAAATACATACATATAGCATTTCTCTTAATTGTTTTTTTGTTTATTAATTTTTAAGTCTGATAAATTGAAATATTAGACAAATGAGTAATGACTGCGGAACTCTGAACCCGGCACGAATGCATCGATGCAACTGCGTCCACATTAATTATATGTACGTGATGGCGCAGGCTGCAGGTTTGGGTTATGAAATCTACTTTGGCGCCTTTGGCGGCTATTTTTACTTTACTATGAATAGGTAGGTGCTCATGTTGCATTCTTTTTATGTAAAATACGTACATAGATATTTATTGTATGATTTCTCACACTCACACATTTTCAGCAGGTTCGCTTTGCCACTGCTCCTCTGATGACGACTATTCGTTCGAGCGCCGCATGCAGAGCAATGGAAAAATGAGGTTAAGCTCTTCAAGCGGTGGCATTTATGTACGAAAATGGTTGGGGCGTGGAATGCACAAAGCGATAAGCGACATAATTAATAAGCTTGTAGGCGGCACACAATGCGTATAGATATGTACTATGTACATATTTATGTCTGCATGTGAAGCAGCGCGACTCTCCAACACTTCACATACACATAAGGTAATGATAGTTAAAAAGAAATAATAACAATGGAACAAATTTAAAGCTACGAAACTCCGTTATTTCCCTAAGTGGTGCATATGTACTTTTTATGTTTGTCGAAGGCGATTTTAATTTAATTTCTTCAAAAATTTGAATTGTGTAAGCGAGTTATGAACGTTATGTTGAAAGAAAAGTGGATTAATTTCTTATGAAAACTTATTTTTCCTGACACTTTAAGCTTCTAAGGGGTGATCCATCTAAAAATTTATTTTACAGTTTTAAATAAAACACTTAAAACCAGGGACTTGAACCGGTTTTGAACCCGGAAACCACTTTTTTTCTGTTAATTAACCGAACCGAAATTTTCCACAAATGTTTCATCCGCTTCGATTTTCAATAGATAAATTTACCCACTTTTTTTTTTTGTTAAATATAGTAATGCATACTATGTTTCTTTACCATTTGGTAATATCAAATGTAAAGACAACCCATCTGATTTGACAGACACTTGACACTTAACCTTGCGCGTTGTTGCACTTGACACTTTACATTGAAACTTACGCGTTATTTTATTTTTATTTTTTTTGATTTCCGAACCGTTGAACCGAACCGAAACTCCGGTTCAAAGACCAAAAATACGCTTTAACGAACCAGTCCAAAAGTGCAAAAACGGTTCGAACCGCTGAACCGAACCCATCGGTTCCGTAGGTGCGATTATTACCCGAAATACCAATCTCTGATATTTACTTTTTTAAATAATTTTATTTATTTTGTATAAAAAAAGTAAATGTGAAAAGTGAAATCAATATAATATTTATTACGTACGCTTATTTGATTCATATATTTGTCTACATTAACCCTCTTTTGGCTATTGTTCGTGTATGGCACGATGAACTACATAACCTCAAAGATTTATCGACATCACCTAAGCAAACATTTTGCCTTATTATCGAAACATATTTAACAGTTAACGTACATTTAATCTACCTTATGATATGCGCGCCCATTAGATATACAAAATTTGAAACATACATAAGTTAGTATGATAAGATAAAAATAGCTGAAACTTAAATAACACTACCCGATTTTGTATACTCTTGTCCAAAAATTCATTTAAAAAAAATAAAGAAGTGACCGGCGCCATGACATCAAAAAAAAACGCTCACATGAGCACTTTACGGTAGGTATGTACATATGTAAGCCATACTATAAATCAAAAAATTCAAGAACGCGATAAGTCGATCATAACGAGACGCTTATACAACAAATAAATACGAAAAACTATGTTCCACTATATTTTTACTTTACCTGCTAGGCAGGTAAAATGATTAATGCTAATAATATTCACATTTATGTGTAGAAGCTTACTCAAAGCGTAAGATAGAACTCGGGTTTTAATGTGCAAGCTAACAAGAAAAAAACTACCTCAAACCGAAAACGATTTTATGAATATTTTATGTAAATGAAAGCCCGAAACGAAAACAACTAAATTGAATTAGAAACCGTGGTTGTTATGCCTTAAAAGCTCTTTGCCACTTAATGACTTAAAATAGAAAAAGTCACTTGACAAACATGGATGGCGAAAAGAAAACAATATAGAAAATATAAAAACACACAGGCAAGGCAAACTATTGAGCAACTGAAGAAGAAACGTAAATTATTGCAGAATAATGTACATACATAAATAAAATGAAGAAAAAAAAAAAAATTAGTAAAAAAAAATAATGAGCGACAATGTTTATAATCAACAACATAACAACTACAAACATACATATATTGAAATTAAATTTTACGAAATTTTGCTAAGATTTTCGAAGTTAAAACAAGCAAATTAAGAGTTAAATGCCAATGGGAATTACCCCACGCTGGATATTCAACAAGTCGCAACAGTTGTACGTGCAAATATTTGGCAATTTTCTTCTATTTGTTAAATATTTTAACCATTATTTCATTAGTAATTCACTAAAAGCTGTTGTTTTAGACAAAAAAAAAACTTTCAAGAATTTCGAAAAAAAACCGAATACATATGAAAAAGAATAGAATAGATGCTCTGCAACAGAACTATAGCAACAACCAATGGTATAGTGGCAATAAACCGATATGCTAGTATAGTTACTTCTCTGAAGGGAGTCCTTTATTATCTGACATAGGCGCTGACACTTAACATTATTCTATCCAGGTTAAGCTTTTAGACCTGCGACAAAACACAATTCAACTAATTCTTTTCAGCAATAAATAAATAAAAACTGAGTTTGAAACAAACAAAAATCAACACAATTTTTTAGAAACTTCTAATCTGCACTTTATTATACTAAAATTGAATGGGACAGAATTGCATACTTAAAATTTTTCTAAAATTGGAAATTTCGGTGAAAATTTTTTGAATTTTTATAATTTTTGTACAAACAAAAGAAGCGCACATAAGAAAAATTTCCATATACTTTGGCGGTCAAAAGTGGATGAATGGCATCTTGTTTTTAATATTTACAATGTTTTCCAAGCGAACATTTTGTTATTTTTTATTAAAAGATGATTTCGATGATAATGCTTTAATAAAAACCATATAAATTACAATTTCATACTTTATTTATTTAGAAAAATTTCACAAACTTTTGTCTAAATTTCGAGCCTTTTAACCAGAATTTTTATAGAATTTGTGGGTATGCATTTAACAGGCTTATGAAATTTGAGTAAAATAGGTGCGAATTTTGAGCAGCTAAAAAATCGCATTGAATTTTAATATATTTTTTTCTTGACGGCGTTTTGCGCTTTTTTTCCATATAAACTTGAATTTCTTGTGGAAGAATATGCGCAAGACCGTTTGCGAAAAAAAAAATAAATAAAAAAGTCAACGCCAGTTTTCCTAAATTTCGTTATTTATATTAAAAAAAAAAAGAAGCAAAATCTAACACTTATTTTACTCAAATTGTATGTAGAAGCCTGTTAACTACATACCCAAAAATTTTATAAAAATCTGGCTAAAAAGCTCGAAATTTACATAAAATTTTTTGGAATTTTTCTAAACTCTGTATAAAGTTTGAAACTGCGATTTATATAATTTTTGTTTAAGCATTAAGCATATTTTTTGGCATTCCATGTTCCAATAGACAATTTGAATACCATGTCACGCCACTTCACCAAAAAGTGGACTCGATTTATTTGCTCTAGTTGTGTTGTTGAACGCACATGTGTATGTATGTATGTATGCATCTGACATAAAATGCATATTTTGGCACATAAACGAAGAGAAATTAAAACTATCTATGAATTATTGGCAAACGGTTTTCTTGGCAGCGCTTGGCTGGCACTAAAAACCATTAAAACCCGTTAAGCGAAAAGGTGAAGATATTACAAAAATAATAGACATTACATTGAAATTTTAAAAATAAAAATGTATACAGTTTTTGTATATGGATGTAGGTATTGGCACGCATTCGTAACTGTACCTGTGCATACGTATGTATAAGTACAGATATCATTTTAGATAAATGCATTGGGCACTGAACCGAATACTTTCGTCATTTTATTCATTGCTACTTGCATGTACAGCAACACATGTACATAAATAAGTACGTATTTACCATATACGAAAATGTCATTTAAAGGAATTAAACATTTTTTTATTATCGTTCACATCGATAGTATTTATGTGAGTTACATGTCTGACCCCAAAAAATGCTAATTGACTACGAGTCATGTGTCATAAACGAGCGAAAGTGAAACTCGGTTGTATTTCTTTGCATACATATGTATGTAATTTCGTGCCTATTAAGTGCTATTGTTTAGCAAGTGAGTCCGCCGGCTAATTGGCGTATAGTTGAAAAATCTGTTCTTAAGCTCAAGCGGGTAATTAAACAATGTTTGTTAATTTGTGTGATAAAGGCAATCAAGGTATGTATGTAGCTGGAAGCACACACACATGCAAGCAATAATTGAAAGAGAAACCAGTTGAAATAATTATTTAAAAAAAACTTGCAGATACAACAGAGTTTAGTTTTTAAATGCAAGTATGGTTTAGTTTAAAAATCATTCGGAGATTTCTCCACGTTATTCTGAAAAATACGCATTGAATCCCACACATTCTTCTAAAATGTATTAAAAAGAAATTTCCCCAAAAGCCAGAAAGCACAAAAGCTAAGCTCGCTAGGCCGTAGCCTAGTAGTAAGAGGTGCGTTGTACCACTTGGCAGGGACCAGGTTTGATTCCTGGTGGGAGCTGCATCTTAAAAATAGATAAAGTTTTATCAAACAGCGTTCACTCATCGGCAAGCAATGGCAAGCCCCCGAGTGTATTTCTGCCATGAAAAAAAAAACTTCTAAAAAAATCCATTTGCCGTTCAGAGTCGTTGTAAGATTATAGATCCCTCCATTTATGTTACAACATTAAGGCATGTCTACAGCTTTCAAGAAAAACTTAAAATTCATATAAAATGGCACACAAGAAATGTAAAATAAGTTTTCTTCTATCAAAATTTATTAAATCAGTATGCAACTCTTATAGTCTATTTAGTCCAGACTAAACTTAACTTACTAAATGATTACTCAACACGCCAGCTTAACCAGAAGCGAAAATAGTATTTTGTTTTTGTATTTTCCTTTTCAGCTGATGGTCACTTTGCCTATAAGCCACATCAAAAAAAAAAAATCGTGAACAAAAATATATTGCGTTGGCCAATGTATTAGGTTACGTTACGTAAATTAAGTCTATGTAGACTAACTGAGCCTTTAAGAAAAAAAAAAACTTGTATATTTATTTCTTCAAGAAAATTTACAGCAACCGCAAAATACTTTTCCTAGCAACAGAAATAATGAAAAATTGTTCTTGTGATTTTTCTTGAGAACTGCATACGGGCCTTTAATAGGCTAAATACACCACAGTATGTCTCGTGTATTTCACCGTTTTATGTCTACACATACGGTTTCCCATACCATCTGTGTAAAATACAAAAATTTTGATTTTGGTCGCCGATGCGCAAACCGAGTGTGCGGTGTCATACTTGATTAGTTTTCATGGAGCGAGCATAAAAATGGAGGCAGATAAACAATTTCTGTTAAAATTCTTTAAAATGTAAAATTTTTGTTGATGTCCGTATGATGTATGGCGAATTGTGTTGTATGTGCATCGCGGCAAGTGGAGCTCGGCCAAACACCTAAGAGAAAATGGGAGCGCCAAATATTTATTTTTTATTGCTTTACATTTTGCTTAGCTTGTGACTCAACGTTAAGCCATTTCGAACGTGTTCAAACTGCCTCAGCTCCGGTGAGCGCGCAAGGTGTTCGTCGCGTGAATTTCTAACAGGGTCGTACTTTTCCCTCATTTTTAAGTAAGCTGATCGCTTTTACATACATATGTACGTGCGTGCGAATTTGTGCAAGAATGCGCTGATTCCTACATAAAAAGGAACTATAATCAATTAGCACGTTTCGAGTACCTACAATGAGCAATATAAAGTAAATACTTAGATACAGGGTGCGGCATAATACAGTCCGATATTTACGAGGTGAAGTTAAAAAAAGCAGGTTGCAATAATAATATCCGATACCGGAAGAGCAGCGGCATGCTTCCGAGCATGACGTGTTGGAGACCGCTCTATTGACGCTCTGAGTGCGGTGCTATTTGCAGATTTCCTCTATAGAACCATTTCAAAATCGTTTTCAGATCAGGAAGACTTTCGTCTACATTTAAATCGAAACGCGTCTCTGCATTACAATCATAGATTCGTAATTTTTTGGAAAAGAAAAAAACTTCCACTAGAAAGCCCCGTTGTTCATTCATCATGTTGACTACTGAAACCCTAATCGTTCACGCCATGTAGCTGGCCGACCACCTCCCTCTAGGGGGCCCGTTTAGTGATTTTCTGAAATGTTGGACTCCATTATGCCGCACCCTGTACATACATATGTATATACACACATATGTACATACGTACCATATGTATAACCTGCGGGGAAAATTTCTAGTTCTGAACTGGTGCGCTTCTAGTACATTTTGACCCAGTACTGGTTCGCGATAAATCTCTTTTGCATGCAAACAACTGTCGAATTTAACATGACGATGTCCTAGGAAGTGTCAATTGTCCCCCGCTGCTTCCCTTTTTCGATAATTCCGAACTAGTTCTAAGTTCTACAGTTCCGAACCAGTTCTAAAATCGACAGAGAAAGAAAAAAGTATAATGATATTTCGTCCGTGTGCGATTTTTAATTATTTACAAAGAAATGTTTTTTTTTTTTTCAATTTGAAATTAAATTTCTTTGAACTATTGTAAGAAATGCACGTTTACATACCTTTGGCTGTAGCTGACTTTGCAGTGGTGCTCGCTGTTATTGGTTCTAAGTTCGTCACCTTAGATATAGATTTCTAATAAAAAAGTGAAATAAAATTGTTATTTTAAAAGTACCACATTTCGCTGATTTTGAACTGGTTCGTTTTTGGCGATAAAGATCTTGCACGGAACTAGAAACTTGATTCACTAGTCCGCGGTTTGCCTGCAGGGTAGTCTCGAGTTTTTCGTTATGATCATGCTGTCAATCATGAAATGTGATACGTATTTATGTTTTTACGAAGAAGTCAAATGAGTGAGAACATAATATTTATGTGAATTATTGAAATAAAAAGTGGAAAATTTACTTCAACAAATGGTAAGGTGGCATACTTTTCAAAATTCAGCTTATGTATGTATGTAAGTATATTAGGGTGGTCAAAAAAAAATCAAATAATATCAAATCAAATAATATTTAGAGATCGCTCAAAACGCTTTTCGGTTTCTGTTCAGAAGACTTGCAATAATACCCAGTCGTTTATTTAAAATTTTTTTTAAAGTGGCTATTTATTATAGGACCTCCAAAAACGCAAAAAATGCAAATAGATAATGATTAGTATTAAAACAATGGTTAAATCAACAATTGGACATCATTATAGGAAATCTCTTTAAGCGAAGCACAGTTTGACGATCGAAAACTATTGATTTCCAAGAATTTTATAACATCTCCACGAAAAATAATTTTTTCCCCAAAGAAAGCACATGGAAAACGTCGACCGCTTTTGGCGACCTATAAATATTTTTTTATTTAAAAATAACAAAAAAGGGGTAGATTTTCATTGATATAGAACAATCCAAGGGGGTGGCAGCAACAATATATATAAAATATTAAATTTCCTATCTTCGGGATAATTAAATGCATAACTCTTAACTGTATAATAAATAAAATATTTAAATAGTAACTATCCAGTGTTTCAAAAAATCATGTGCACCGTGATGGCATTTTTCCATAAAAAAACAATTTATTTACAAAAAGGAGAACTTTACGTGAACTGATCCACGAAAATTTATTGTCAGCCGTAAAATATTTTAAAAATGTTAAAATGCACAGCAACGGTCAAAATAATAGTAGCAAAATTCAAAATGATATTGATTGCAACTCCTGCTTATTTATTTATTTTTAATAATTTTCATTTAAAATATAGTTCGATCTAAAACAGGTACCACAGAAATAAAATTTCAGACATTACACAAAGTTCAAAAAAGATTCAAACTTAAAAAAAAAATGTCCATAAAAATTTCAAACTTTTTATTCAGAATGTTTAGAAAATTCAATTTGGTACTATTCTCGTGAACTGATCTACGAAAATTTATTGCCAGCCCTAAAATATTTGAAAAATGCATATAATACAATAAACTTGTAACTGAATGTTATCAAAAAAATTATTAGATACATACATACATATGTACTACGTGAAGTATAGTTCTGGTGCGATTTCGTTACATTCCTCGCTGAATGGCTTCCATTAACTTGAAAACAGTATAAGAAAAAAATCAATGAGACTCAAGTGGCTCAAGTGGAGAAAGAAGTTTATGTAACAAAAACTTCATAAGTAGGTATTTTCTAAATTATATACTATTCACTTTTAACAAATTCTATAAATCAGAAAAAAATAACTCAATGACTGTGGGATTTAAGTACTTAACAGCTGATAAAATGTATAACATCGAATTAAGTCTTGAGTGTGTGTTCCAAAACGCCAAGAAATGTTTAGTGCTTTGACAACAGCTTACGATATAACAATAAATATTCCATCCTATTCATATGTACATACAAGGTGGCGCTAAAGTAATCCTCCTATCAGAAAATGCTATAAATTTTGCGATTGGCCCCTAATGTCAGTTCTGTTTTGACATTTGTGTAGTAAACACATGCGAAATACACGTTAATAAACAATGTTACGCTACACTGCTCCAGAACGCGGAATATTGCTGATATTGATATGCCACCAAGAGGAAGATGATTTTTCATCAAAAATAATCATGAGTGATGAGGCCCATTTCCATCTTAGCGGGTACGTAAATAAGCAAAATTTACGCTTCTGGGGCACTGAAAATCCGCGTGTAACCCACGAAGAGCCATTACACCCGCTCAAAGTCACTGTATGGTGTGCTGTTTTCGCTGGAGGAGTCATCGGACCTTTTTTTCTTCGAAGACGTCGCGGGCCAAACGGTTACTGTGAATGGTGAGCGCTACAGAGCAATGATCAACGAGTTCTTTTTGCCGCAACTTGATGAATTGGGATTGGAAAACATGTGGTTCCAACAGGACGGTGCAACGGCACACACTGCACGTGCCACAACCGATATGCTGAAGGATGCATTTCCCGGGCGCCTAATCTCCCGTTTTGGCGATTTGCACTGGCCAACAAGATCGCCTGATTTGACCGCTCCAGACTTCTTTTTGTGGGGGTTTTTGAAGTCGCGGGTTTATGTCAACAAGCCTCAGACTCTTGCAGCTCTTAAAGACAATATCCGTCAAGAATGTGAGGACCTATCGCCGGAAGTTTTGGCCAAAGTGATGGAAAATGCCATAAAAAGGGCTCAAATGGCAATCAACTGTGGCGGCAGCCATTTACATGACATCATATTCTCGACTTGATGTAAAAAAAATTAAAAGACCAAATAAAAATAATCCACAAGAAGAATCAAAGTTTTTCATTTTTTTTTAATTACAGCCAAAAAACATCGCATGGTTACTTTTGCGCCACCTTGTATGTGCATAGGTATGTATGTATGTATTGTACATCTCAAAGTTGAAAATTCAATTCGCTCGATCAGTGTCTACACGATTGGCAATAATGTCATTTGCATTTGTTTGCATTTTTGCTGCATTGAAGCACAAAGGGGTAAAAAGAAAAGCAACATGATTGCAATAAATAAAAGTACGTACATATTTGCATTCTGCGAATGCAAAGACTGACTTCATTCTGAAAGCATTAATTAAAAATGCAAAAAAGCTACGAGACATAACAAATAAATAAATGAAGTCATAATGAAAATAAATTAACAGTTAACAATGGCATACAAAACGACAAAAAAGAAAAATGAAAATTCAAATTAATACATAGTAAACACAGTTTGTATACAAATGTATGTGCGTTTGTTTGTATGTAAATTACTTGCGTAGGCATTTCAGCTTGAATGCAGACAAGTGAGTGAGTAACACCATGTGTAGGCATGTCGGCACAAATGTACATAAATGCGGGTCAGTTAAGTGGGGTGTGCTTTAGACATGTGGAACTACCGCAATAAAGTTACAGAATAACTAAAGGCTTCATTAGGGTGGTCCTTAAAAAATCAGATGAACGATTTTTTTTTAGTCTCACCCCCTCAATCGGTAATACCACGGTCACAGATATCACATATAAATTTTGGTCCCGATTGGAGACGATTAAGGGGTATCTCACAGAGGGCAAAGTACAGATTCTTCTATGGACTCAAAAAATTAAAAATATTTTTTTTTCATTTAATACCCAAAATCGATACTCCAATCGGAACCAAAATTTATATGTTATATCTTCGACTATAGTAGCATCGACGTAGGAGTTGAGGCTTAGGAAATCTGATGTAAAAATTTGCTTCCTACATTTAAGGACCACCCTAGGCTACATACATACATACATACGACATATAGTATGTACAAGTACATACCTAGTAGACCACCATCTTTATGCCAAAAAGAGGGAGTCATTTTGCAGTACTTCCCCATGAAAAGTCAACAAACTTTGTTCAGACAACTCTTAATGGCAAACTAAAAAGCAGAAAATAACGGCATTTTATCCATAGATACAACTACATGTCGTATAGGTATGCAGCTGTGCACACTAGGCAAGAATTTAATTAAGATCTCAAGTAGTTTAAATTGCTTTTTTTAAAAATCGACGGCAAGCCCACTGCGTAGTAGATGATGCAGGAGAGACACCCTATTATTCGCAAACTAAATTTATTGTTATAAGCAGAACGATAGTGAATGCACTAAGATTATGTCCATCTGTTGACTAAATGTTTTCAAACAAATGTGAAAATTTACAATCTATCTTAACTAAGCTGACCAACCGTCCTCCTTTGAGGAGGATTGTCCTCCTCAAACGTCATTTGTCCCTCTCAGAAATATTGTCCTACTATGTCCTTCTTGTGAGAAAAAATATCCTCCTTGTCCTCCTTTTCAAGTTTTATAGCAGTGATGAAACTTTAAAAAAATTTCATTGTATTTAAAAGGAGTTTACATCGTTCAACTTTTAGTTAAATGATGTAAACTTTTGATTCAACAAACCGCCTGTGAAAATTGTACAGTGTACACGCCTTTTAGCCTTAATCAATAATATTTAATACGGCTTTCCCACGGCACCCTAATTACGTAGTTCGCTTAAAAAACCCACAACGCGTACACTACGTATTTTGCATTTGGACTTACACTATTACCCGTATAAAATCCAGCTCAAATTCTCCAAATTAACTTCAAAATTTTAAACTCTTGCACGAATGAAGAAAAATCACAATTATAACGAAACAAAAATTTACTAGAACAGGTATATTCTGCACGTACCGATACTTTTGTTACCGGAAAATTTTATTTAATTTTTTGTAGCTGTAAATTGATTAATTTTTGTAGAAATTTTTATATTTAATGCATATTTTCTGAGCCAATCAGATATATTCTCCACGTTGCCGTTGATTTCGTAAACAGATATTTGTATTACCAAAAATTGCTACCACAATTATGTAGAGGTCTTCGCGATTCTAGGTACGTTGGTAATGCAGTCAAAATGTACAGCAATCCGGCTATGAAGATTTGTGTAAATTCTGGTATTGCATATTTCACGGGGCAACATTTTGTTACCAGCTTATGATATGGTAACAAAATTGATCGGTTACAAGAGTGCACAGAATGCGAAACGAGTTTAAAAATTTACAGGAACCGGTAAATAGGTTACAATAGTTTTTCTTACCAGTGCAGACCAGACCTGAATATCATTGTTACCGGTAACAAGAGTGCACAGAATACGAAAGTATTGTGGTTGTTCACGTTTGCCAGGTTATCTGGTTAAAAATGATTTTTCTGTAGTGTATTTTATTGTTGTACAAAAATTATTTTTAACCAGATAATCTGATAACCAGGCAAGCGTGAACAACCACAGTGCAAAAATAGTCAGCACCTTCATTCGCCGGTTAGATAAAGTTTGTTACTAGTGCAGAATAGGCCGATAATGTGTAACAGGATTTTTTAGTCAATTTTGCTTTCCATACGACGGAATTGTGTATATATACATATGTACACAAATACATTACTATATAGAAAACATTAGGAATGCTATGAAGCAATGACCTCCACAATAAAGTCACATGTGACATCAATTCAAAATGTCCGCTTACTTTGGTACAAAATAGCTTATTTACGGTGTATGACTTAATTATTGCACAGTCAAAGTAAACTCAAGCATGCGTAAATAAATAAATTCAACACAAGTGTAGCCCTCTGTGTAAGAAGAAAAAAATAAATAAAATTTACTAAAAGCATTTAAGGAAAACGCTTATCATTATCATTCCGCCATGCGGAGGAGACTCTCTTCGAGCTGGAAATACTTGGTAGACAGCATTGTTTTTGTGTGCGGTTGTTTGCGTTTATTAACTTTGCAAGCTTGCAGGCCCATTGCTGTCAGCGAACCGTACGCAAAGCGGAAGTGCCACTTTTGGTTCAACATTTTCCTTCACTTCTTTTTGTTGTATGTACAATGCTGCCGTTGTTGTTGCTGTTGTTATTAATGAATGTAACCGCAATGCGAATGCTTCGCAAAGTCAAAACAAAAGTAAAATATTTACTAAAGCGTAAAGCAGCAAAAAAAAAATAGTAATGCAGATATACAGATACATATATGTACAATAGGGTGGTGATAATTTGTATACAAATAAAGTAGACATTAAATTTTTGCAGAGCGCCCTCTAAAACTAGAAAATATGAAACTTTAAGCCGACCGGACCATGAAGTTCGAAAAATGCTGAAAAATCAGGGAAAAAAAGTAGAAAATTTACTAAATGATGAATTTAAAACATAATATAACTTCGAATGCATTGATTCCATTTTTGTTTCAACAATAAAAAAACTGACTCCCATGCTAGCGCTTTTTCTTAAAATTTCAGACCTTTTACTCGATTTATTCAAATAAATTTAAGTAAAACGTCTGCGATTTTAAGAAAAAGCAATTGTTTAGTTTTCATTCACACGGTCCAATATTTGATCTAATTTAAAAAAACTACAGATTTTACAGCTTTGGGCTCAAGTCGCAACGTCTCAAATTATTCCGATCAACTTGAAATTTCATATTTAGTAGTTTTTTGAGTAACCAGTAACAATTCCATAAATACCGGACACCTTAATGTACAAATCCACTTATACATGATGTGTATTTAACAGTAAACTATTAGCATAGGTACACATATGTATTCTGGCACACGCATGTTTGTATGTTAATACAGTGAAATCTCGATATAACGAAATTGGAGGGGTTGGACAAATGTTTCGTTATATTTATAGAATATCAAAACCTCGATACAACGAAAAAGGCAAATTTAAAAAAAAAACGTATATGTGCAAAGTTTTTTTTTATAACAAGACTCTGGCAGTCAACATATTCAGAGTTCGTTATGTAGAGGCTTTTCCTAACCATCGACATATATACACAAGTCGCTATGTAGAGGCTTTTAAGTCGACAGTATTTATGGAGCATTTTCGTATGGAAAATTTCGAAACGGGGTTTTTCAGGGTACTCCAAAAAAATGTTGATATATTGAGTTTTCGTTTTATCAAGGTTCGTTATGTAGAGATTTCACTGTACATATTTGCATATATTGACAATCGACTGAAGTTGCAACTTTTACACCAGCAGCGGAAACATTTCCCATATTCGTTTGAAATTTTTTTTTTTTATTTTAAAGTGTTGACTCGAATAAGGAACAGGAAGTAGAATAACTTACACATGATTCTAAATTGATTGTAAAATTTAACTTACATTGATTTGTGGTTTCTGTCATTCAATAAAAATGCATTATCTGGAATGAAAGCGAGAAATAAAAGGGTTAAACATTTCCATTTATCATTAAGGGATTTATCATTAAAGGATTTTTATATTATTTCTTAAGTACTTTAAAGATAGTGTATTTTTCCTGCGACTGGTTGCGACTTTCAAAAAATTTACTATTTATAACTTTTTTAAAGAAACATTCAAGGGCTACTAGAATTAAAAATAAAAATTCTAAAAACAAATTCTAGAGAGCATTGTTTTTACTAACCACTTAACCACTCTGGGTTAAAGTTAGCGGAAAGATGAAAATGATGATGAAGATCCATCAATACGAAACCACTCCTTAATATAATTGGGAAAGTTGCGCAGCAAGGAAACTGAATATCCTATTAAAATGTCCGTGTTATTTTGATCTCCAAGGCCCAATTTCATAGATTTTTGATTAACTTCAACAATTCATTTTCAGATCATACATTTAAACTGCACTTAAATGGCCAATATTGGCTATTTAAATATGAGATATGCAACCCTGTGTTTGTAACAAACAACCAAGATTGATAGATAGTTTGTTTTATCAATCTTGCCAAAGCAAATAAACAAAAAAATGTAACAACAATTTCAAGGAGCAAGCAGCAGCGTTGCCACATTTAAATTAAGTTGATCTGAAACCCAAGGAAAGTTAAATGGCATTTAAATAACAATCCAAAATTAAACTTAAATGCCGTTTAAATATTCATTTGAAATTGGCCCTAACAGATACAGATATAAAAAACTGTTTAATCACATCCTGCAGGTCTTGCAGACCCATATCACTGCACTAGCAATTTTACTCTATCCATTTTTAAAGCAGCATTTATCAAGCAGAAAATAAAATTATTAACCAAGTTTCAAATTTCCAGTTCAGAAATTAGTGCCGAATATTTCGCACTGGAAAGTATTCACTGTATCGTTCTCAAACTGCTTCTTTTATTTCCCCAGTCGTCATCCGGAGTTTATGGAAAAGTATAGACATCCGTCCGCCCACAATCCCACTGCCATTAAATTCTCTAGTGTCAATGATGGTGGATAACAAACTTCTGCATCCGCAAAATGTGCCACTTTCAACTTTCAATAAATATAAAACGATTTTCCTGCTTTGCATGCTGCCATTCTGCTGATGAAGCGGGCCGGATGCACAGAAAGCCTGAACAACACGCCATGCAAGTTCATGGAAATTATACGACATCTGAAGAACTGCAGCTGGAGCATACCAAATGAAATGGTAAAAGCATATCACGGCGGCGGCGCACACACACTTTAACAGCATTTCCAAGACAGCTGACGATGCTATAAGTTGGCATGCAAAGCAAAAATGATGATGACGATGCAAAAATTGATATGTATGTATATAAATACATGCACATCTCCATAGGAAACCATACATACATATACCAAAAGTAAATCGCATTAATGCAAAGCCAGCTGTCATACGGCCATAAAACGTTTTGTCCCAAACCATGTCTATAGATCAGCATATAAGCGTGATATCTCAGACGATTGTGCATGAAATTAGAATGTACAATTTACTATAAGACTTTTGTCACCTCCAAGAGTCAGCTGGCAGGTTAACTTAGCTTCCTTTTATTATTGGGTGAATACAAACACACGCGTACAAATAATTCTACTTTTTATATACATATATACAGTGCCGGACAAAAGTATTGGCACAGAGAATTTTTCGCAATATCTGAAAAGTTGTTTATTCTAATTTATTTTCGATAATTTTTTATAAATATATAGTTCGTTCTACACCAAAAAACATAAAAACTAAATCTCTAAATTTTGTGCAAAACTCAGGAAAATTCAATAAATTTGCTTACTTATTTGCAACTTTCTATTCAGATTTTTTAGAAAAATTCTAAGTATGCAGTTTTATAGCTCAACTAATTTTAGTATAACAAAGTGCAAGCTTGTAGGTGCTAAAAAATCGCATTGATTTTTGGAAATTTTTTTTCAGTCAGGTTCTTCCGTACAAAGTATGTTCGACAATTATTTTTTGTATGGAGCAAATGAGCAACACCTTCTACTAAAAAAATGTCCAAAAATCAACGCAATTTTTTAGATACTTCAAACTTGCACTTTGTTATACTAAAATTAGTTGGGCTATAAAACTACATACTTAGAATTTCTCTAAAAAATCTGAATAAAAAGTTGCAAATTAGTATGCAAATTTATTGAATTTTCCTGAGTTTTGCACAAAGTTTAGAGATTTTGTTTTTATGTTTTTTGGTGAAGTACGAACTATATTTTTATTAAAAAATATTGAAAATAAATTAGAATAAAAAACTTTGCATATATTGCGAAAAATTCTCTGTGCCAATACTTTTGTCCGGCACTGTATGTATATTTATGTACATCTAACATCTATTTATCCACACCCTCAAATTGAGCGAGGAACTACTCTGCCTATGGGGCCACTATGCCGAGTGCATGCAGAGTGCAACTAGACAAGCGGCCAAGTGATCACATCACACACAAAGTTAAAAGACAGGAAAACAGCACAGCCATCAGAACAAGAAGTCATCAAAGCAAGTGGGAAATTACTTACAAGAAAGCGATTACGTTGACTGCCAGAAGTGTCAGCTCAAGTGTTGCACACATGCATAACTCAATGCGGGCCTCAACGTTCTCCAAGTCACCACTAAAGCGCCTGCAGTTTGAGGTGTCAAGTGTGTGATTCGAGCGACAACTGAGCACTTGAAGACTTGCACTGCTGAAGCCCAAAAAAAAAAACAAACAAAAAAAAACGAGACAAGACAAACACAACAGTCAAGCCAACTCAGCAATTCATTAGACGCAAAGCTGCCAATTGCCAGAGAGATTCGCACAGAATGACGTAAATATGAACATATTTTCCAAAGCATTTTGCTTTACAGCTTTTAGTACCTAGTTAAGTTTGTACACACTATACATAGATTTATACAATATGTTTCTCTTCAAATATAACCGAGTGCATTTTCTGAGTTTTCGCCAGCGGTATAGTACCGGTAGGGTACTGTTCTCATCGCGTCTTGGTCAAGTGGAGGAACGTGAGCTTCGTCCCTATACATACATTGGTTCAGAATCTTGTTCATCAAAACGGGCCACAAGTGTCGCCATCTACCAGCTATTAAGCAAAATTTGATATGATGAATACATGCCCGTAGATTGGAATCTCAGTGTACTTTTTCCTATCCACAAGTAGGGAGATCCTGAATGAGAGTCTGCGCCAATTATCGCCGTTCATGAACCAACTGATTGATTGAACTGCAACAGATATTCCGGAACTCCATTGATTGAAATAAATGCAAGAATAATGCTTTAGCGTTTCTTTTTTGCCGAGAGAAAGGAGTGACACTAAAAAAACAACTCGTGAGATTTGCTCATATGTATGGCCGCCGCTGTGGTGTAGTGGTTAGCAGTGCGCGCTACTAGTCCGCAGGGCTGGGTTCAAACCCGGTTTCCGATCAACAAAAAAAATAGTCCGAGTGTATTTCTGCCGCGAAAAATTGCTTCTCATAAAAGTAAAAGTGCCATACGGAGTCGACGAAAAACTGCACGTCCCTTCCCTTTGTGTGCTCGCCCAAAGCCTAACTCATCTATTATTATTATTATGTGTAGAGTGACCTGAAGCACAACCTTCAACTCCGTCCAAATTAGGAAGGAGCTCTAGACGATTTTTTTTCCTGCGACTTTTTCAATGTAATACTGAAAAGCGCAATAAGAGCTGCCAATCTGAATCGCAACGGATAAGGCTATAAAAATACAAAGGTTAAGGGTAACGAACAAAATAGACATTCCTCCTTTTTTAAGCTTAAGTACCTGAAATAAGTATATCATTTGGTCCTTGACATAGATACCCTTTATACAACCTGTGAGACTACCACAGTCTTAGGATAGCTTTCACACTATCAAAGATGTCAGCCTCGTATTGGGTACACACATAATTTGCAATATACTAACGAGACAAATTTCAAGGAATTTCTGGTTGCAAAGTATTGAAGCTCTCAATCATTCACTTAACGCGAACTCAAATTCTTTTACTTTTGAATACGGTTTCATCGAGCGCACTATAAAGACAAAGGTATGTAAGTATAAACGCTGGAAAGAAATATTTATGTGTTGAGTCAAATCGGCTTTATGTCAATGCGGTTATTGCGTGAATATAAATAAGGTATACATATCGAGGGCTTATATTCCATACCCTCTATCTGCACTTTTCCCAAAAATTAGATTCTGATATAAAAATCCACCTAAGACTTAACTGTCATCGGTGCTATTAATGCTGATCTTATATAACGCTTGACAGAAGAATTTACTATTAAATTACAAAGTCAGAATTAACATCAGTGATGACAGGTAAATCCAAGATGGGTTCTAACATTACAAAGTAGTTTATGTGAAAATTGCAGGATTCAACGGGTATTGAATATAAGCCCTCGCTATATTGCTTATATGAAGCGCACTTGCTGTTTGCTTGCGTGATCACCTCTACGTATGACCGGCTTGTATGCCTATATGATTGCCTGCTATCTGTGCCGTCGATCTTTGTCATGCTGGTGTGCTTACAGACATACATATGTATGTATAGTAGGGTGGTCCAAAAATAACTGCGGGGGAAAAACTTTCAAATGTTAAGCTCTCTCAAAGCCCATGCCCAGTTTTTCATGTATTTTTTATGGGGATGAAACACTTTTTCGTAGAAATGGTCTAGAATTCTTCTTGAAAACCAACATTTCTGATCGCAAAACTCTTCTTCTCTTAGGGGACTTCCAATAACAATACCAATTGTTTATTTAACCATTAGGCCCCTGTTATGATTCGCCACTCTGAACATAATTGAGTTGTAAGTTGTAAATTGATATTGTGGGACACAACTCAACTCAACTTTGAAAATGCTGTTGTCTGTCCGTTGCCTGGCACCAGCATCCTCGGGCTCATTGATAAAACATATTTAACTCGTAAATGATTTCCATTTCTTGCTTTTAATTATTTTAATATCACTAAAATAACATAATATTATTAAAATATCAAAATTTGTGTCAAATTTCCGACTTTTTCAATGGCTACAGTCAACTGAAAAGAGTTGTGAACCATAATACGGGCCTTAATCTTTAGTATTTTTTTTTAACAAAAAATGTGGGTATTCCTTTTTTTCTATTTAGAAAAATCCTAGGGAAGCTCTCACTAAAAATTCAAACTTTTTTTTTTTTACCACCCTAATGTATAGTGATGTCACGCGGGTGGATGCTGCATGAACAAAATAAAGAAAACAGCAAGCGAAACAATGTAAATGTGCACCATGTGCCTCACTCTGACGTCCTGAGCACTGCGCCAGTAATGGTCCGAGTGACAATCAAAACAAATGATCTGCACAACACACAAAACGTCAATATAATTACGTAAAAATAAAGTTATAATAATAGAACTAGTAAATTATTTTAAGCCACGAGCAGCGTCATTTTGTCGTCAAAGTAATATTGACAAAATGAGATCGGCTGCTAGCAATACATACATACATAATATGTACATTAGAATGGTCCAAGTTTTGTATTGGGAAAAAAATGTCATTGCAGCAAATGACAGGGCAGCCCCTAAGTTTTTTCCTTTTGGTATTTGTAATATCTATACCAACTTACAATTTTCTACTGTAACCAATACAGGGTGCGGTGCTCAATGACCTTGAAATGTGCAACCGAGCCACTTTGAAATTGACAAACATATTGGTGATTTATATAAAAAGCTACTGACAACTGAAGCTTGTAAGTCATATTTTTTTCAGCTAATTTAAAATTGAAATGTTCTTAGGTTGCTTAACCAAATGTTTGGTTAATATATGTAAATATGTACAAAATACTTCTAGAGTAATATACATATAAACATGAGCATCCTCTAAATTTACACTTAGAAACAGTGTTGCCACACAATGTTTTTATTTTTTACCAAAATCACCGAAAAAAGTTACCAAATTCAAGAAAAAATTACCAAACTTATGTTATGTGCAGAACTGTACAAACATACACATCAAGCCCTAGATGCCTTTCTGCAAAAAAAAATAAAATTTGAAAAAATGTCGCTTTCGTTATTTTGGCAGTTAGGGCTCTATATGTATGTTTGTTCTGCACATAAAATAAGTTTGGTAATTTTTTGTAATATGTTAAAACTTATCAAAATATGGTGCGGCTATAATTTTTTCGACCACTGTATGTAGACAAGTGACAAGAAAAAATATCAAAACTTCAACACTTGAATGAAAGCTTTCGACTCACTCATAGACAGAGTGAAGTCTCCCGCTGAATGCCGTAACTTTTTGAACGAGAACAAACATATTTCCGTAGAATTCAACTCATATATATGGTTGGCGGGTACACCGGTCAATTGATGGTAATTGCAAAGCTGACGAACTGACAGGGAAAGGTAGGACCACCCAAAACCTTCCAGGAAAGGGCACTGTGGATATACTTAGCAATAACACTTTCACACAGTTTGTTAAAGATCAAACCATTCTAGTAGCCAAGGATCGCTGGAACAACATTCATCTTGCGAAACTTTCAGGATTACCTGATATTTCTATAAAAGGAAACGCTTACGGGACACTTACTAATGTGGAATCAGAACCATTTGACGTGTAAGACCGAATCGAAAAAGTTACCAAATTGAAAAATAAATTACCAAATTACCAAACTTGATAAATAAAGAAAAAAATTACAAATTTTGGTTAAAAATTACCAAAACGGCAACGCTGCTTAGAAACGTAGTTTGGTGCCAGCACCTCCTTCGGCAAGAGGAAAAATTTTGGTAGGTGCCTCGAACGCTATCTCAGAAAAAATAATTTTTTTTTGGACTAACTTAATATACATATGTACATATACTGCCGCTCTGCATTCAAATTTAATTGTTTGGCGCATTTACAAAATGGTTCACAAGTTTTGTTAGTAAAATAACGGCACCACTACAGGTCCCTCCCCTTTGTGTGACAACGTCAAGGCGCATGCCACAAATCGGAGGAGAAGCTCGGCCAAACACTAACATACATATGTGTAAGCGCCAATTTATTATTATTATTATTATTAATGATAAAAAAGTATAATTTAATCGTTCACCAGAAAGGCTAAAACGAATTCAGTCAGGTGAGCGAGTTCAAAGTACGGAATATCTGTATGATGTCTACACTTGAAAATTTCAACTCTGTTGTACTAAAATGCTAGCGCCGCAAACCAAAGCCCGTACTTAAGCTAAACTGTTCGTATGTAGATACATATGTATGTATGTATGTATGTAAGTATGTACGGTCACCCTTTTACTTTATAGTCTCTGTGATGATTCACTAACCGCATTTTAAATTTGAAGTGTTTTTCGTTCTCATTTGGTACACATACTCGTAGCTACATATGTATGTACATACATGCTACATACTCGTACGTATTGCCTGCTCGCTTATTAACTCTTTCACACCGGCCCTCATTTTCCTCCAAATAATTGCTGTAAATGCACTGTTTTATACATATGTAAATGCGTTAGTTCAATGCAGGTAGTGAAATATAGAATGGGGTTCTCAAAATAGCTCTGCCGCACACATATCGTCGTTTAAAGTACACAACCGCGTATCAAGATAATGCAAAATCGCGTATGTAAGGTTGCATAAATTAATTTCTAGATAGTAAAAACGCTTACATTTTAAAATGGATCTCTTTCTAGCTAGTATATTTCAGGACGAATGGATAAGGATTGAACCAAGAGCTTGTGTGAGCAAATCCAATTTTTGGCAGCCAATGTCAGTTACGCGGTTTTGCAGAATGACGATACGCGGTTTTGTACTTTAAACGACGATATCAACATACATACGTATGGGGAGTATGCCCTAATCTTTTTTAGAAATCTTTAAACTTAACTTAAGGACACTTACAGCTGATTTTTTATTTTTTGTCAATTTTCATATAAAACTCAAAAAATTAAAATCAGTTTTCACTCAAATGGCTTTCGTGAAATTGGCTATTAAAGATTTAAAACAAATACATAGGTGCCGTGAATACTGAGGTGAAAGTTATTGGGGTAATGTCCTAGGATTGTACGGAGACTTCGGTATTCCAAGCCGTATTATTTGCAGTCCTCTAGGACAGTGAAAAACTATCAATTGATGAAAATAATCAACTTGTAGTTTACCTCGCGGGGTTGGATAAATGCATGAATTAACTACGACAAAACCAACTAAAAAAAGTTGTAACACCCTTGTGCAGAAGTGCGCTCGGGTATAATGAGTTGTAAAGTAATGCAAAGGTAATCGGCACTTGGTTTTCTTTAAACAAGTTTTATTTCAGTATCCACATACAAAAATTACTTTGAATAGAATTTTTTCTGCACTTCATAGCTGCTTTTTCGAATTCAGGGCAAATAGTATAAAGAACGAAATTTTATATTGTAATTTTGATGTTTTGATGTTAAACAAGTATATTATGTTAAATAAATAACCAAGTAATCAGGTAAATTTTTTCTTATTGATATTTTATGTCAAAAAATAGTTAGTTACCAGTTAGTTAACACCTAACGCAGCGGTGTCCAGGCCGTCGCCCCACAAAAGCAGTTAGCAGTTTTCGAACAAATTATACAGTAAATAGTGAACACTAGCATTTTCGTAAAGAGACGTAAAGTTAAATTTAAGCTAGCATCACTTCTTTTAGCATTTTTGCACGTTGCTAGGCAAGAGCTATTTATGTATGTACATATGTATATACAGTCATGTGAAACATAATACACACAAAAATTTAACCTTTTTGGGCTATTTTTATTTTGTAATACGTAAAATTTTGTCTAAAAACTCTTAATAAAAAGTGTTTTATAAAAAAATTATAAACATCAAACAAACGCAAGTAATTTTTAGGCAAAAAACTCAACCGACTTCAATTGTCATATAAAAATTTTGGTGTACTGTTAATTTCTTCATGATCCAATGATCAGACCTAAACCTCGGAGACACTACCTTTCCGATAGAAAAATAATTATCACAATCGGTTGACGTGGTCCAAAGTTATGTTGTAACAGACGAAAAAAAAATGTATTTATCAATTTTATTGTGGCTTATTAACATTTTTATTTTAATGTTTTTATTGAGCCTTGTGCCTAGCGGCTATAACTTCTACCGCTTAGAGTTTGTTGCTTTTTCAATTATTCCCTAGTAAACAAAATCGTGGTACACAACTCAATAAAAATATTTAGAAAAAAATAAAAATAAATAATATTATAGTTAAAAAAACTAAAAACACGCTTTTATTACAAA
>NW_023458556.1:9540224-9547886 GCF_013731165.1 Rhagoletis pomonella | reverse complement strand
TTCTTAAAAAACGAGAGCTACAAATTTTTTCTTTCCACAACAAATTTACAACAAAAACACTACAATTAATGCCGTAGTTAACTTTTCCAATTTCGAAAAGTGTAGTGCTAACTTGACACACGTCTATAAGAATACAAAGGATAAGGGTAACGAACAAAATAGACATTCCTCCTTTTTTAAGCTTAAGTACCTGAATTAAGTACATCATTTGGTCCTTGATAAAGATAACCTTTATACAACCTGTGAGGCGTGGTAGTCTTCTTAGCATAGCTTTCACACTATCGAAGATGTCAGCCTCTTATTGGGTACATACATAATTTGCAATATACTAACGAGACAAATTTCAAGGAATTTTTGGTTGCAAAGTATTGCAGCTCTCAATTCGTCCCGACCACTAAGTGGCCAACACTCGAAGCCAGTTTTTAATTTGAATTATTAGTACTAAGTATAAGTTTGAATTATTGTTCGCTTTTATTTCGGTCAACCGCGCAAATTTATCATTAAACAAATATGGAATAAAAACAACAGATTTCTTTTACTTTTGAATACGGTTTCATCGAGCGCACTATAAAGACAAAGGTATGTAAGTATAAACGCTGGAAAGAAATATTTATGTGTTGAGTCAAATCGGCTTTTTGTCGATGCGGTTATTGCGTGAGTATAAACAAGGTATACATATCGAGGGGTTATATGCAATACCCTCTATCTGCACTTTTCCCAAAAATGAGATTCTGATATAATAATCCACCTAAGACTTAACTGTCATCGGTGCTATTAATGCTGATCTTTTATGTAACGCTTGACAGAAGAATTTACTATTAAATTATATTATTATTAGATTGGCGCTTACACATATGTTAGTGTTTGGCCGAGCTTCTCCTCCGACTTGTGTCGTGCGCCTTGATGTTGTCTCACAAAGCGGAGGGACCTACAGTTTTACGCCGACTCCGAACGGCGATTGTATTTTTATGAGAAGCTGTTTTTTCATGGCAGAAATACACTCGGAGGTTTGCCATTGCCTGCCGAGGGACGACCGCTGTTTAGAAAAAACCTTTTTCTATATTTTTTGGGATGTTGCTTTTACCAGGGCTTGAACCCAGGTGCTGATGTGTGAAAGCGCGCACTGCTTACCACTACACCACAGCGGCCGACGTTTAAATTACAAAGTCAGAATTAACATCAGTGATGACAGGTAAGTCCCAGATGGGTTCTAACATCACAAAGTAGTTTTTGTGCAAATTGCAGGAAACGGGTATTGAATATAAGCCCTCGCTATATTGCTTATATGAAGCGCACTTGCTGTTTGCTTGCGTGATCACCTCTACGTATGACCGGCTTGTATGCCTATATGATTGCCTGCTATCTGTGCCGTCGATCTTTGTCATGCTGGTGTGCTTACATGCATATGTATGTATAGTAGGGTGGTCCAAAAATAACTTTCAAATGTTAAGCTCTCTCAAAGCCCATGCAGTTTTTCATGTATTTTTTATGGGGATAAAACACTTTTTCGTAGAAATGGTCTAGAATTCTTCTTGAAAACCAATATTTTTGGTCGCAAAACTGTTTCCCTTTAGGAGACTTCCAATAACAATACCAATTGTTTATTTAACGATTTTTTTAATATTAGGCCCCTGTTATGATTCGCAACTCTGTACATAATTGAGTTGTAAGTTGTAAATTGGTATCTATTGTTGGGCACAACTCAAGTCAACTTTGAAAAGGTCTGTCAGTTGCCTAGCACCAGCATCCTCGTGCTCATCGGTAAAACATAATTCGTAAATGATTTCCATTTCTTGCTTTTAATTATTTTAATATAACTAAAATAACATAATATTATTAAAATATCCAAATTTGTATAAAATTTCCGACTTTTTCAATGGCTACAGTCTACTGAGAACAGTTGTGAAAGGCAATAGCAATAAATAGTTGAGTTGTATATAATATGCTGAGTTGTGAACCATAATAGGGGCCTTAATCTTTAGTATGTTTTTTTTTTAACAAAAAATGTGGGTATTCCTTTTATTCTATTTAGAAAAATCCTAGGGAGTGAGAGCTTAACAATTCAAACTTTTTTTGGACCACCCTAATATAGTGATGTCACGCGGGTAGGATGCAGCATGAACAAAATAAAGAAAACAGCAAGCGAAACAATGTAAATGTGCACCATGTGCCTCATTCTGACGTACTGAGGACTGCGCCAGTAATGCTCCGAGTGACAATCAAAACAAATGATGTGCACATCACACAAAACGTCAATATAATTACGTAAAAATAAAGTTATAATAATAGAACTAAATAGTAAATTATTTTAAGCCACGAGCAGCGTCATTTTGTCGTCAAAGTAATATTGACAAAATGAGATTGGCTGCTAGCAATACATACATACATACATAATATGTACATTAGAATGGTCCAAGTTTTGTATTGGCAGAAAAATGTCATTGTAGAAAACAGGGCAGCCCCTAGGGTTTTTCCTTTTGGTATTTGTAATATCTATACCAACTTACAATTTTCTACTGTAACCAATACAGGGTGCGGTGTTCAATGACCTTGAAATGCGCAACCGAGCCACTTTGAAATTGACAAACATATTGGAGATTTTTTATAAAGAGCTACTGTTGCCCTGACAACTGAAGCTTGTAAGTCATATTTTTTTCAGCTAATTTAAAATTGAAATGTTCTTAAGTTTGGTTAATATATGTAAATACGTACAAAATACTTCTAGAGTAATATACATACAATAAACTTGAGCATCCTCTAAATTTATACTTAGAAACGTAGTTTGGTGCCAGCACCTCCTTTGGCAAGAGGAAAAATTTTGGCAGGTGCCTCGAACGCTATCTCGGAATAAATAATTTTTTTTTGGACTACCTTAATATACATACATACATATACTGCCGCTCAGCATTCAAATTTAATTTTTTGGCGCATTTACAAAATGTTTCACAAGTTTTGTTAGTAAAATAACGGCACCACTACAGGTCCCTGCCTTTTGTGTGACAACATCAAGGCGCACGCCACAAATCGGAGGAGAAGTTCGGCCAAACACTAACATATGTGTAAGTGCCCATCTATTATTGTTATTATTAATAATAAAAAAGTATAACTTAATCGTTCACCAGAAAGGCTAAAACGAATTCAGTCAGGTGAGCGAGTTCAAAGTACGGAATATCTGTATGATGCCTACACTTGAAAATTTCAACTCTGTTGTACTAAAATGCTAGCGCCGCAAACCAAAGCCCGTACTTAAGCTAAACTGTTCGTATGTAGATACATATGTATGTACGTATGTATGTATGTATGTACGGTCACCCTTTTACTTTATAGTCTCTGTGATGATTCACTAACCGCATTTTAAATTTGAAGTGTTTTTCGTTCTCATTTGGTACACATACTCGTAGCTACATATGTACATACATGCTACATACTCGTACGTATCGCCTGCTCGCTTATTAACTCTTTCACACCGGCCCTCATTTTCCTCCAAATAATTGCTGTAAATGCACTGTTTTATACATATGTAAATGCGTTAGTTCAATGCAGGTAGTGAAATATAGAATGGGGTTCTCAAAATAGCACTGCCGCACACATATCGTCGTTTAAAGTACAAAACCGCGTATCAAGATAATGCAAAACCGTGTATGTAAGGTTGCATAAATTAATTTCTAGATAATAAAAACGCTCATATTTTAAAATGGATCTCTTTTTTATAAAGCAATCGCATTTCTGGCTAGTATACTTCAGGACGAATGGATAAGGATTGAGCCAAGAGCTTGTGTGAGTAAATCCAATTTTTGGCAGCAAATGTCAATTACGCGGTTTTGTACTTTAAACGACAATATGTACATACATATGGGGGGTATGCCTTAAATTTTTTTAGAAATCTTTAAACTTAACTTAAGGACACTTACAGCCGGTTTCACCAGCAATTTAAATGGAAAATGATTTTTTATTTTCTGTCAATTTCCATATAGCAATCAAAAAATTAAAATCTAAAAAAAAATCAGAGCAAATAATATAAAGAACGAAATTTTATATTCTACCTTATCCTGAGCTTCACCCGAAAAAAATTTCACCCGAAATTTTCTATTCCGCGCATAGTAATATACGCAAGTAATTTTTAAGCAAAAAACTCAACCGACTTCAATTGTCATATAAAAATTTTGGTGTACCGTTAATTTCTTCGTGATCCAATGATCAGACCTAAACTCAATTAGTAGCATGGGACCACCTCGGAGACACTAACTTTCCGATAGAAAAAGAATTATCACAATCGGTTGACGTGGTCCAAAGTTATGTGGTAACAGACGAAAAAAAAATGTACAATTTATCAATTTTATTGTGGCTTATTAACATTTTTATTTTAATGTTTTTATTGAGCCTTGTGCCTAGCGGCTATAACTTCTACCGCTTAGACTTTGTTGCTTTTTCAATTATTCTCTAGTGAACAAAATCGTGGTACACAACTCAATAAAAATATTTAGAAAAAAATAAAAATAAAAATTTAAAAAAATTAAAAATTATTTTTGAAGTCTGTTAAAAAGAAAATTTAACAAAATATCGTGTCCCTATTAGTTTTCACATGACTGTATGTATAAACTATACCCAGATTAAAATAAATTATGAAATAACAATTATTTTTCACAGCTTTTCCAATTCTGTATTCGGAATAAACTTCCAGCAATACAATAACTGCTTCGATTTTCAATGCAGCGCTGACACCAATCGACAGTTCTTTACACTGAATGCTTTTGTTCATACATAGATATATAAATACATATGTATGGGTGTTTATTTCCGGGTGCCATATTGAACATAAATTTTTTTTTTATTTCCTCGCCTTTAGACTAATGTTGAATGCAGTGGAGCGAATTTTCATGTTTATGCTGCTTCGTATTTCAGTTACATACATTCCATACATTAATATGTACATTAGACTGCATCACTACAAAAAAAAATCGGTACTAATTTTCCATTGGAATTATAAAATCTATTATATTTTAAGACGGCCACCAAAATATTTCGTAAAATATTAAGATTTAAGTGAGCTGGACCGCATCAAAAATCTCATCATTACGATTCCGTTCAAAATTTTTTTTTAATTTTTTTTTAAATATTTTTATGCAAATATTTTAAGCTTAAAGCGTTTTGTCATTTGAGGGGACTTTTTTCAAAAAAAAATCTTTAAGAAACTGTTTTTATTAAAAAAAAAACTCAATTTTTGGAGGTATTTTCAAATCGGTCCAGCTCGCTTAAATCTTAATATTTTTCCGAAATATTTTGGTGGACGTCTTAAAATATAATAAAGTTTGTAATCCCGGCGGAAAACCCGCTACTTTTTTTGGTGATGCAGTCTAATGTACATACATAAATATGTAGTTTTCTTTGGTTTTGTGATTTTCAACTAAATTCTTTGATATTTGTTTTATGTGTATTTTCATTTTGCCGAAAGAAAACTGATGCAACACATGTTGCTTCCAGCCCACGCTGCGCTGCCCAGAAGTGTTTATGGGCATGTACATACATATGTACATATGTGTGTATATTCATGATAATAAAGTCTGTACTTGCATTTTTTTTTTTTTTTGAGCACTGAATGGAATCGTCCATTTTATTTATTTGCATTGTTGTCGAAGTTCTAGACTAAAAATGATATCCGTGATTATTCGAAAAGCAGTTGTTGTTAGTTCATTGTCTAGCTCACGCTCATGTACATATGTAAGTTTTTTGGTATAGGGTGGCCCACCGCCTATTTGCCTTATTTATTTTGAGCCTATTTGCTTTAATTATTTTGATCGCTTTGACGTGTGCTAAGGTTCTCATAGTTTTATATAGGAAGCAAGAGTTGTTTTATTCTTTCCCATTTTATATTCAATGAAGCGTAAATTTGCTAAGTCCAAAAGATCCACCGAAAATCCGAAAAGGCCAAAATACATAATACGAAATAATTTAACAAGGATCGAATCCTTTTAAATTTGTATTCAAAGTTTTGCGAGGTACTTGAAGGCAGCCAGCAATTTGCTGCAGTTTCGAAATAGACAACAATTTTTCTTGAGCTTGAGGCCGTTTTTTGTGAAAAATGTTGTGGAAAAACAACAACAACTTACACATAGTAGAGGTTATAACTGCTATTTAGGAGATCACCACATCTCCTCATCAGACTTTTCATCGAGTTCACTGCGACTTCAACCAGCAAATGCAAATAACAGTTTCAAAATGTCACAATAACTTTTGAATTATTTTATAAGAAACAGGGTCATCTTACTGTTCAATGAGCCACCCTGTACGACTTCAGTTCGCGAAGCGCAACAGTTGGTTTCATATATCTATAGAACTTGGTTTAGTATTTACATTTGTACATACATATCTATGTATGTGCATTAGGGTGGTCCAAAACAAGTGAGGTCGAAATTTTAATGCTCTCACCCCGTAAGATTGTTCTACATATATCGCAAAAAATATGCCCCAATTTTTGTATTTTGAAATCAAAAAATATTTAGAGGTCGCTCAAAGCGCTTTCTATGTTAAGTTTTCTATGTATTTTATAGAGGGGAAAACAACTTTTCGTAGAAGTGGTATAGAATTCTTGAAAATCAGTATTTTTTGTTCAGAAAGCTCTGGTCCTCTTCAGCAGACTTCCAATAACAATACCTATTTGTTTTCCGATCGAATTATATTGCTTTCCAAGAATTTTACACCATTTCTACGAAAAGTGATTTTTTCCCCATATAAAATACTGGGAAACTTTGAGAGCTTTGCGCGACCTCTAAGTAATTTTTGATTTCAAAATAAAAAAATAAGGGTACATGTTTTTCGGTATAGAACAATTCTAGGGGGTGAGAGCATAAAAATTCCGACTTTACTTTTTCACATGCATTTTTGGACCACCGTAATGTACATGCTAGTGGTAATATAAACACCTCAAGCATGTGTAACACATTTTCCAATAGTAAAATGCAGTAAAATAACAAATCAAAAAGGAACTGAAAAATAACAATAACGCGCTCCAGACATGTACATTCATACATTTGTATCTAGGTATGTATACCCACCATTCATATGGGTATGATTTTTAAGCTTTTTAGCGAGACAAGCTTCCAACAGCTGCCAGTACAGATACGAAAACGAAATGACAACAATAAAGACTAAAATTTTTGTAAGAAATCAACAGCAATTGATCAGAAACAAATCATACACCTTTTGTACATGCATGCATATGTATGTATGTGCGTATGTATGTATGTAAGCTGATACGAAATTATGGTTGTTTTGATTCGATGAGTAATAAACGCGTGTTTAACAAAAACAGACACAAAAATTTAAACAAAGCAGTTTGACGTGACTTCGAGTTTCGAAATTTCGTGTAAAAAAGTGGAATCTTAGCGATGACTATGACTCTGTAAGAAAAAACAAATAATACCAAAATCATTACTAAAATATGTACATGTATATGGATAGGATAGTGCTGCTGTTTTTAGCCTTGACACGCCAGAGCCATGCACGCATATCCATCGCGAAATCAATTATGTATTGATGGATAGCATTTTGATGTTATTATTATGTTATTTTAGGAATATCTTAGTATGTTGAATTAAAATACATCCTTGGTTTTTTTCCAACACGTCGAAATTTTTTTATTGGTGGTCCAAAAAAATATCTTCC
>NW_023458556.1:9538538-9540124 GCF_013731165.1 Rhagoletis pomonella | reverse complement strand
CTAAGAACCACAACCGTTATTTGTGAGAAGAGAAATTACAGTGTTTTGGCTTTGACAATTCAAAGACAGGCGTCGTTGATCGCATAAGTGGTTCGAAATTGACGAACTGGTAGGTAGCCGCCAAGACACATTAAACAGGTAGTATCAGTAGAGCAAAAACAACATTTGCGTGTATTTTGTTGTTGCTTCTGGTATCGAAAGTGTCAAAAACTGTTCTGAATTTTTTCTTCTAAATCAAAGCGTGCCATGTGAAATACAAAAAATTATAAAAAATAAAAAATTGAAATTGGAAAAAATAAAAATTGTTGCAACTTTCTTTCCTAGTAATTTTGTTTGCTTCTCGAAGCATTGATCCATCCTTTACAAGGGCCAGTAATCAGCGGTTGTGCTGCTGAGTTGGGCGAACGTTCCAAAAGCTGCTATTCAATCGCTTGTTTTGTATGGAAAAAGGTTTCACATGCAAATGGATTTTAACAATTCAGAATTTTTGTGAGAAAAAATTAAAAAATATTTGACATTTTCGAGACCAAATAATTTGAAAATAAATCAAATCAGCTGCTCTACTGATACTACCTGTTCAATGTACCTTGGTAGCCGCTTTAGGTCATACCAGTTCATGAACTGGTATTTTTACCGACTGGTTTGGGCTTTTCACTGCAATGTATTTATAAAAGCATTGAGGTGTCATTGAGCCATTGTCGTTGCGCAGTGGCAGGGATATAACTTTTATGCATCTTAATCAGAACGGCATTCGCTTCAATATCTGATTTTTTATCGAAAGGGAGTGGACATAAAAACGTGCAAATAATATGTATTTACAAGTTCGGCAAGTGAATATACTATGTTTGCAAGTATGTATCTACATATTTGCGGTAGAGCTTGGTAAGTTTTTTTTTCTTTCATTGGCACCGATATCCATTATTCTCTATGCGTTTATTGACGTGCATTGCATATTTCTTAAATGCATATATGTATAAATATGTGCACATGTATATGAATTGATTTGCATAAACACATTTTGGTAGCGTCTCGTGCGTTCTTGCTACTTTTGCTCTCCTCTTGCTTTCCTCTTTACGATGTGCATATGTAAATGTTACGTCTTCTAATCACTCCCGTCCCAAAATTTTATTCACATATATTGAGGTCGTTCTTGCAATATTATTTCATGAAATGTTATCTGCTAAATTGTAAAATGAAAAGGAGAAAAAGCGTACAGAATTGGTTTGACATATGATCTGATAGTTGTGGCAGTAGCTTGATTTGAGATCAAAAATCTATCTTTAACAAAAACTCCCTATCTTTCGCTCAGACGATGACCTCGCCCAAAAGACGTGTGTCAAGTTAGCACTACACTTTTCGAAATTGGAAAAGTTAACTACGGCATTAATTGTAGTGTTTTTGTTGTAAATTTGTTGTGGAAAGAAAAAATTTGTAGCTCTCGTTTTTTAAGAAAAAATGGTATGTAGTGCTAACTTGACACCATACACCTAGTCGATAGAATTGAGATATTGAAAATGTTATAACGGCATTAATTGTAGCTTTTAGCTTTAAAATTTGTTGTGGAAAGAAAAAATTTGTAGCTCTCG
>NW_023458556.1:9528102-9538438 GCF_013731165.1 Rhagoletis pomonella | reverse complement strand
TGCTAACTAACATACACTAGGCGGCAAATGAAAGTGTACGCTTTGTTCTAATATAATATTCACAATTATTTTCATGAATAATTTTTTGCATTAATTATTTATGAAAGTATAGTTCATTCTATAGTATAAACCATATAAATCAAAGTTTCACATTTTATATAAAGTTTACAAAAATTAAAAAAAAAAAAATTGACTTTTTATTCAGAATTCTAGAAAATTTTCGAGTATGCAGTTTTTGTAGCCCGTTCAATTTTATATTTCACATTTTATATAAAGTTCACAAAAATTCAAATTATTCAGAATTCAGAAAATTTACTAGTATGCAGTTTCGTAATGACGGGTTTTGCATATGTGTAAGCATTTCTTATGAAAAGTCAAAGTTGTTATATAAAAAAAGCCGCAAAAGCAGTTGAAAGTCCCACTTCATTAGACCAAAATTAAATGAGCTACAAAATGCATACTCGTATATATTCTGAATATAAAGTTGAACATTTTGATGAATTTTTCTTGAATTTTTGTGAATATAAAATAAATAAGCGCGAACAATAATTTCATAATTAATTAACACAAAGAATTGTTCATGAAAATAATTGTGAATATTGTAAATATTAGGACAAGGCGTACACTTTCATTTGTCGCCTCGTGTATGTCCATAGAACACTGGAGATATGAATGTAGCGCTTCTTAATGCTTTTTAATAGTAACACTGGTACTCTACCAAGAAAAGGCGAGAGAAGTAATTTACTTCATCAAGTGAAAAGGAACAAAGCCTTCAGAGCAGAAGGAATACTAACTGAGCTGTACAAAGGTGACGGCGAAGAACTCAAAGAGCACCAGCTGTTTAGCACAATTTGGTGACTACACAATTTGGAACACAAAAAAAAATGTTGAGTGCGCATATACATATGTATGTATGTATGTATCAGGTTTGATAGCTGTTGGCCATGCGAACAATGCCTTATACTCAGATTTATTACACCAATTCGTATTCTTGAAAAAAAAATATTTCATGATCCAAAAATCTTGGTATAGCGATCAAATTTTTTTCTCCAAATTTTGAAAATCATCGTTTAGCATACAAAGCAAATATAGGCCAAAAAACGATGAATTTTCAAAATTTTGAGAAAAGAAATTTGGCTGCCATACTCAGATTTTTGGATCATGAAATTATGTTTCTCGAGAACACGAATCGATCTAGTAAAATATGCGCACTGTAGATTATTTTAAAGTTCATTTTGGATGCACAGTGTTATATTTCTAAGCATTGGAATTTCAGTGCACTTTTCCCTAATCATAACGAGGAAGATATTTTAGTGTATACGGTCCAATCGAGCGATAGAGTCAATCTCTTCTTGAACCAACTCATTGCTGCTCAATCCACAAAGAAATTTTCTCTGATTCTTATACTAAATCCTTTTGGGCGAGTTAGCGACTGTCAGGTCATCGTCTGAGCGAAAGATAGGGAGTTTTTGTTAAAGATAGGTTTTTGATCTCAAATCAAGCTACTGCTACAAATATCAGATCATATGTCAATCTAATTCTGTACGCTTTTTCTCCTTTTAATTTTACAATTTAGAAGATAACATTTCATGAAATAATATTGCAAGAACGACCTCAATATATGTGAATAAAATTTTAGGACAGGAGTGATAAGAAGACGTAACATTTACATATGCACATCGTAAAGAGGAAAGCAAGAGGAGAGCAAAAGTAGCAAGAACGCACGAGACGCTACCAAAATGTGTTTATGCAAAACAATTCATATACATGTGCACATATTTATACATATATGCATTTAGGAAATATGCAATGCACGTCAATAAACGTGAACAACCACAACGCATAGAGAATAATGGATATCGGTGCCAATGAAAAAAAAAAAAAACTTACCAAGCTCTACCGCAAATATATAGATACATACTTGCATACATAGTATATTCACTTGGCGAACTTGTAAATACATATTATTTGCACGTATTTATGTCCACTCCCTTTCGATAAAAAAAATCAGATATTGAAGCAAATGCCGTTCTGATTAAGATGCATAAAAGTTATATCCCTGCCACTGCGCAACGACAATGGCTCAATGACACCTCAGTGCTTTTATAAATACATACTGCAAGTACATACATTGTAGTGAAAAGCCCAAGCCAGTCGGTAAAAATACCAGTTCATGAACTGGTATGACCTAAAGCGGCTACCTTCCAGTTCGTCAATTTTGAACCACTTATGCGATCAACGACGCCTGTCTTTGAATTGTCAAAGCAAAAACACTGTAATTTCTCTTCTCACAAATAACGGTTGTGGTTCTTAGAACGCAGGTTTTAATCCGCTTGGGGTAGTCAATGTAAATTGTTTCAATATAAATTATAAGTTTGTGAATTAAATTTCATTTGAAAAAAAAACTAAATAATTTGCATACAAATCAAAAGAAATTTGAAAAAAGTATTTTTACAATACAATAAAAAATATTGCATTTCAAAAATACCAACCGCAGCAGGGCTTAAGCACTAACTACATAGTTGTACTCTTGTTCAAAACTAGTAGCTTTCCCTGCAGGGTATGTTCATACTATACATGCATACATACATACATATCAATTCCAATGTAAAATATTTCATACCTACGCAACTTAAAATATTTCGACCACAAATGTACGAGGGATGTTTCCGAGGTTCTGGGAATTTGGTTAAAACTTTCGTTATTTTGTTAATTTTCCTTAATATTACAATGTAGTTTTTCAACATAATCTCCATATAATTGAATACATTTATCCCAAGGATAACCAAATTTTTTTAAGCCGTCCTCGATGTCTCCCCAATCCACCTATTTATGGCACGTGTTACGTCAGTTAAACTTTCAAATCGAACAACCCGTTAGGGGGTTTTCAAATCTGGGAACAGCCGATAATCACTGGGTGCAAGATCCGGGGGGAATAAGGTGGGTGCGGAGGAAGTAATTGCCATCGTTGCAATAACAGACGCTTATGCAGCTTTCCAGCCCGTTTTTTGACAGGTGCCTGTCGCAGTGATGTTTTCACACCTTAACACAAAAATAAATTTATTGCTCTTTGATATTTTGCTGCGTCTTCCATGGTTACAAAAACACTGTTATAAAAACTAAACTAAACTAAACTTGTCAAGACTTGTCTGGCACCAATAAAATTTTTTTTTTATTTATTTATTTATTTATTTGTTACAGTCTTGCGACTTAAAAGTACAGATAGGTATTTTTAATATATAACAAAGTATGCGTATATGTAAGTTTAAATTTTCAATTACAAAGCTGTTTATGTTTCTAAAACTATCAAATAACCTATATAAATGTATATTGTCTAACTAGTTTGGTAGCTGGCGAGGCCTAGTCTCCAGTCTACCTTTAAATATGTACTATGTGCAGCAGGCGGAAAGACCTTGTTTCCGCTCCGCGTTGCTCAGGAGTTGGTAGTCACGGTCGGAAAGGCCGAGTCTCCGATCCATGTTCCCGTCGTCATTAATATGCAAACCCTGACGCTGGATTCCGTGATGTGAGGCGGGCGGAAAGGCCTAGTTTCCGCTCCGCGTTATGGTCGGGCTGTTGGGCATAGTCGGAAGCTTTCGTATGCTAGATCATTTGCTGCTTGGTCGGATGGAAAGGCCTGGTTTCCATTCCGTTCCGTGCTCTCCTACCTAATAGCCAGAGTTTTACAGTGATCAAATAGTTGTCTTTTAAAAGCAACAAAGTTATCACAGTCTTTAACATGTGGCGGTAACTCATTAAAACACTTTAAACCTTTATAAAATATATTTTTTTTGTCTACCTCTGTTCTATAAAGTGGGAGTCTAAAGCAATTGTTTTCCCTGAGTATATATGAATGAGTTTCATTTATATACCGAAGATTGTCGCTCAGATAGTCTGGAAGTTTACCGTTCTTTATGTTGTATACGAATTTCATAGCATGATAGAAAACCTGTTGCTTAACACTCAACCAATTCATATCTGTGATCATCTCCTGTGTAGGTGTATCGTAACGCTTATTTAATATGAACCTCATAGCTCTATTTTGCATTTTTTGCAATTTCTCGATATTTGCGTCGCTTGCTAAGAAGAAGATTGTTGGGCAGTATATAAAATGTGGTTCTACTATAGATCTATAGACCAGGGTTTTATACCTTCTTCTCAGATACTTACAAGATCTTTTCATAAGACCAATTTTTTTCGCAATTTTGTTCACTGTATGCTCAACATGCTCATCAAATTTAAGTTTATTATCTATATATATACCCAGGTACTTAATGAGTTTAACTTCCTCAATTTCTTCCTCTTTGATTTTTAAATTGTAACTGGTGGTTCCAAGATTAACTGCTCTAGTGAGGATCATAAACTGTGTCTTTTTTACATTCAACTTAAGTTTATTTAAACACAACCATTTGTACAAAGAATCCAAGTCTTCTTGCATTTTAGTCATCGCAGTCTGTAAGTTTCTGTCACTGATCGTTGCCTGTAAGTTCTGCGTAATTTTATTACATATAGCACAATTCCCAAAACTTTGGAAACATACCTCGTACATGCATGCATATTCTTGTCTCCTGTATTTAGTGAAGCTTTTTTGTACTACATACTGATTTAAAAGCACTTTCGTCAGCGCAGGTGCCATCGTTGCGAAAATGCAATTTTACACCTCAATCTTCCGCCTGACAGCAAACAGCAGACGCAGCGCAGCACGTAGAATGCGGTGGAGATGATGCTAGCATTTATTTAAAATTGATGTCATGCTCACATTAACAATAGATTGGGTGACACTACGTCATGTGTTGTAAATGCCGGTGTACGATAGGTATGTATGTAGTCCAGTGCGATCGCCTTCACTGTGGGATATTTTATGCCGCATTCACTTATTGCGTAGGTAAATATGTAAACTGACCCTGGAGGCATTGAGATGACGATGATGACAATAACAAAGTGGATAAAGCTACAGTTGTGGCATGTGAATGTAAAGGTACATATTTTACACACGTCTTTTTATTATCCGTTCAAGTTGAGAGATTCCCAAGAATTCATGAGCTGTTCTGCTTTTCTGCTCGGTTGCCTACCTTTGGTACAATACTTCAGCACTCCCAGGTTAAAAGTTGTAATCATGGGTGGTAATCATTATAAGTAAGTATTATAATTTAACGCAGCATTTATAATGAATTTTTAATAAAAATATAGTTCATACTTCAAAAAATCCCTAAAACTCAAAGTTTCTAAGTTTGTAGAAATTAACAAAATTGTAAAATTTTAATCAAAATTTTACACTTTATTCAGAAATTGTTTCACAGTGTAAAAATCAACAGTACTTATTTATTTATTTAGCCACTTCGAAATGAGTGGGCTTCACGCTAAATATGTATATATATATATATATGTACATTAGGATGCATCACAAAAAAAAAGTTTATTATATTTGTAGACCTCCGTCAAAATATTTCGGAAAAATATTAAAATCTACATGAGCAAGACCGATTAGAAAATACCTCCAATAAAATAAAAAAAAAAAATTTTAACATTTTTATGTAGATCTTCTAAGCTCAAACTCTTCTATCATCCCCGATGATTTTTTAGAAAAAAAAACATTTTTTAAAACTAATTATATTTATAAAGACTAACGACATTATACATAAAAAATTAAGTTGCTTTAAAAAAGGTTTATAAATTTAAATATACATATGTATAATCGTCAATTTATAAAGCTCTTTAAAGATAATTTTTTTTTCTATGAATATGAATTTTCGGAAGTATTTTCAAAGTTTAAAATATAATAAGTTTTATGTTTCCGATGGAAAAACTGTACCGATTTTGGTTTTATGGAGAGTGATGCACCATAATGTACACACATCTCTACATTTATAAGAATGGAAAATACTGTCATAATCCTTTGGACAAAAAACACATGTCAGGGTTTAAAAGCTTTATGTTGTGATCAAATGCATCTACACATTATGAAATGAAAATAAATTACCTCTGCTAAAGTAAAAGTAAAGATTTCAAAAACTGTGACTTTTTTTCTCTAAATCTAGCAAAATGTATGTAGTACAATGAAGCTTATCAGAACCCATAACCTGTGAGAAGCGAAAACTTGCGCAAGCCAAACAAATTTTACTTCTGCTGTTTACTGGCAACGTCTCAGAACTATCTGTAGTTCATCCGGTTCAGTGTGGAGTACCAAAGCTGGTCCATAAGATATTTAGCGCCTGAAGTGCTTGCGATCGGCGACATGGAGCATAAGGGCCTAGTTACAGATAGTATTCCGTCGCTTCATAACGCATATCTTTATGGTTCTAAGGGTGGCATTCTGGCAGGTCGTGTATGCTACTGGAAACGTTTCTTTGATTTTGACGACGTGGACTTTCAACCTCTACCGTCCTTATTGTAAATAGAGTTTACAATGCTTTTGCAGATTAATTTGAACCTCATGTCAACGATACCATTCTCCAATGCCAAAATCTTTGAAGTCGAGGGGTATATGAAGTCAAGAAAACAAATTTTCATGGTTCAAGTTTCAAGCAACAGTAATCAAGCAGTATCTGTGTTTGAAGACCAGATAAACTTTAAAACCTAATTTTAATTTTCCTGCAATGCTTGAGAAAACGGCACTTAGAAACTGTAGCTTTCCCGCTTGTATAGGTTCGTGGTATTTTTGCAGTCAACTTTTCGGTTTGCATTTTTTTTTGCACTAAACCTTTGTTATGTTAATAACATTTTTCGGAAACGCAAGAACACAATCTTTTTTTAGCCGACTCAAAAGTCAACGGTAATTTTTAGCCACTTGAAACTTGCACTTAGTTATACTAAAATTTAATGGGCTACAAAACTATGTACATACATTCTCATCAATTAAGAAATCGAATTAAAGAATTTTAGATTCGATGAAAATTCCTCCTTTTTTTGAAGTCGGTAAAAACCAAGTCAATTTTGATATACAAATTTAGGAGTACCGTTAATTTTGTCATCATCCAATCCATTTTTTGAAGTCCGTTAATAAGAAAAATTGTATATGGAAAAAGTATGTAAATAAATAAAATCGTCAAAACGTCAGGGAATGCATATTTTTGACGTTGTCTGTATGTATGTAAATGTTTTATCCTATGTGGTATAAAAATAGCATTAACTATTACAAACCAACCATAAGCGACAAACAGAATGCAACAGAATAAGACTTTCCCTTGCCCTAGATTCTTATTGGGCATTAGCCCAAATTATAGCATGTTAAATAAGTATATAGTTTTGTATTTACATACATATGTATGTAGGTTTATATGTGCACATACACAAAAATGCAATTTGTCGACAATCTCTGGTATTTTTGGCATTATGCATAGATTTATGGTTTGTCTAGAAGAAGCGTGTAAGCGATTTCAAACATTTTCCATTAATTATATGCTGATTTAGACTTAAAGCATTTTCGTTTCTACAAAAAATATTGCCTTCTCATCGCCCTCTTCTTAGTGTTTGTGTGTAGAGGGCAAAGAGAAGGTTGCATTTTTCGGTAGAAACGAAATCGGCATTAATGATATAGTTGAACCATGTTTAGTAGAAAGACAAAGTGGTTACCGAGATACACCTTTGTAGTCATAAAGTGGGTGGTGCCACGCCCAATTCCTAAAAGTCTATATCAGTCTTATTTATTGTTAAGAGATTACTGTAAATATTAGCTTAGAGTAAATTAGCGTCCTCAGTTAACGAAATTTCGGAGTTTTCATATTTCTGAAATTTACCGTTATAAGGAAAGCGGGTGTAATTTTAATCCGATTTGCCATGCCCATTATCCAAAACTTTATAATAATACAGTTTTACGCAAAAAGGTTATTGCAATCATCGATTTTAAGTGAATTAGCTTCAGTAGTTGCTGCTTTATTTCAGTTTTCGTGTTTCTGTAAATTATCGTTATATGGCAAGTGGGCGTGGTTATTGCCCGATTTCAAATATTTTCGAAAAAAATCTTAGTTAAGACTCTAGGCAAGGCTCGTACCGAGCTTGGTAATATACTCTGTATCGACGGGATAGTTAACTTTTTTATTTCGAATTTTAATAGGGTTGCACCTGTCTAAAAAACTATAAGATCCGCACCGTTCGTTTGATTACCAAAGATGAGGTGTGAAGTGTAATTTTTACCGTGGCTCTACGGTATTTTTACCGTGGATCTAGGGTAATATGTTACCGCGGATCTACGGTAAAAGTTACCGTGGCGCGTGTGTGTAGCCACTGCCATTAAATAAACTAAAGAGAAATAGGAAAAAATTTGTTAAAATGTCGTGTCCCTATTTCCCCGATTTATTTACGTCCATAAACCTAGCTGACCCAAGTCGCCAAAAATCAATAAAAATTTGCTAGTAATTAGGTGGCTTTTAGGTGTTAATTAGGGCCTCCAAAATTAATTTAGGTGTTCCATTGGTTTCCGAGAAATTCGCAAAAATGTGTGGGTCAGCTAGGTTTCCGAATTTCTCGGAAACCAATGGAGCTACTAAATTAGTTTTAGTGGCGTTGAAGAACACCTAAAAGACACCTAATTCCTAGCTAATTTTTATTGATTTTTGGCGACTTGGGTCAGCTAGATTTATGGACGTGATTTATTTTATACCATTGTATTTGTACATATACATATGTATCATACCCATACTAACCTTTTGCATGGATTCAACTTTCGTAAAGCTCCAGTGTAGAACTCAATTTCGCATTGGCTCATAAATTTCTGCACATTTTTTTGGCATTCGAATTTTTGGTCACACCGATATTTGCACTTTAAAACACTGCTCTGCTTTCTCTTTTATATTTTTTAAAACACATACATTTAATTCCTTAGAAAATCCGATTCTCACATATTAAGCCAACACAAAATTAAAAAAAAAAAACTGGTTATGCATTCTACACACTTCATATCTGCTGCTGGCGCGTAACTGGAGCCTCAAAACTGGGTTCGCAAATTGCTTTCAATGGCTTCATGTTTGTTCAAGTTTGTTTCGTGCCCATATGTACATGTGTTTATGTTATCGAGCACAAATGAAATTTTAAACTGAGCAAAGTCTAAATATAAAATATCAAAAATTACTATTTTCTAAAATTAAGCTACGTTTTTCAATGCAATCGAGTCACTGGAGACTCCACACTGGCTTCGTAATTTGCTTTCAATGGCTTCATGTTTTTAGTTTGTTTTCTCTCCCACGGTATAAATGTTTGCAGTTATCGTACACAAATAAAATTTCCAACTGAACAAAGTCAAAATATAAACAACTACCACTATTTTCTAAAATTGAGCTGCATTTTTCAATGCAATCGTCACTGCATAAACAAAAAACACGAATGGAAAAGCAAAGAAAAACAAAAATATCCGCCGCGCAAACCACGACGTTGCTGCCAGAGAACTTGATTGAATTAATTTTCTGGCTGTCAAATAATCTGACGTTCTCTTTATAAAATAATAACGTCCCAAACCGGTTCACTTGATGCATTTGGTCCCAAAACGACTTCGGTACAGTGTTGCCAGAGTAACTCCCTGAAATATCTTAATTTTTTCACAAAAAAAATCTTTCTATTACAAAATATCTATATTTAAATACACCTCCAAAGAAACGCATAATTCGATATTGGTTATTTACCAGCCGACTTCACAAGCATACTTTTTCTCGCATACCGAGCGGTTTGCGAGATCTCGCATGCTTTCGGCTATCATTTTTGTTGTCTGACATTTCCCACAACTCTTCAGAAGAGAAACGTTCAGCCTTATAGGGCTTTCGCACGAGGCGATTTTGAGGCAACTTTTGTGTTCAACTCACGCAGGGTTGCACGAAAAAAAACTTGAATGGCTAAAAATATCAAAATATTCGCCATAAAAGGGGATCTGTATTGTTCAACTTTGCATTCTACTTTTGGTTGAACGGCCTTTCAACTAATCGCTTTCAACAAAGTTGGTCGAAAGCCAACATTTAGCCATTCAACTTTTTTTTCGTGCAACCCTGCGTGAGTTGAATACAAAAGTTGAACGCAAAATCGCTCGTGCGAACACCTTCTTATCATGAGTTTCATTTTCCCCGAACCGGTTCACTTTTCACTCTCGGTTTCCATGGTTTTACTATGGGCGGATGACAAATTTTCCGGTGAATTTTTTTTCAGGCGGAACTCAGGATAAGGCAGTTTGTTTATTTTGGTGGAAAATACAAATTTGGCCTGAAAAGCTCGAACCTTCTCTTTTGGCATAATTTTACAAATGAAAATGTATGCTGTCAAGTGCCCAGTCAACAAAACTCTTTCTCGCTTGCGATACAAAAAAGGAGAACGCGTGCGAGATTTTCAAGCATGTGAAGACGGCCGGTTAGGAATG
>NW_023458556.1:9526871-9528002 GCF_013731165.1 Rhagoletis pomonella | reverse complement strand
AACGCGTGCGAGATTTTCAAGCATGTGAAGACGGCCGGTTAGGAATGTAGCGATACCATGCAGGTATCGATACTTTTACTGCCCGTCTCCACAAGATAAAGTTTATATCTTGATACATATGTTAGAATATAAATACCCTGCAAGAAGACTGACCTATGATTATCGGATAAATTAGTGGGAAAACTGACTAAAACTTTTCGTCAGTTTAGCGATTAGTTTTGTATGGGCTTGGGGAAAAAAGTGACCACTTCTCCGGGCGTGTGATAGTGCATCCCATTCTTGCACACACATGGGCGCATTTGCCTTACAGTATGTTCACTCGCTCACACATTTCATCTAGTTGGTGATGTACAAGTGAGTTTAGCGATGAAACTATTGGGAAAATATCGCGATAATTAGTGATTTTTCTGACCACTACTCTAACCTCTAAATAATTGATAAATTAGTGAATAGATGGCAGCGAAATGTCCAAAAATACATGAAACCAAATTAAAAAAATACAATTCGATTTAGTTTATGTGTTTGTTTTATTTGTAAAAATATATTGTCGAATATTAACTTAATTTCACAAGCTTTTTCAGAACTACTGAGCTCAGACAATTCTTCTCATTTTTAATCGGGGTCTGAATTTTCGTCGCTAAAAACAAATGCCTCAGCGCCGTTTGGTCTAAGTCGGCCTAAGCACACTGGCCCCAAATTTTTTCTTCTCTATCCACATAGCGCTAAAAAAAGGTTTTTGCTATTTTTTTATATAAAAATTGAATACACTGATTTTTATTAATTCTTTTTTTAAATTCACCGACCTCTTTTTGCACCACAGCTAACAATGAAGTAAAATTCTCTTTGATGTATGTGTGTATGTACATATGTATGCGAGCGTACCATCGATAGTTTCTTTTCGCCGTCAGCCGTTTTTTGCAGGGTACTTGGTCAAATTACCTGGAATCGAACGAAAAGTATCGAGTATTTAATTTTATTGTTTCATCACTAATTCTAGTGCAACACTGCTTTTTGCAAAAAAAAAAATCAACAACACGTGTTGGTTGGTTGTTGACATTTCCATTCATTTAAAAAGCGGAATTTGCTAATTGCAAAATGTTTAAGCGACAGAAATTCGATGCTGACGAGCAG
>NW_023458556.1:9497613-9526771 GCF_013731165.1 Rhagoletis pomonella | reverse complement strand
CTAATTGCAAAATGTTTAAGCGACAGAAATTCGATGCTGACGAGCAGATTGACGATGGACGAACGGTGCAGGCACGACTCGTCTCAGACACTGGCGAGGAAGCTGGGCCACCAATTGATTTACCAGTGTCGGTAACCGTAGAACAACTTGGTCTCATCTGTAATGCTTTATTGAAAAACGAGGAACCCACTCCGTATCTATTCTTCGTGGACGACGAAGAAATCAAGAAAACTCTCAACAATACCCTCGATTTAAATACAGTAGATACCGAAAATGTGATACAAATTGTTTATCAGCCACAGGCAGTATTCAAAGTACGTCCCGTCACACGTTGTACAAGCTCTATGCCTGGTCATGCGGAAGCTGTAATTTCCATTAGCTTTAGTCCGGATGGGGAAAATTTAGCTAGTGGTTCGGGTGACACAACAGTTCGTTTATGGGACTTGACGACCGAAACCCCACATTACACATGCACTGGACATAAACAATGGGTGATGTGTGTTGCGTGGTCGCCTGACGGCAAGAAATTGGCGAGTGCTTGTAAAGCTGGTAATATTATTATATGGGATCCTTCTAATGGTAAGCAAGTTGGACGCACGTTAACCGGTCATAACAAATGGATAAACTGTTTGAGCTGGGAACCTTATCATCAGAACCCAGATTGTCGCCGACTAGCCAGCGCCGGTACCGATGGAGATTGCCGTATATGGGATACCGTGTTAGGACAATGTGTACTCAATATAGCTGGCCATTCGAGTTCGGTAACTGCTGTGCGCTGGGGAGGCTCTGGACTTATTTACACTTCATCGAAAGATCGCACCGTAAAGATGTGGCGGGCTGACGACGGTGTGCTTTGTCGCACATTTTCTGGGCATGCCCACTGGGTGAACAACATAGCCCTTAATACGGATTACGTGTTGCGAACAGGGCCTTTCCATCCGGTAACTGATCGTAAGAAGAAATATTCCGAAGTTTCAAGTAAGGAAATGGTATAGGTTTTTTTTTTTTGTACATCTAAATACATATTTTCAAAAACTTCGTATAATTTTAGAAGACGAATTAAAAGAAATGGCCTTACAAAGGTATAAAAAAGTATGTCCGGATGGTGTGGAATCCTTGGTTTCATGTTCAGATGATTTTACACTGTACCTGTGGCACTCTAACCAAAATAAATGCATACAACGCATGACGGGACATCAAAATGTTGTGAATGATGTGAAGTACTCGCCTGATGTTAAACTCATTGCATCGGCATCTTTCGACAAATCTGTACGTTTATGGCGCGCACAAGATGGTCAATTTATAGCGACGTTCCGAGGACATGTTCAAGCTGCTTATACGTTAGCTTGGTCTGCAGATTCGCGTTTGCTAGTTAGTGGTAGCAAAGATTCTACGCTAAAAGTCTGGAGTGTCCAAACAAAAAAATTAGCGCAGGAGTTGCCCGGTCATGCAGATGAAGTTTACGCTGTAGATTGGGCACCAGATGGAACAAGGGTGGCATCTGGGGGCAAGGACAAAGTGCTTAAATTGTAAGTTTAGTTAAAAACATACAATCAGAGACAATATGCACCACTACCGTGAACTAACTCTATTCTCCCCATTTACAGGTGGGCTTACTAGAAACGAGTAGAGGGGAATATACTATGTTGCCTTTTTAAACCAATCAGTGGAAGAGAAGAACGCGCATCAAATTTGTAAAAATTCCCTCTAAAACAGTGTCGATGCCAAAACTAGACTAGATACGCCACGGGAAATTGCAAAGCGGAGAATATTATTGAATAATAAAGAACTTCAAACAAATTACAAAAAATATGTAGTCACTTTTTACTCTGCTTAATGTGTACAGTAAAGTTAAAGGCACTATTAACATTGTTTTGAATGTATAAACCGTTGCGAACGCAGCATAAACTCAAACCTATAAAAAATATCTTTTTATGTCCTTCATAACGCCCTGCAAGCTTTTAGTTTCTTCTACATTATCATTGAAGAATTGTCCGGGAACCGCAGAACGGGATTGCAAAGCTCGCTCGGCCGCCAGAAAACCTAGCGCAATACATCTTTCTACATCATAGCCTCGTAATAGTGCTGTTATATATCCACTAGTAAAACTGTCACCGGCCCCTGAGACATTTTTGATCTTCTCTACTGTCGGTGCAGCATAGTAGCGAGCCGAGTGAACATTTTTTGTACTGTCTCCCGCTGGCAAGTAAGAGCCATTGTTTGGATCAAACAGGGGCTTACCGGATGCCGCTGTCTCCCCTTCCAAATTTAGCACTACGCCATGCTGTCCCAGCGTAAGGACAATGCAATCAAAATAACCTTCTACTAAGGACAATAAAATTTTCACTTCTTTCAACAGTGAGTCAATTGAGTCTATCTTTCTATCTTCATTAGATACGCAAGTTCCAGTAATGGTTTCTACAATCGTACGCAATTCGTAAATATTTGGTGATATGAATTTAATTTGTTTCGTAAGTGATCTAGCCAGGGTAAATGGCTTATGAGCAATTCGCATATCAGTAGGCTCAAAAAATACTGGCCGTTGATGTTTCTGAGCCAGTTCTAGAACACATTCCATGGTTTCCATTGAAAGATTACTATCAATTACAACAATCGGAGTTGAGCGAAAAAGCTTTTCTTGACCTTTTATCATATCGGGCGTTATATTTTGATGGATCTCCATGTTAGCCAACATAATTTTGGAGTCCCCGTTCTTATCAAAGATCAGAGTCCCAAGAGAAGTACCATTTTGTTCATCTACTCTCACTAATGGTCGCAGTTGAGGTGGAATCATTTTCAGTAAGCTGCGACCGAGTTGATCATTACCTACTATGGAAATAAAGTTTGTTGCACCGTACAGTTTGAAGATGCACTCTGCTATGTTGCGACCGACTCCACCTGCAGACATTGTTGGCTTTGCCCGATATGTAGCACCGTCGAGAACCTTTGGCATATCGTCGACCACTGTTAGGGAAAGATCTAAAATTGAGGCCCCAATCACAAGAGGTGCTATTGTTGCACAATTATCAGGTTCACGCCCTATTGTAAAGCTACTATCTTTTTTATATAGTTCTTGAGCGATTTTCGCAGCCGTCTTGGCGTTGTTTTTTATCAAAGCTATATTTGCATATAGACTGCTACCCTTCGTAATTTTAGCAATTGCCTCAAGTAAGTAAGGCGTAACTTGTTTACCACTAATGCCTTGACTGTCTGCCTCACCAATGGCTTTTTGGATGGCCGCTTCAATTATATTTTTATTCGCTGCATACTGCTCCGGTATGGGCACACCTATCAACACGCCCGAGCCGACCTTTAACTCCCTCATACTTTTAATTAAATTTGCCGCTTCTTTTGGGTCACGCAGATTGTACGGTGCTTTAAACCCACTATCGCGAGTGTAAAAATCTGGGAAACTGCAATCTTCCACACCATATGTCGCAACGCATACTCCTTGTGTTTCCAAATACTCAAGTGTACGGGGTATATCTAAAATAGACTTAATGCCACTCGAGACTACTGTCACTGGTGTCCGTCCTAATTCTATAAGATCTGCCGATATATCAAATGTTACATGACCGTCTCGATGCACTCCGCCTATTCCGCCAGTAGCAAATATCTCTATTCCCATCATGTGTGCAATGATCATGGTAGCTGCTACAGTAGTACCACCATTTCCTTTCTTGGCAATCAAATAAGGTAGATCGCGTCTTGAACATTTGACAACTTCGCTATGAGAATTGGATGCCAATTGTCTCATTTCTTCGCGTGTGAGACCTACCTTAATACGGCCGTTTATAATTGCAATTGTTGCTGCTAACGCTCCATTTTGGGAAACTATTTGTTCCACCGCTACCGATGTATCAATATTCTGTGGATACGGCATACCATGTGTGATGATGGTTGATTCTAAAGCCACTACTGGTTCGCCCTGTTGAAGTGATTGTTGAACTGCAGGATGAATATCAATAAGACTTTTAAAAGCACGAAATTGAGACGGCACCGTCCTTTTAAGCGACGCTCGTAACACCGGAGAAGCAACACCCCACACCATTCTTGGAAGGTATAAATAAATTGTTAACCTCGCTCCACTAATTATTTATGTGCTCTGGAATGAATGTAAAAATTAACACACATGCATATATAAGTTCATCCATAATGCATACAGACATGTTCTATAGTTTTGTGATAGTTAACATTTTTTAATAATTTTCCACTATAATCAGAATCAGTTCCTCTGCATTTTGTTATCTCCAAGCTGTTTTTCAAATTTCCTCGTAATCGATTTTAGCATCGATAATAATTTTTAAACTGGTATTAGGTCTGCTCATTGAGTTGACTGCGTGTGTCATCTGCCATCTCTAAAGACTCTAGGGGTCTTCACTTACACTCGTAGAAGCCTCGTATACCTCGTAAAGCCCGCAAATTTACGAGCCTCGTAAAAGAACTTTCAAAATTTGTATGGAGCTATATTTACGAGCCCCTCGTAAAATTACGAGGCAAAAAGGAAACAAAAAAGGCGCGGTGTTTGAGTGCGATTGAATGTTGTTGTTGTTGTTGTAACGGTTACAATAACCCCGCCCAGATCGGTTGATATCTCAGTCGTTGGTATCAAGTTCCACTAACGGCAGCCCTAAGAAGCGTGCAGCGTCCACTGGGTCGGGCCACAGGGACAAAGTCGTTAGGGTTGTCGGGTTTTCCGGGCATGCGAAGAGATGTTTCGGGTCGTGAGGGGTCTCTCTGCATGCCGGACACTCTTTTGGCACATTCGCATTTAGTCTGCTCAGGTATGAGTTTAACCTGCTGCAGTAGCCAGGGCGAAGTTGGGCTATTGTGGTTCTTGCCCAACTTCCTTATTTTATCATACATTTTAGTATAAAAATTTTGGTCCCTCGGCACACTGAAGTTTGCGAGGTCGTTTGCGCATCAAATTTGCCTCGTAAATTTACGAGGGACTCGTAAATAGAGCTCCATACAAATTTTGACAGTTCTTTTACCAGGCTCGTAAATTTACGAGCTTTACGAGGCATTTACGAGTTTAAGGGAAGACCCGTATTGATGAAATTGACATCGATGTATCGTTAATTTAGCAGAGTTATAAATTATTAAATATCGATGGTAAACATCAAATCCCAGACCGATATTAGGTGCGTTCGTTTAAAATCTCCAACAGAAACCAACCAACTGCCAAATTCCGGCGAAATGTCATCTGTTCGCTCACAAGAGAGAAATATCCAAAATAGTACGCGAACAGGAAATTTGCAGAAACTTGCAAGTTAGACGAACAGCTGATATAATTTTTGTTTACATACAAAAGTGTAAAATTTAAAACGTACGAAAAGTCATCGCAAAGTGTTATACTGACACAGTTTATTGATTAAACAAATAACTACTTATTTCTTACAAGTTTAATTAGTCGCATTTTGTAATTTTTATCTTCCAAACCATCAAATTAAATTTTGTGATTTGCGTAAATGCCAACCAGATGTTTTTGATCAGCTGTTTCCCTGTTGGCAAATTGCTGCTGGCAAAAATTTTTCCAACAGAAACTAACAGCTTCCCCTCAAAACGAAATGTCACTTTGCTCTCTCAATTTCCCCTACTTTGCAAGTTTTTTGCGTACGCGAACGCAAAAACCTGTAAGTTTTGGTTAAACATGAACAATTAACAGCTACGCGAACGAACCTATTATTGTTTCAAAAACATCGATGTTTCGTTTGCACCCACCTCTATAAATAAAATAAACAAGATTCTGACAACATGCCTCTCAAGTTATCTGATCCTGTTGTGAAGGGACTCCAGCATTTAGGCACCGAAATAAATTTGGACATCGCGAAAAAACTTATAGGAAACACACTCAAGCATATACTTTCTTCCGAATCAAGTAAGTACTTTTTTTACACAAGCAATCCCCCAGATGGCGAAATTGATAAATGCCTCCTCTGCGCAAGGTGTTCCATCTGTTCCGGATATTTATGCCACAAACGCTGATAAAGTAAAACTTAGTGAATATGCCGTAGTCACAATATTATCTTTGGCCATAAAGCATAGTTGTGATCCTTCAGAGTTTCGTGCCATTATGGATAAATACGATATTCAGCCTATTGTCTTGGAGGAACTAGCGCGCATATATGAAGAACATCGAAGGGAGTTAACTTTGCATCAATTGCATATAGGAAGTGATTTTCCGCACATAACAGATGTACAATGGCGAATAATGGCAGATGTTCGTTCATCGACTTCCGATTGCAGCTCTGGAGAAGTAAGCTTTCATGTAAATCTTGGGAGGTTTCATGAAACGACCGGGGATCGAGAGACTGTTGTTGAGTTTGTTTGTAGCACTGAAGAAATGCAATCTCTCATTAATAAGCTGAAAGAAATTGAACGGCACTGTGAAAAAGTAGCTTCCGAGTAAACGCGTGATACTTGTGGTTATTGCCGAACCCTACAAAGTCCCTATTTTTCGTACAGCCTATGCAAAAAGTTATCAAGAATTTGAATAGGTACGAATGTTTTTGTTATTTATGGCATTATAACAATTATATTCAACAATTTTACTGAGCTTGAGGCCGTTTTTAATGAAAAACTATTTTGGAAACAATAAAAACACTTCTACCATTTTTATAAATTATTGTGTTTCCACAATAGTTTTTCATAAAAAATGGCCTCAATAAAATTGTTGAATAAAAACATTATAAGGTAAAATCAGTCTCAGTATTTTATCATGGCCCCCCTATTTGAGGATAATTATCTCACCAATCAAAAAAAAATTAAATACGAATGGCTAATATGTTATTATAGGCAAATAAAAGTAGGTGTAAAAAGTCGAAACCCTGCCATTATAAGCAGCTCGAAAGTAGGGGTCTGAAACTAAAACATTTGTTTATTCATTAAATGAAGCTACATACATATGTAATAACAATTTTGAATTTACAGTTCTTTGGGGCACTGCCACCCTGCTAGACTTGTTCGTCAATAAGTGATTTAATTTGTAAGTAGTCACAAGGAGCGTTAGTGTAAATTACCCCGGAAAACGTAGAATCACCATCTTCTGTACTGATCACTGTGCAGTCGTTCTTCTTAATAAGCTTCATATTAATTCCTCGGAAGCGGTCGTCTACTTTATAGAGATTTTTACCGTTTGCCCAAGAGTAAAATGGTTTTCCGCTGAATGGATTCATAAAGTCAGCCCAATATCCATGCAAACGGAGCCGTGAGGTAATCTCGCGAGCAGCCAATACAAACTAAATCATCTTAAAGTTAAAAACGCTGATTTAATTTTTTAATTTATTTTTTTCTTACCTTCCATGCTCCTTGTTCGTTATCACCAGAAAAGCGTAAAGTCATTAGAGCCAATTTATCACTAGACACTACTTCGGGGGCAGGAAAAAGTTCATGTAATGATTTTCTTATTAGTGATGGGCATTCACCAACAGTAAATTCGAGCATGGTATCTTGCATTGCCACCTGAAAGTTATATTTTAAACGCTTATTCATGCGCGTATCCTGTTGTTATATTCAACATTACCTTCCCGTCAAAATTAACTAGTGATTCTAAGGGTGCCTCTAAGTTGATGGTAGTAGAAGCGCCTTGCCATGCTGGACCAACCGCGTTTGGAAAATAAAAGCGATTTCCTCGGGGAGCTAGCAATTCCCAATTCGGTCCACATTCGCCACCAAGAAAGTCGGTATCATCTGAAAATTTTTTACAAGTTTAAAGCAAACTAACATATCGACATTTTTGTGTTTACCTTCGACGCGTGCCTTAGATTTTACCACCTTGAAAACACTTTCAAGGTTCTTCGGGTCGCTGCGTCGAGAATAGTGTGCCGTGCTTGCTACACCTAGGATCGGAGACGATGATGTCGCTGGCAGTGATCGTTTGGTAGCATTATTGGTGGCATTTATTACTCCTCCCCGGTTAAGGCATCGCAAAAGCGAAAAAGACATTACACTGATGTTTTGGCCGAAAAATCTTGTAGAGGTTGGTTTCTTCTAAATCATCTAAAGTACTTTTATTATTTAACTTCCTCCAGAATGACGTTTCAATATTCGAACGATTGTAGGTACCGAATAAGTGACTTGCTAGGTGTATTATTTGACAAGCCTGAACAATAGTCTCCAAAATATGGATGCAATTTCAAGCTTTGAATGTATTATTGGCTCCAACAGACGAGCAGGATTTTACTGAAGACTTCAGATAAAAACACAATTTAATTTCGTACTTTTTACTTTTGCGAGCTTTTTTCTGTCAAATCAAATTTTCCTGATCAGCTGTGAAACGGGTTGCTGATTCTATTTAAATAATTTATCAAAAATGCCAAAACAGTAGGATCAAAGAACGTAAATTTAAGGCCATGAGAGCAGAAGTGGCCTAACCCAAATTTTTGTTTCCCTTTATTTAGGGCCGATTTCATAATAAAATTAAATAATATTTTAAAAGTTAAAGGACGCTTTTGCTGATCGATTTCATAAAGCCACTTTATAGATAAAGGTGCCCATAGAGGCTCTTAACTAAATACCCAAAATGGCAATTTAAATGACATAAAGGTCCCTTATGTAAGAAAAACAATCATGTTATTTTCGTAGTTATAATTACATATTTATGACAGTCAGCTGATGCAATTTTTCCGAGATCTTGGAGGTTTGCCATTGCTTGTCAAGGGGCGGCCGCTATTAAAAAAACCCTTTTTTCTATATTTTTTTGTGGTGTTGCTTTGACCAGGGATTGAACCCAGGTCCTGTGAAGTGGTAGCGCGCACTGTTAACCATTATACCACGGCGGCCGCCTTGCATTTATTTAGTAATAATTTGATTTGCAACGCTTTTTACAACTACATTTTTTGAGCTATCTTCATACAACAACTTTCACACAAAGGCTATACATATTCTTTTCAATGAGTACATTTATTTTCCTTTTGACTTGGAAATTACTTGCGTTTCCATGTCTGACGCGGCTTTATGTTCACTGCTGATTTGGCCAGAGAACGTAAAAAACCTACGTTCTTATTTGACACTTGATTTCACGTGTATTGCAAAACATAAACAATGCGGGTTTTACTTTAACCAATTCACTTATAATTAAAAAGGTGTTTCAGTTGAAAATATTAAAAACATGTCACGAATAATTGTAAAGCAACTACCAAAGAATGTAAGTAAATAATAGAATCCCCAACTACTTTATTAAATAACATTATTAAACAACATTAGGTCAGCGAGGAAAAGCTCCGCAGCCTTTTCGGAACGAAAGGCACCATCACTGACATGCAGCTGAAATACACTCCAGATGGAAAATTTCGTCAGTTCTGCTTCATTGGGTATCGTACTGAAGAAGAAGCGCATGAAGCAATCAAGTATTTTAATAACACTTGTATACAAACAAGTCGCATTAGAGTTGAAGCGTGCGCCGCGCTTGGCAGTGAGGATAAACCACAACCACGCAGCAAAAGTGCCCGAAAGGCTGAGGCTGATGTCATTCAAAAGGTATCACAGAAAGAGAAAGATGAAAACAAAACCAAGAAGAAAAGTTCGAATTTGGAAGATATTATCAGCAAACATAAAGATGATCCAGATTTTCAAGAGTTCATGAAAGCTCATGATAAGAAGCGTGCTTTATGGGCAAATGATGCTGGTGATGTTTTAACACCTTCTGAGGAAGTTGAAGAAAATGTCGAAGAGGAAGTAGATATTAAATCCACAGACAATGAAAATATCGATGAGGATGAAAAGTTTGACGATGATGATAACGAAAATAAGGAAAAGTTGGCGGAAATGCCAATTAGTGATCTGGATTACATGAAAAATCTTATGGCCAAAGCAACATCGACATCGGAAAGCAAAAAAAGTAAAACAAAAGCAGCACTTGATCTGTACACAATAAAAATGCATAATGTGCCATACAAGACTAAACGACAGGAGATTTTGAAATTCTTTAAACCGCAAAAACCATATTCTGTACGGTTGCCAACAAATGTACATGGATTTTGTTATGTTGGATTTAAAACCGATAAAGAAATGGCAAAGGCAATGCTTAAGAATAAAAGTTTCATAAAAGGAAAACAAGTGTTTTTCTCAGATTTTACAGAGAAAAATAAAATAACCAAATCAAAATGTGAGAAAGGCGAGAAGACCACAGATCTCCACAAGTTAGAGTCTACAAATCCTAAATGGGCTCAACAGGAGCAAAGCGTACGCAATGAAGAAGGAATCGCTGAGTCTGGTCGTATTTTTTTCCGTAATCTAGCGTATACAGTGGCAGAAGATGAGCTCCAAAAGCTCTTTGAAAAATTCGGGCCCATTGCTGATATAAATTTGCCGGTGGATGCTGTAACGCGCCAAATAAAAGGTTTTGGTACAGTAACATTCGTTATGCCTGAACATGCGGTAAATGCGTTTAATAGTTTAGATGGAACAGATTTTCATGGGCGACTATTGCATCTTATACCAGGAAAAAATAGAGATGACGAACAAAGGGATGATGAAAATGACCCATCCTTGACTTTTAAGCAAAAGAAAGCGCTGAAACTAAAAAAAGCCTCACAACAAGCTGGTAGTTGGAACACTCTTTTTATGGGTGCGAATGCTGTGGCGGAAATATTAGCTAAACGTTTCGAAACGACCAAAGAGAAGGTAAAGTATAATACATATTTTTTTTTGTTTTTATACGTTTACGGAAGTGCTCTTTAAGTATTGATTTGCATAAATGCTATCCTAGTTTTTTATGCCGCATTGACTGTATGACTACATAGTAGTTCGAAAATTATCTCATGTAATGCGAATAGCTACATACATCCGATTTCGAAGCAAATGTAAAAGTGATTCGTTTTAAAATTTTAAGAGTAAAATATAGTTTTACACATTAAATTCTCAAAAGGTATTTAAGTGCTCATCACTGATCTTCTTACTAATATTCTTAAATTTCAAAATATAACCTTTGTAATATAATTAAAATATTTCGGCAGGTTTTAGACACCAGTGATGGTGGTTCAAGCGCTGCAGTTCGCATTGCTTTGGGAGAAACTCAAATCGTAATAGAAATGAAAAACTTTCTTGAAGAGAATGGAGTTCGTCTTAGTGTATTTGATTCCCCCATAGTAAAGCGTTCCAAAACCATTATTTTGGCAAAAAATTTACCTGCTGCTACAACAGTGGCCGATTTAACGCCAATATTCGCCAAGTTCGGACCTATAGGTCGGCTAATCTTACCTCCCAGTGGTGTCACTGCATTGATTGAGTACTGTGATCCATCAGAGGCAAAACAAGCTTTCAAAAAATTGGCATACAGCAAATTTAAAAATGTGCCATTATATTTGGAGTGGGCACCAGAGCAGACATTCACAACAACACTGAATGGAGAACCAATTATTCCCAAACAAGAAGAGATAAGCAATGCGTATAATGAAAAAACTACAAAGGAAACAGCGGAAAACATACCCAAAGCAGACGAAAATATGGATACAGCTCGAGAAGGCAACAATTCTCAAACTAAGGAGGATGATGATAATTTAGATAGTGAACCGCCAGAAGCAAACACAACACTCTTTCTTCGCAATCTAAATTTCAAAACCATTTCCGAAACAATAAAAAATCATTTCAAGCACTTAGGACCAATACACACTATAGAAATAGCGAAGAGAAAAGACCCCAAAAACCCACGCAACCAAGTCTCAATGGGATATGGGTTTATACAGTTCAAATTGACTGGAACCACCGAAAAAGCACTGAAAGAAATGCAATTTACACAGATCGATGGTAATCAAGTGGAATTGAAGCGCAGCGATCGAACATTGAAGTATATAAAAAAAATTTGACTTCTTATTGTCGTAATACTAAAACATTAATTTTCATTTGCATATTATAGGTCGCCCTCACTTGTACCCCGAAAGCATTCAGTGAAAACGCAGCAAACTGGCACAAAAATACTTGTACACAATATACCTTTCCAGGCGAAAGAGAAGGAAGTCCGCGAAATTTTCAAGTAAGAATTGATAAAAACTTACTTAGATAAAATTTGTTTAATAAAAATTTAATTTTTTTCATTCTTAGAGCATTTGGGGATCTTCGTTCTGTGCGTTTGCCGATAAAAATGACCCCAGGTGCAGATTCCCATAGAGGTTTCGGCTTTGTTGATTTTATTACAAAAAGTGACGCTAAAAAGGCTTTTGATGCTCTGAGCCAGAGCACCCATTTGTATGGGCGCCGGTTGGTGCTGGAATGGGCATCTGCAAATGACGAAGATGTAGACGAAATCCGCAAACGCACCGCAGCAGATTATTATGCCAGTGCAAGTGTAACCAAGCAAAGTAGAAAAGCGCTATTCAACGCTGCTGAGCATTTCCCAGAGGCTGACGAAGACGAAGGCGGAGAATAGATGGAAGTTTAATTAATATACTTTCATAGTTATGTTTAATAATAATAATAATATATTTTTTTTATATAACTGCACTACAAAATACATATGTTCATATGTAGATAAACTATAAAGTATGTAGATAAGCAAGAATAATTTTACATAAAGGTATAAAATAAATTAAATTGTTTTAGCCTACGTCATTTTGCTTTATTTGAATTAATATAATTTTTTCGTATCCTTTTTGAAGGGTCGATAAGTAACCATTATAAGGTAATCATAAACGTCCACCGACTATGTCATTGTAGTACATTTAACGCTTAAAAATATTGCAATTACAATTACGAAGATTGCTGGAAAAGTAGCTTTGTTGGAAAGCAGCTAATGTGGAGTTTTGCAAGAAAAGAAAAGTTAAGTCGAAAAGCATATGCATTCAAGCAAACTAATATGGCAACTTTTTTAACCGCCGTTATCTAACACAGTCGTCGCATCTATGTACATATGTCACCGGAACAACCCAGATTTATTTCTAGCCAATAATTTTTGAGGAATGTTTTATGCTGTTCAATATAGCAACATCGAACTATTTTCCACTAAACTCGTTTAAAAAATTAAATTTGAATTGCAAAATTACTGAAATTCAATTTCGTTAAAAGAATGCCGATACATACATACATATGTATATGATGTATATGTTACCGGCCAAACCCGAACTTAGGACAAACTAGTTTTTCCTAGGCTAAACTAGTTCTACCTAGATCCAATATATCCGTCCAATGTGGAAACAAGTTGGACGCAACAATATTTTGGACTGCATACCTGGAGCTGGACTGATGATGGGGGTTATTTTTTTGAAGTGCGGCCCAAAGCCGCCTACGCTGAAAGGTGGTCTGCGCAAAAATACCGTGGCCCCTTATCTAGTTTAGCCTAGGCAAAACTACTTTGTCCTAAGATCGGGTTTGGCCGGTAACATATACATATGTAAATACGTTAAAAACATATGCGGCGATTTAGCTACGCAACATATGCTCCTGTTGAAATAAAAGGTAAAGCGAACAACTTCAGTTTCTCTTAAATTACTGCACATAAACTGTTTTCGTACACATTTGTTTGCTATTTTCTGCAAGCAAAGTGAAATGCAACCGATTTAAAAAATGTCATAATCTTTAATATTTGTTGAGCAGCTAAGTGTAGATATATCTGTGTTTAAATATCATTTTAATATGTGTAGATTTTGTGGTATTGATGTTCTAAACGACAAAAATTACATTTTATCTATATTTTAATGAGCTTCAGTGATTGTTTAAGCCGTGCAAAGTCTATGGTGTAGAACTTGTAGATAAATATGGATATTATTTTGGAATTTGCAGCATTAGTTAAGTGCATTTTGAATTAACACATCCTATCTTTATTAATTTTTTTTTTTTTTTTATTTATGTATGTATGTAGTTGTATACGTATCGACTATAAAAATTATATTTTCGTCGCACTCTTACTTCACATTCCTTTCCGCATCCAAAATGTTTAATACACCTTGTACGTATCTAAGATATTATTTTAAACGCTACAAAATGTTAAATTTCATGCCCGTTTTTATTATTTCCTGTTTTTGTTTTTTTTTTGTATATCTTTCAACGCATCTGTTCCTACATCGCCATATTCAGTTTTTTCTTTAGTACAGCGAACTGTCGACATTTGCTTTGCATATGTATGTATGTACAAATACAATGGAAGCTACGTAGTTATAAGAATAATTTCTCTTACGCAGGTTATGCTCATGCATACAAAGGCGCTTGCTTGCTACAAAAATATATGCATTATACAATATTTCTGGTTTTCATATTTCATTAATTCCACTCGCTTATGATTGAAAATTTATTCCTTTTTTATGCGAGCCTGCAGGAAGCAATAGAGAATGCCAGCTTGTGCCATAACATCAACTGTACTGGAAGCGAGAAGGTCCTTTTGTTTGGCTTGCGTTTGACCAGGCCTTAGTAACGTCGGACCAAACACCATAGCTAAATTATGCAATGACATCTTATTGTCCGCTTCCTGATTATGCACCCTATAGGGAGAAGTAATTGTTTCAAATTTATACACATTACTGATTTTTCAATCTCAACCGGATGGAATTTAATACTATTTTATTTATTTCCTTGCACACACCTTATTAAGTGGTCCAAAATATGGGTTATGGATGCTTTATTAGCCTGTGGCAGTTCTTCAAATACTTTTGTGAGTTCGCTTATGCGCGCTGCTTCGTTATTGTTGCTAAAAGCGCTAAATGTTTCAAAGAATTTCGGATACAGCGCATCAGTGAACAATGCTTCGGGCAACTCTCGCAAATATGACTTCAAAATGCCCGTTACTGAGTGTATATCCACATCCTTTAGCAGTTGTTCAGCCTCGTAGGCATCTGGAGGAAATTCCGATTATAAATGTTTTTGCCAATATGTATTGGTAAAAGTTTGGAAAACAAATCACATACTTGTTTCAAAAGATTTCTTCAATTTTGCCAAATCGGAAGCCGATCCGCTCACCCGATAAATGCCCACTTCAGACATGCCACGTCTCTCTACCTCACGTATGCAGGCACTAATTATAAACGGAATGTCACGCTTCTCACGCCTATGTTGAAAGAAATTGCATGAAATAGAGAAACAAAACTAAGTGTGCTACCGGGAATTACACTTACTTTAAAACTTGACTCATTTTGGCACCAAAGAGCGCACCCGGTTTCGATGTTGGCACACGCCGTAACGTCACTTCGCCGGGAACAAACCGAAGCGTGGTGTTTAGCGTTATTGTTTCGCCAAGTTTCAGTACTCGTGGCATTGGAGTCTCCTGCAACCAACTTCGACTAAGCTGTAAAAAAAAAATATATATATATATATATATATATATTTAAGAAAAATTTCGCCAAGCAGCACAATTAGCTAGGCAGCATTGTATTACCTTCAGTACATGCTTAGCACGTAGTTTTGGGCGCTCATGTGCTTCATACAGTAGAATGCGTACATTCTGACTGCCCTCGAGTTCCAATACGAAACTCTCATTCCAAAGTGGACTCATGCTGCGGCATACCATCTTCGTCGTTGCCTTGCGAAAGTAATGACCATAAGAATCCACCTCAATGCAAATATACAAATCAGCAGGCTGATCAAGTCCTGTCAAACCCTGTACAGTCATATGTAGATCGCCGACCAATAAGCTTTCGTCGTTGGTGTTTCGCATTAGATAAGAGCCCATTTCGGTTTTCATACCCTTCTGCATGGCTACGATGAAGGCATGTACCTCCAACGCGTTTATCGTATTCGCGCCGGGTATATTACAAGTTTGCTGGAAACATGCACACATAAAAAATTAAAAATAGCACTAGTACTAGTAAAACTGTATTAGCAACAATATTTTAAACGATTAGCGCTAAACACATGAGTATTTAGATCACTTAGTTTAGAAATTAAAACTATATGACTTTATTTCATATAGATACATAATATGTAATAATATTATTCTGGTTTGATATGTAATAATACGATTTCTCTTCCAAGTCGGACAGAGAAAATTTGAGAAAACGGCATCTGGCATGCATACTTTTTTTTACTCACCTTCAAAGACATAATCGACTCATTCCATTGTGTGCGCTCGAAATCCGAACTTAAGAAGAACGTGATCGTCTTATTTGTAGCTCTGTTGCCAATGCGGAAGACTAAATTCGGTGAGGCCAAAACTAGCTGTGACTCCAAATCGGCCAATTTGCGACGATATTTATCTCCCGAACGCAAGCCATTGGACTTTCGTCCTTTCTCATCCTTCTCTTCAAGTAATAATTGATCGCGTACGGTGCACGCTTGTGTTTTCAATTGCAAGATATTTGCAGGACTAGATTCTTTAAGGTCAGCACTGGCGTCTGCTTCCTCATAGACGATGACATCCTTTAATGGTATAAACCATTTGAGTTCGTAGTCGATGCGATCTCTACCGGATGCCTTGTATTTGGCACAGGCGATAACATCATTGAATAGGAAGAGATGCCGCAGTTTGCGATGCCCATCCACTAATTCAACAATGAATGAGTTCTTAACCATACGCCTCAGATTCTTGTTCGATTCTGTGGGTAAGCGCTGATTAACTACATTGAACTGCTTCAAGAACAAATGTATGGTCTTGTGAGCCTGACGCAGCGGCTGATGATCTGGATGATTGGGTGGTGTCTCGCGCAACAAATCGTTGAATACTAAAGCATTGATTTGTACACGCGCCACCGGTTTATGTAGCAAATCCTCTAGCGTTAGTGATTGCTCGGTGTGCAAATTTATAACAATTGTGGATACAATTTGCTTAAATTGTGGATTATTTGCGCTGCACTTCTTTACGGTTTCAATGGCTTGGCCATAGTTATGTAAAAAAGCGCTATATAAATTGAAACTCTCGGCGAGACGTTTGAAGGGCTCACCGATTAGCACGTCTCCACCTTCGTGTGCAACAATCGTTTTTAAATTGCTTAGAAATTGTGTATGCACATCGTATAGTTCGTCGATTTTGAAGAAAATCGTATTTTCCTCATCTTCTTTGATCACAGGCTGTGATGTGCCGAGTGTCGAGTGTATGGCTCGTTTATACTGTTAGTAATAATTAAAAACATAAACAGTGAAAAATAGACAAATTTCAATCATAAATTTGCATAAAATTAGAAATCGTAGAGCGCAACATACCTGCAGCATTTTGTTGAGGCATTCCACATAAATGGCCTCACTTTGTATAATACTGCTCAAAATAGAACGTATTTTGGCGCCTCGTGCATTACCAGAGACCTAGAAAGTTTTGAAGTGTTATTCTTTTGTGTGTAACAAAGACAAAATTGTACAAATCTGTATATTTTATATTAATACAATAGATTGGTTCTTCAGTTGAATAGCTACGAAATATACATACATACATTTAGAATATTTTATTCAAGAATTTTACTGAGCTTGAGACCATTTCTAAAGGAAAAATGTTGTGGAAAAAACAACAATAACTTGCACTCTTCATCGAATCTGATGAGGAGATTTGTTTGATCTCCGAAATACCAGCTATAACATATACAACGTGTAATTTACGGTTGTTTTTCCACAACATTTTTCATTTAGAAACGGCCTCAAGCTCAATAAAATTGTTGAATATGATTGTTATAAGGCCATAAATAGCAAAAAAAAAAACATATAAATATTTTTTTTTCAAATATAGAATTTTGTTCGTCTTTTATATACATGTTTTTTTTTTGTGGAACAAAATCCTCGAAATTTACGATGTTGTCGAGGCATTTCCATTTCAAGCGAATGCCTCAAGTAGTTTTCCCTTTGAAAGGATGTAAGTTGTTCATCATCCAATAATAATTATGTATATCAAAATCTTCACACACATATTTGTCTTTTAGAAGGTTAATAAAAATAAGGTATGATTTCTTTTTGCATGTCTCGCGATTTATTAAATACCATTGTGCATTAGAAGTTGTTCAAGTGAAGATGGAGCTTAAGTATATATATATTTTAATGTGAATTATAAAAACTAAACACACAAAATACTCACTAGTATCGCTGAAACTAAATTCTGTTGGGGGAAAAATTTAAAGATAAAAATGATGAGTCCATCGTTAGTAAGTGTGAAGCTTAAATGGTTTTAATTTGTGAAAAATATTTTTAAAATTAGTTTGATATTTGCTCCATAAATTTATAGATCATATGCTGCTTCATAGTTTTAGGGATTCATCCATATTATTCAAGTTAGTGGGGGTAAAATTAGTTTTAGCTATGAAATTACTTTCGAAAGTTTTTATTAATATGCTACTTATGTGTGTACAGTGTCTATAGCGCCACATATGTTTACAAGAATTATATACATACATCAAAGGTTATAACAGCATTTGATAATTTTTGGAACAAATATATGTTATTGGTTATCTTTGGAACCCCAGCATGAAGTATGTATGTATGTGTAGACATAATTAAATGTAGGTGTATGTATTGAATATGAGCAAAGCAATACCTTTCGTAAAGCACTAGGAGTTTGGGTATTCGGCTCATCATGAGAAATTGTACGCATTATTGGCGGTCCCTCATACTCTCCATCACTGTCTAGAGAGCTAGAACGTGTTTCATTGCTTTGACTATGATAGAGAAAAATGCTTGATAGTTATTTTAAGTGAAAATTAAAATATTTCATACTTACTGCAGAAAGTAATCAATATTCACATAATTTGAGCTACGACCTGGAGACTCAGGATCTGTTACAGACGCCTGGCTACTAAGGTGTGTAGCAGAACCGATTGGAAGCGTACTGCCGGGCGTGGATAGATCATCCCGACTGGACGATGAGCCAGTGCCGCCCGGCTTTATATAAACATATTCGCCCTCGCCATTATCCAGTGGTACTGTGTCGTAATACGGTTCATTGTCCAGGTGTTGTGGGGCTTTTGCACAGTCAGAGCCCAAAGATGAAACAGATTCATAGCTTTTAATCTGCTCGAGAAAATAGAATTTGTTCATTTATTGCCAAATACAATATTTATCTACCTCACTTTAAAAACACTAGTATCTATTTTCAATCAGCTACAAAAATTTCAAAACCAAATATAATATTTTCTTTTACTCACGATTTCCGATATGCCTTGTGATGCTAGTGATTCCTTTGAGCCAACTATCTGGCTTTGGCCACTTTCGCTGTCAGCGGCTTGTAGTGAAGAACGAGATTTCTTTTCTAAGCTATTCGTCGATGAACTATCTGCTACAGCCAGCTTCGAAGGCTTATTCAAGCTGCCAGTGGGTGACGCGCCCACTGCGGCACCGCTGCCTCGAGGAGGGCCCGATACGTTACGACTTTGCGTGGAAATCGTTCGTCCCAAGCTACCAGTTGGACTCTGCGTTGTCGTAATTTCTGAGCGTTTGGTTTTCTCCAGACTCTCCGATTTACCAACTTTTCGTCCTAGTTCCTCCATCAAGTCAGGCGGATTGAATTTGCCCAGCTCTGGTGTAGTTTTCCGATTGGCCGCCAATGTTTTAGCTTCCAAAGACTCGGGTGACTTCTGTCGCAAAATATCAGAAGGTTTGATGTTACGTTCAAGCGAATTTCCTGGACTTTCCGATGAGGATAAATTGCCAGAGCCGCTAGGTAAAGGCATACTACTGCCAACAAATGGAGAGTCACGTTTCGGAGACGATGATAGTTGCCCTGGTATAGTAGGTGGTTCAACTCGGCGTATATTTTTGGGAGGAGGCCTTAATTAAAATTAGAGACACATTATTTTGACAAATAAAAAAAAAAACAAATAGTTCCTACCTTGGTGGCATCTTCTTTTTGGCGTCCGAATGTGCAGCGTACGTTGAAGCTGACATGGAAGGCGATGTTAATGCAGGGGACAAAGGCGGTGCTGTTGGCTCTACCTTGGTAGACGTTTTACGTTCGAAACTGCTTAGAGTTGTGGTGGTGGTGCCCTGCGCCGATTCACTTCCCTCCAATCCGTCATCTACCTCAGCATCCATATTTGACTTGCTTTCCTTAACCTCGATTACTGTAACAAAATGCGATGTTTTCTGCGTTGGCGGTTTTGTTGTTTTCTGTGTTGGTTCACCAGTCGGTGTTATGTCCAATTCTTTAATTTCTTCCAACGGAGAGTGGCGTACTGCCTCAGAATCGCCGCTAGCGGAATTACTGCCGAACGAAGCAGCCAACTCATTGATACACTGATGTAAGGCACCATTTTCGCTTTGTTGTCGACTATCCTTCTCGGTGCCTACATCTTTGTCTTCATGCTCGAAACTTTGCTTCCCGCAACCGTTCTTGGCGTTGCCGGCATTAGTAACATTAGCTCTGGTTATCTTGGAAGCGCCGCTACCGCTGACACTGTTTACATCGCTTCCGCCACTGGACTCCGCGTATTTGTTATCAGTATTAAGAGAGAGTCTATTGTTTTTATCTCTATTTTCATTGTTGGCTTCCCGTAAGTTTAAGCTAGATTTCTACAAGAAGTAATACAAACATACACATAAATATTTTTAATTAGCAATATTACCAAGCAGAAAAGTGCATATAGGGAAATTCTTTTCTTATGCAGACTAGCCGCTCACAGTGGTCCGGGCCTTCGCAAGGTAGAATTTTCTTGTTTAAATCTTTAAATTTAAAATAACTATCGAAATTTTATATAAAAAGTAGGGCTGTGCGATTAATTGATTACTCAAAATTTTAATTAATCATAAAGTAAATAACTCAATTATTCGATTAATTGGAAATTATGATTACTCAAAAGTTCAGTTACTCGAGTAATCAAGATTTTTGATTAACCAAAAACAAAAATACTTGAGTAATTTGCTTTATGATTAATCAACATTTCGAGTAAAATGAGTAAACAACATTTCAACTCTTTACATATGTATAAAGTAGTTAAAGCTCATTGATACTTTGAACACAACGTTTCTGTTTTCAAAAATTAAAACAAAAAAAAATTTGTTCATATACAGAATGTAAAAAAGAAAATAAGCATTTTCCAAAGCAAACTCTTTTAACGAGCAAAATTATTGTTTTTGAGTAATCATATTTCAAGTAACTCGATTAATCATCGTTTTGAGTAATCAAAATCTTGATTACTCGAGTAATTGATTAACCGAATAATTGATTAACCAACTTGCTCGAGTAATCGAATAATCGCACAGCCCTAATAAAAAGTACTCTTAAGATATTGTGTAGAACGTATATATATACATATGTATGTTATTAGACCCTTATAAGTGCACTTGATAGCCATTTTTTCCTACCCGCTGATCACGATCCCGGTATTTACGTGTCCTCGCCACAAATGGATCGAGGCTAGTTGAAGGCCAAATTTGGTTTATTCAACAGATATAATTTTCTTCACTGCGAATTCTGAAAGAGCGATAAAAAGGATTCAACCTCCTCTAGATATCCTCCAAACATTACTTCGACCAACGAGCAAAAACGTACATACATATGTTTATCGGTATAAAGCTTCCCGCACTTGTAGAAGCCGAGGTAAACAAATTACCACTCGTAGGTCCACTTTTTCAGTAGCAATTTAAACTTAGATAACTTAAGCTTCGTTTAACTTGCATAGCTGGCTGCCATTTGACTGGCTAATCTTAGTTTATACCAGCCAGCCCGAGCGTTTCAACTAATTTTGAGCCACAGCCGTGCACTGAAAAACTGGCCCTTTAAATATGAAATTTTACTAATATTTGACCTTGAACCAGACGTGTTGGAATCATGTGGATAACGGCACTCGGAAAATATAACGATCAACTAGACTTACAGAAGGTATAAGGTTCTATTTCATTTTGTGGTCCTGTGAAATTTGAATTTCGTTTACATTTTATAGGGACTAGTCCATCATTTCGTGAAAGGTTCGCCAATGCTCTACGCTATATGCCTGCATGCCAATCTTTACGAATAGACACATTAAATAAACAAAATAAAAATAGCCAAAACTGTACAAAATGTCACTTAACTTAATCAGCTGACCACAAGGGTATATGTACATATGTACGTATGGTATGTATGAATTTATCTATGCACACTATGTACGTATGCACATTACGGAAATGTATGTGAGTATATCCTATTTATATGCATGTGCATTTGCTAAAAAGATTCTTTAAAAAAATATAAATTGAAAAAATAAGTAACTAAAAGTCGTTTGTTAGCAAAGTTCGAGATCATTAAGAAAAAATATACATCTATCTATTTCCTTAAAGTTTTTACCTTTTTTTTTGCAAAAATATAGTTTATAGTATCTTTTTACAATATCCATTCACAATGTTTTAAGTGATAAATTTTTTTCATTAATTTTTATAAAAATATGGTAGTTTCTATTGCCGAATTTCCACTAGGCATTGAAATGACAAAAAATTTTGCCATTTAAACAAATGCCATGTGGAAAAGAACTTAATGACTTAATGAACAGAAAAATTGATTTTGGCACAATTTTTTTTTTTTTTTCTTTCAATAGCACAATACTCCAGTATTTATGTTATTGTTCAATAAATGACTATAAGTGACCATCGCATCAAGGTGCAGGGATGGTATTTTTAGGGATAGTAGCCAAGAGTTTTTGCTTTAATTTAAGCCTAAGGTGAAGGTTGTATCAGCTTTTGTTTTGTTGCTAGAGCTTCTGAAATATTACAAAAAAAAAGCGTTTTTCTCAAAATCTAGAGCTGAAGGAAACTTTATACTTACAGATTCGCAATCAACACAAAAAAGTCTATCAAAAACCGATTTTACATTTGCCGCACAAAAATCAGTATTGCCCTGTGCTATTATTATATTTTCCATCAAGATGAGAAAATTTTGTTTATGCAAACGAATGAGAGTCGTTGAATTCGCATGTAAATATAGTAGTTAAAGGAATATTTACATATGTATGTATGTATGGCAAAAAATATAGAAGTTTTTCTGTTTTTTAACTTTTTTTTAAATTGTATAAATAACTTAAAAATAAAAAACTTGGAAAAATGTGCTACTTCGGTAGCTAATTGCAATTCTTTCTGCTACAGTTTCTACGATGTATCAAAGAATGTAATAAGTATGTATATTTAAAATAAGCATGGCTCACCCTACTTTTATTTGGTGCATTTTAGTATTCGAAGCTACTACATATCAAACTATATCTAATTTCGGAAAAGCCGCATTTCAGCGAGATCTTAGAAACTGCCGAAATTGGGGAGGACTGCACTGTTTTTTAAATACAATATAATATGTGTTTATATTTTACTTAAATATTAAATTTTTAAATTTAAAAATCGTCCGACACTTAACAATAGCACCAGCTAAAGATCACTATTACAATATGTATGTATAAGCAAATAGTAGAGCTGCAAAACTATCGATGACACTATCGATGACACTATCGATGTTATCGATGTTTTTCATTTTTCGCCACTATCGATGCTTTTTGGGCACTATCGATAGTCCGACAGACATGTCATTCAGTATTTAATTAAACACTATTTCTCGTTTTCATTGATTTCTCTTATACATACAAGTTGAACTAATATTTTGTTTACTGCTTTTATAGAGGTACTAAAAAAATAATGAAAATCTTCGAAAAGGACGGAAAACTTGCACCTTTTAAAAGTCACTTACTCTGGTAAAAAGCTGACACAAATTAACTCGCACAAACGCTTTGTTGTTGTTCATCATTATTTGATACTAACTAAATAAAGACCACTACTTTTTAGATAAAAACATGGGATTTTTGTTTTAAAACTTTACTTTAATCTCTGAATGCCTTATGACAGGCGGATGTCTGTAAAACTGCAAACAAAATTTAATTCAAGAAAAGCCAAAGGTTTTTTTTCAATATCAAATTTTCAATAACTTTACTTCTAACTTAACTGTTAAACATTAAAAAGAAACGTGTGCACGTGTTTCAAACGTATCCAAACGTAATTTAAGAATGTATTTCTAAATAAATCTTAATATCAAAATTGGGCGAAAACCTTATACGATACTATCGTCGATATATCGATAGCTTTAAAAATAATATCGAATACTATCGATGGACTGAATGTCGATAGTTTGCAGCTCCGGCAAATAGCCTTCATTTTCTCCCACAAAATATGCCCAGTCTAATGTATCACATTGCCGTTATGAAAAGAAAAATTCAAATATTCAAGAAGTTTGAGCTTTGATTGTACCGATTAATCGATTTCGGTAAAATTGTAATATTGAACTTATTTAGTCAAGAGACACAGCTCAAAGTCAAGAGTTTGGCAATAACATAAATCTCAACACATAAGAGAAAGTGACTGAGTTTAGAATGGTGTGACGTTTTATTTAATGGGAAACGTTATTGTGATTCACTCAGCGTGTTTTCGAACGGGTGATTGTTTAATTGTGGCGGCTAAATAACCGCATAGACGATGAAATCGCCATGAACATTGCACAAATACAAGAAAAATATATCAGTACATATACATAAATATATACAAATATATGTACATATATGTACATATGCACTTAAATACCACGTTTGTATGTACATACGTATGTACGTTTCTGTACAATATGCAGATAACGAATCACAACTCTTTACTAACTTAGGAACTGAGCAAGCTATCGGAACGTACGATAATACAAATTTTTTCTCTTAATTTATCATCCTACTTGGCAAATAACAAAAGCAGTACATAATTATTTTGCTTTCCTATTGCTCCTTGAAAGAATCGATTTAAAGTTTACCCCTCTCGTCCACAGTCGAAACTTTTCCTTGAAGGATGACATTGCCGCAGCTGAAAAGTTAAATACACGTTTATTTTCGCCTTAAAGCTCGCCGTTGTTTTTGTGATATTTCTATTTTTACTTTTGTTAATGTTTTTAGGCAGCTTTTTTGTTGTTGTTTTTGGCGATATTAGGGAGTTGTCTTGGCACTTCACTCGGCGCACCGCACTACAATTCACCCACACGTAAAATACGCCCAGCACAAATGCAAGTTTTATTGCTCAGCACACCTCGCCGCCGCCCCGCAACACATGAAACTGCTAAGCCAAAAGTCACTGTTGTCGTTGCAATACGCGCTTTTACGTAATTTCTGGATTTCTCTCACTTCTTACTACGTCACGTTGTTTTTATATCGAATTCTTGTTTTTATATTTGTTTTTCCTTGTCGTCGGACTGACACGAATTGCAAATGCACCGCTCTAAACCTACACTAAAGTTTTCCCAATTACATAGATACGTTGAATGCGGGCGCTGAGCTGAGCACGGTGGAGCGAGCACACAATTTTCTTACGAAAATTCACCACTGCCTTTTATTTAATAATAGGAAACGCAAACGCCTGTGCCAGCAGTTACATATGTAGATAACACCAAAAGAAATTGCTACACGGTGTGAACTGGTGTTCTTTTGGAAAAGTTCTTTGTTTCGCAGAAGTTATTGCGCTCCGCGTCAGCCTTTCGCCTACTTTGCTGGCTATTGCGCTACTACCACCATCAACTTTTGCGTCGGGACAATCATTGTGGGCAGCGTCGGGTGGCTGATTTCTGGCGCTAGTAGGGTATTGAGTGTACATATATATGTATATGTATATGTAGTATATGTATATGTATATGTGTATTGCTGTTTACGCATCTACTGTGATAAGATAACAACAAACTTCTTTTGCCATTTTCATTTGCCTTTTTGCTCAAATCTTTTGCCGTTTTTTCTACCGAAAAATGTTGCCTTCTCAGTGCCACCTATGCACAAATACTTAGGAGAGGGCAATGAAAGGTACAACTCTTCGTAGAAAAGAAAATGACATTACTGCATTTGTTATTGCTATGTTTTCAATGCAATTGTTTTTATTGATTTCCACACACTCCATCACACACACTTTTCTCCTTCATAAAAAACTAAAGAATGCTGCATTTTTATTAGAGTTTGTGGTTGGTTACATTTCGTTCTGTCGGTCTGAGTAATTTCTGTTTCATTGCTATGAAGACTACGAGTACAAAAACCAAACCAAGTACACTGCCCTGATAAGACGACTTTTTGCAGAACGAGCCACTTACAGACTTTTGCTGCTTGCCCAGCTGTTCTTCCCTCAACAGGGGGAAATGTGTATGTATGTATGTACATACATATTTTAAGTCTCACTTATATATGTACATATGTACCTATGTATATAGTACATATGTATGTATTTCAAGTCGCCAATACCTCAATTCATCTGAATTCAAAATCTAGAAGTTCATAAAATATTATCATATCCGTTTAACTTTAACGTTCGAAAAGTAAAACCGACCGTTTAATTTGAAATTTGTTAGGAACTTGAAATCTGCAATTCATTATACTAGAATTAAATGAACTTCAATACTGGAATTCAAGACTTTTTCTAAAGATTCTGAAAAAAAGTTTAAAGTTTTAGTGAAAATTTGCAGAATATTTGTAATATTTGGACTCTTATAAAAAAATAATAAACATTAAATAAACAAAAGACAAATAGCCAAAATTGGTTAAAATATTTATTTATTTATTGCACTCATATTATTTTGTGGACAACTGTATGTACATATGAGTAGTCCACTAGGCCCTAGCTCATTTTCTTTCGCAATTCAGCTCTGTACTAAGTTCGGTAGATTACTCACTAAAAAGTTGTTGGTTTTTTAAATAATAATAAATAAATGAAATTGATGATTGGTTTTTATAAAGTCTATATAAGTTCTATATTGAAAAATTTCGGGGATGCTGTTTTGAAGCCCATTCAATTTTTGTATAATAAATTGCAAGTTTCAAGTCGCTAAAAATTGCCTTTGTGTTCCTTATTCCATATACATACATATGTAATGCATAAACAAAATTTATTTTTATTTTTAGGATTTTTTTTAAGAAAATGCGCAACACCCCCTATAAAAAAAAAAAAATGAAAAATCAACGATAATTTTTAGCGATGAAACTTGCACTTTATTTAATGCACTGCATATCTATGTATGTACTTGAAATTTTCTGTAAACTGTTGTTTAATTTTTGTGAACTTTGCGTAAGCTTTGATTAAGGTGGTTTCAATATGGTAAGGCATGCTCGAACTATCGAACGAATGAAAATTATAAAAAATAAATAAAATACATAAATATGTAAATAGCCACTTTCTGCTCTTAGCTAGTAGCGCTATCCCAGCAAACACTGTCTCTAACGTTAGAGAAATTTGGATTTCTAAGTTCAAATAATTCATTGTTATTTTATTGCAAATACATTTAATACAAATTTTACAAAAGAAACGTTTTATTTAATAAAGCAAAGAACTATGTTCCATTTTTGTTGAGATCGCTATGATTCTCGATAGTTTTTCGAATCGTTCTCTAATGTTTGAGATTGGAGAATGTGGCTAGTTCCCCAATTATTCTCTAATCGATAACTAACCTCAATGTTCGCTGGGATGTAGTACCTTATTTATGTACTACACTACATATAGCTCGTTGATCGCGATAGGCTAACAAGAGTTGCAAGTCGTCAATGCTCTGTACCTTCCTTACTTACATATGTCTAACTTGAATACTATAAACTTTACTACATAAAAATAAACATGTGATTTAATTTAGAAAAAGGAGGTGAAATATGCCTGTTTATAAGCTTACCAGCATAATATCAGCACTGGTATCTTTTCCATCATCAGAGTCGCCTTGTAATGCTGAGGTTGAAGTAGTTGCCGCTTCAAACAGAGATGTTGGATCCCCACCAGATTCGCGAAATTTTTCCACATCGGACAGTAGTCGCTCTAGGTATTCGACATAAAGTTGCTCTTGTTCTAATTCCTTTGTCAGTTCAATAATTTTCTGCTTATGTCGCTCCAAACTGGCACGAACATCTTGCTCCCAGGCATCAGAAAGAGAGCTTTGTGGAAAACGTTGCATCCACAGACGTTGGAAGTCATTAAACACACTCATTTTGCCAATCGCTTGATAGTCTTGTTATTTTTCTGCTGTTATTTTATTGTTATTAACTTTTCAGTGGTTTTATGTTGTATACACTATTTATGTACATATGTATACGAGATCACTCGCGCGTAACTTTCGTTTTTACATTTACAATGTCACTGGTCACTTTTGGCCCTGCATCTCTTGCTCGTCACTCTATGCATCATGCAACTATCGACAATAACGTTACTTATGTATTTTTGTTATAAACCCACAAATGTACATACTTATATACATTCATATTATGTAGTATGTAAGTATACATATGTACATACATTTCATAATATAGTAAATGGTAAACGCTATTATGGTTAAGACGGTATATGCATTTAATCGTGTGTATGCATGAATGCAAGCATCTAAAACAAGTATCCGAACGGCTCGGCTCTTGGTCCAAGGCCTCGAAAATTACAGCAACAATCCTGTTTTCACTTTTCCACTTCAATCAAATGTGACGCCCACTCATTGTCCAACAATTATGCGTTGTAAAAAATGGTAGACGGAACGTCACTGATGCTGTGCAACGCCCGTTGTCCACTATGGTGGCAGTGCAACATCCCATCAACCCTGTGCTGGCGGAAAGACCTTACCACACAGATATACAAATGTACTCACACTCTTGGTACTGCCGCCCCCGCATTGCACAAGTGAAACTGCATATAAACGAAACAGCCAATTGTCAAAATAAAAACAATTTCATTTTTAAGGTACTGCAATAAAATTTACAAATGTATGCACGGAGAAGTATTAGCATCCGTATGTAGACCGACCAAAATTCGATTTCCCTATAAATATGTATGTACATATGTATTTACCTGGTAATAAGCACTTTGCAAGGTACGGATTTTTCTACGTCACATTAACTCCCTACTGAATCCTTTTTGCTTTTATTTGGTGAGCTAATTATTATAGAACTCATATGTTTCTACACATTATTTTTGTCTTGTCTGGTTGTACATAGAAAAAATTGAGCCAGAAGAACGACTTTATCGAGATGCAAATTGCCAACCACGATGAACGGTTTCAGCCACCGAATGAACGAACGCTGCCTTTGCTTTGCGTTTCTTTTCGCCGACTTTTCTTGTGCACCTTTTTCACATTAATTTAGCGAATCACAAACTAATTTTTCACGTTTTATGCACATTTTCGTGTACTGTTTCACTTATTTTAATAATTTTTCAAATTATATTTGAAATTTTATTATTTCCAATGATCGATTATAAACCAAATAACAATAAAATGAAAAGCAAGACACTCCCGTAAAATACGCAACTGGATGCATTCGCTTCCGCAACTTTTATTTTGTTGTTTTATAATACAGAGTTGCATTGGATCCGAAATACGTTCGCAGGTGCAAATACCGGTTACAGA
>NW_023458556.1:9496019-9497513 GCF_013731165.1 Rhagoletis pomonella | reverse complement strand
ACATGCACAGCATTAGCGCTGACAAATGTTGAAGCCAACGATAAGGCAAACTTCGCCAAGATTCTGGAGGCCATCAAGACCAACTACAATGACCGTCATGACGAAATCCGCAAGCACTGGGGTGGTGGTATTCTGGGATCCAAGAGTTTGGCTCGTATTGCTAAATTGGAGCGCGCCAAGGCACGTGAATTGGCACAAAAACAGGGCTAAACAAGTGAGGGTGCATCAGTTTATTGTAATGGGATTTTGTCGAACAGCAGGTTGTTTATGACAAACAGAAAATAAATAAAATAGTTTGTACTGAACTTCCATGAAGCAATTGTATTTTTAAGGAAAGTTATAAGTGAGTTTTCTTATTTGATATTATTTTCCTTAGTTTTGTTAAAAATATTTTTGGATTAACTAATTTAAAAAAACAAAATTGTAGGATATTCAATTGGGTCCATGACAAGGCGAATTTATACAAGGTGGCATGAACCAACTAACAATGAACTAATGCCTGGATTATAATGCACTTGACCGCAATGTAAACGGAAGCATCCAAAATCAATGTATCCTTACGAATTCGCCGCAATTTGTTACGATTCGCCCCAAGGCGAATTTATACAAGGTGGTATTGATGGCGAATTAAATTTTCGCCGCGGTACTACTGAATGTCAAAATCAAGGCGAATTTATACAAGGTGGTGTTGATGGCGAATTTAGATTTTCGCCGAGGTACGTCTTAATGTCAAAATGATGTGTTGGTTGTAAAATTAATTCGCCTTGTTTACAAAAAAACACATCATTTTGACATTCAGTAGTACCGCGGCGAAAATTTAATTCGCCAGCAACACCACCTTGTATAAATTCGCCTTGGCCCATACAATAGATAATTAATTTAAAGTTCGCTCCGTTCCGTTACTTCCATTATAATCCAGGCATTAATGGCGAAATTAGATTTTCGCCGCGGTACTTTCTAAAAGTAAAAAGTTCACAAAATGATGTGATTGTTGTAAACAAGGCGAATTGATATTACAACAAACACATCATTTTGACCAAGGCGAATTTATACAAGGTGGTGTTAGTGGCGAAATTTGACTACAACAGCACAACCACATGTATTTTGTATTGCGGGTGTTATGTCAAATCTCAATTCGCCCCAAAGTATACATGTATTTTGTTTTTGCTTTGATGGGTGGGCTGTCAAATCAGTAAAAGCAAAAACAAAATACATGTAAGGCGAAGAAATCAGCTGATCTTACAACGCCACCTTGTATAAATTCGCCTTGATTTTGATATTAAGAAGTACAGCGGCGAAAATCTAAATTCGCCAGTAGCACCACCTTGCATAAATTCGCCTTGGTAACACCATTTTAAAAAATTCGCCCTGGCAGCAACCGATTACAGTATTAAATCGTGCCATATTTATTTCGATAACATGCGTTTTTTTCATTGAAAAAATTGATTCTGTAACCGGTATTTGCACCTGCGAACGTATTTCGGATCCAATGCA
>NW_023458556.1:9490909-9495919 GCF_013731165.1 Rhagoletis pomonella | reverse complement strand
TGCATTGGATCCGAAATACGTTCGCAGGTGCAAATACCGGTTACAGAGAATCGATTTTTTCAATGAAAAAAACGTATGTTATCGAAATAAATATGGCACGATTTAATACTGTAATCGGTTGCTGCCAAGGCGAATTTTTTAAAATGGTGTTACCAAAGTGAATTTATGCAAGGTGGTGTTACTGGCGAATTTAGATTTTCGCCGCTGTACTTCTTAATGTCAAATTCAAAGCGAATTTATACAAGGTGGCGTTGTAAGATCAGCTGATTTCTTCGTCTTACATGTATTTTGTTTTTGCTTTTACTGATTTGACAGTACACCCAGAGAACGTTAAATACAGAGAAGCAGCAATTACGAATCAGAGTGTAAATTGTCAAAAGTTATCAAAATCTGATTGCGTACACACCACACCAGCCCACACTGCTGTGGAACATAAGAGCGGCGGAGTAACAGAGCTGAGCGAGAAATAACATTTTGTATATTTAATGAATGTTAAGCATTTTGAATGATTTACGCAGTGTTGCCAGGGAAATTTCGTTTGGAGCTAAAACGGTCGAAAAAAGCTAAATAATACTAATAGTAGCTAAAATGAAGAGCTACATTTTTTTGTTAAGGTTGAGCATTTATTGACGTAAGGTTGTTTTTGCATAACATAAAAACAACGAATTTTATAAGATTAAGTGCTGAAAAAATCGTTTAAAACCAAAATAAGGTGCATATATTTCGATTTCGCTGCTATGGCACTTATAACATCGAGCTAAAAATACTTTACAAGTTGTTAAAGTCTGTAATTTCAGATATTTGAATTAGGGCGTGTGTGAATCGGTAACAAAGTTCTATGGGCAGAGCTGCTGAATAATATTTTTACTATGGTGAGACAGTTTTGCCAATCTGCTGTGTGAAATGAAATATTTTTTGATAGCAGTACATTTTTGATAACCGCAGATTTATGCGGAATAAAATATTACAAATTGCAGTGAAATTAATATTTTAAGAACACATCTACCGTCGTTGATTGCAATTCATCAATTTAAGCTTTTATTTAACGAAAAATTACACACATCAACGATCTTTGCGATTGTCAAAATTTTCTATGCATTTGTTAAAAATTTCACTAGCCTCATGAGCTACTGAGATTTTATTCACCTCATAGTTGTTAAAAATTTATTCGGCGGGAACTTTTTTATCGATTCACACACGCTCTTAAATAATTTTTAAGCAAAATTTTTCTTTAAACTTTTACTTCCAGCTCTCCTCTAAGGTAAAAGTAGTAAGCTAAAACAAAATCCCCGCTATCATAAAAAGGATTTTGTTTTAGTTAATTTTTGAATTCTTTAACCCAGATCCAAGAGCTTATGGTGGACTTACTACATCTCGAAATTATCCATTTTATCAACGCTTAAGTTATGGCTTATATATATACCAAATACAACTAAAACTTTCTGGAGCTAAAAAAGTGCTAAATAAATATGAAAATAGCTAATAAAAGAGCTAGGGTTTTAGGATTTTCGGAGCTAAATAGAAAAATAGAGCTAAATCTAGCTCCAGAAGCACCAAAATGTCATCAACCAATTATTGAAAAACCCGTATTTGTTAATATTTTTTTTGGATATATGAATATTTCTTGTGCGAAGATACAAATGTGACGATGTGTGCTTTTACGATTGTGCAATGCAAAAAGTAGATATGTGAAAATTATGCAAATGTATAGTAACATTTGCAATGGGAGCAACTTTTTGATGATTTGCCGTCGGCATTTTAAAACGAATAAAAAATTTCTTTTTATTTTTTTAACGATTCTTATTGTAGTTACTACGCTATTTTTAATGCAACAAACCGCAGTTTTCTAGCTGCCTTAGTTTTCTCACAAATCCACTTAAAAAAGGGACGCTTTGACAAAAAAAAGCGTGCAAATGATAATGATCTTTGATAATTTGTTTTCAGCATTTAAAAGCGAAGATAAAGTCGGTTTTTATTATTTTTAACCATTGCTACGCTCCTTTCAATTCAAGAAACCGCAATTTTCTTGCTAGCAAATTTGCTCCAAATATAAACACATTGACAAAAAACGTACAAATGCATTAATTGCACTTGTTAACTTCAAAGTTGTTTTTCACGAGAAGTTATGTTTATGAACATTTAGAACATATATTTCGAGAAATATCATTTTTGAGAATGATCATTTTTCACTGCAATACTTGTATTATATGTATGTATGTAATTAATGGGGCATATTCATAGTCAAAATAAAGTCGAAACTAAAGTTAGTTACAGCTTTTTGACTTAATTTTCAATGGAATATCTGTAAAAAGCTGCAACTAACTTTAGAGTCGACTTTATTTCTCACGCATGCGTATACATGGTATGTATGTACTTACATATGCACTACATATGTACATACATACGTATGTGCATATTTCTGCCTAAATAGTACGCTAATGCATACATATGTACATATGTACAACTCCGCATACATACATACATATATATGTACATAATTACGCGCATATTCAAATACAACAATAACTATTTCATTCATAAACGCATGCGCATATTTCTCAAGGCCAAGTAAATTCATTGATAAAAACAACCGCAGCACATCTCCCCGCAAATTCATCACCAACAAGCGCAACTTTTTCAATCCGACACAAAAATTCTAAAATCTTAAAATGAAGAAATCTCGGCCAGTCAAGTGAAAAGTGGCAACTATTTCTCTATATCCAGTAAAATAAGTTATCTCGAATCTTGGCAATTTTTGGTAATTTTTGACAAAACACTCTATTTCTCTGTTCCATACCAATATTTCAATCATTAACTCATATTTTAAAGTGTCATTTTAGTAAACATTAAATAAAAGTGTATGTTTTCTGCAGCAAAATACATTAATTTTTTTTTAATAAAATCAAAACTTGTAAAATCACAAACATATGAGGTTTTATCGGAAGTTCACAGATGTAACGTGGCAACTTAGCTCGTTTTCATATTTTTCGGTCCGAAATTGTAAAATTTTCGTCCATGCCGCGCCACAATTTTTGTACAGGTGGGTCAATGTGCCTTGAACAAAATTTACATATATACAAAAAAAATATTTTATTTATTTTTTAATATTAAAAGTTTCTATACTTCCAAGCGTTTATAAAAATATATTTACATATATGCACGAACGATTTTTAATATTTTTCATCCCTAAGCAAATCTTCAGTACCATAAAAGATTCAAACACATCAAAGTACAAGCAATGCAATGTCCAAGTTAGTGCTACTCCACTGTACATGTGTATATGAATGTATGCATGTATGCGTGTAAAAAATGTCAATTCCAGTTGGTTTTTAACCCGTTTAGCGGACATAGTTTTTTTGCTTTCAGCTGGTTGCAACTGTTAATGAAGCACAATTTTTATGTTTAATCTTTATGAAAGTTACATGTATCGTCGAGAACATGGTTAAATGCAGAATTTTAAATTAATTAATATTATTCACCTTACAAAATGTACGAGTATTGCTTTATTAAATGCAAACTTATGCGAAAATCTAAATATTTCGTAAACTCGGGGTTAATGGTTTCGCGCACGTGCCAATCTGGTGCCGATTCGCAGAAATTGAATAATTTGTGTTGATGGCAGCGGCGAGGGGAAGACGAAAGCAGACCAATCGTACATTTGTATGTACATATATGTACATTTATAAATGCATACATACTTACATTTTTACGCGTTTGGCTTTTTGGCAGAATGAAAAATTCGATGACAGAAATAACACAAATATGTACTTTTTAGATTTAGGTTTATTATTTAACACAAATAATACAATTAGTATAATATCTATATGAATGAAATTTTAGTAAACCTGTAAATAAAAAATAGCTGAAATAAAATAGAAGATGAAATTAAAATTTACTTTAATTATTTATTAATATCGAATTGATTGGTAAATTTATTAAAAATATGTACATAATATAAAATTTTAATAAAAATGAGCATAAATATCTGAAAAAAATGAAATTAAAAAATTAGCTTCTGAATTAAAGTGAAAAATAAAGAAAACTTAGCTCATAAATATATGAGAAGATGACGGCAGACTTAGTTACTACCAATAAATATGTATTTGGTAGCTTAAGCCCCCACACCCAGCGATCGGAATACAATCGCTTACGACAAGGTGTCTGCCACGTGGGGGAAAAATATGCACATGAGTAGCGAAGCTGCCACCCATCCAATGGCAACTTCTTACACGACTTAATTAGTATTAAGTCATTGAATTTTACCTGCCTTTTAAAACACAACTCAATCCATCGTGATTGAGTCGAAACTCCAGTGTTTTAAAAAACAGGCTCAAGGGCAAAACTGAAAAATAAGAAAATAATATGAAACCTGTGGAAAAATAGAAAAAAATTGGAAAAAAAGAGAAAATGCTGAAAATAGAAAGCTCTACATCAGCTTGGACATCATGCAGCTATTCGGTGGATCTCCATCATGGCCTAACAAAATCGAAAAAATTTTATTTCAAAAAAATTCCAAGTCGAAAAAATTTTAAAGTTTAATTATTTCCTTAAATATCGAGAAAATGGAAAAAATTTCATTAACATTTTCGACTTATTTATGCAAGATCTTTAGTAAAAATATAGAAACTCTTTCGTTTTCAGAAAAAAATGGTGTTTTCCAAAAAATTCCAAGTCGAAAAAATTTTAAAGTTTAATTATTTCCTTAAATATCGAGAAAATGGAAAAAATGTCATTAACTTTTTCGACTTATTTACGCAAGATATTTAATAATAATATAGAAACTCTTTCGTTTTCAGAAAAAAATGGTGTTTTCAAAAAAATTCCAGGTCGAAAAAATTTGAAGGTTTAATTATTTCCTTAAATATCAAAAAAATAGAAAAAATGCATAAATAGTTTCGACTTTTGTTTGGAAAAATGCTTCGTTTTTAGAAGAATTTGGTTTCGCAACCAGTCGCCATGTTAAAAAAAAAAAGGAAAAACATATATCGAGAATGTTTTGAACCAAGAAAT
>NW_023458556.1:9482633-9490809 GCF_013731165.1 Rhagoletis pomonella | reverse complement strand
GCCTTATCGTTGGCTTCAACATTTGTCAGCGCTAATGCTGTGCATGTCTTACGACGTACCAACAAACCAAGACGTGCCTTTCCTTTAACAATGCAGTAAGGTACGCCCATTTTGCGGCAAAGTGCGGGTAAGAACAGAACCAGCTGCAAAAAATGATAAAGTTGTTTAACTTAAGGTACATCAAAAATATTAATCGATGATAATGATCATATCGTATTATCAGTATGTCAAGTTTCCACAGCCAATTATTGTGCACAAGGCACATTAATTTCAGTTGAAGAAATTCAAGTTAACATCATTTAGAGCTTTATCCAGTTAAAATCTATTTATGAACTCACCTCCAAGGGGTCAACGTCGTGAGCAATGACGACCAGTTGAGCCTTCTTCTGCTCGACCAGTTTGGTCACAGTGTTGGTGCCAGAACGCACGAAAGTGGGCTTCTTTTTGGGCTGCACATCCTTGCCCTTAGCCTTAGCTTCAGCAATCTTCTTCAAACGTTGCTTCTTGGCCAACGCAGATTCAGGACGGTACTTCTCCAAGAGTTTGAACGTTTTTACCGCTGTAGTTTTGTCCAAACTTTGGGTAAATTGATGAATTGGTGGTGGCACCTTCAAGCGTTTCTGCAATACAGCCTTTTGACGCTGAACTCGAATGTATTTTGGCCATTTAACAAAACGAGACAAGTCACGTTTGGGTTGAACATTCTGACCTACAATAGACAGGATTAATTGTTTACAGTGGTCAATCTAAATATACATCAAAAACTCACCGATGCCAAAGTTTTTAGGACGCTTTTCGAATAGCTGATTTACCACCTTCTTTACTACAGGTTTCTTGACGGCCAATGGGGCTGGCGCAACCTTCTTGGTAACTGGCTTCTTCTTTGGTCTTGGCTGTAAAAGGAAGAGTTTTTAAGGCACCTTATGCTAAGCCGTAATACAGAGATAAACACTAGCGCACATATCAGTTTTAAACACTTTTGCACGAAATTTCACAAACACATTCAGTTCGCTTAGTATACACTGCAATTTACCTTCTTCACCACCATTTTGGATAGTTTTTAAAACGCGATGTAATTGAAATAAGCAGATTTTAATAGCGGCTCGAAAAAAGAGCTGCTTCTACGTCTGCCTGTCAAAAAGGTAAAGGAATCGGGCCAGCGGAAATAGCAACGGTGTCAATCAAATGTCAGATTTAACACTTTTTAGCGACATCTTCCGGCTGTTTAGCAAAGGCCCGTTCATGAGAAGAGTGCCTTTGTAGAAAAAAAATCAATTTAATAGGGTGCAGTAACACCTTGCAATTTTTATTGCCGAAAGTGATTGCTGGAAATCTGTAAAAAGGACTTTCTGACTGTTTACACGAGAAAGTAGACTTTCGGTTTCGCATTTTCACAGTAAAATGCGTAGAAAAAGCGCTTGCATTACCCGTTTAACCGCACAAATTTTCCGATACTACATTTTGTCTGTTTACAAGGTGAATGCCCACAAGTCCACTTTCAACCAAAGAACGTAAATCTATATATATACATATATAATTATTAATTTACCCTCTTTGGTAAAAAGTATGAAATTTTACGAAAAAGCAATTGCCTAGTTTTTATTCATACGGTTCATTGCGCCATGAAATTAGCTTTGTTTCTTAACAGATAATTATCACAAATTATCACCAATTTCTGCTTAAAAGCGTTTTTAACCCAAAAAACTTGAAGAAACTTGCAGCTCTCTCTCGTTCTTACGCTCTTCCTTTTTTAGCTCTCCTCCTAATTTCTGCTAGGAAATTTTGTACTAGCAGAAACTAGCAGCTGACAAAATGGATAAACGAAAATTCGCGCCAAATATTGCTAGTTTCTGCTAGTCTTGCGTTTCTTTACTTTTACGTTATTTCGATCTCTTTGAGCGCCATTCTTTTGACATTCTTCTTCTTCCTCATAATTATCTGCTGGAAAAGAAACAAAGCCACTTATTCATAAAGGATAATATATGATTCCTAGATGTCGCTGATCTCAGAACTTGATCACTTTGACATTTTGCTCTGTACAGGTTTCTTATCACACTCTTTAACCGCATCCGCATAATTTTAATTAGGATCAATTGAATTGCTTCTGAACTGATTTGCTTTTGGTTAGAAAGGCTTTTAAAATATTGCATATCAATATTGGCTTGTAAAATTTGTGGTTAATGAAAGGAGTATGTAATTTATATTTTAGAGGCAATACGAATAGTTTCGCGTTATGAATATTAGTAATGTTTGAGTGCAGCTGAGTGTAGTGCCACCATTTTTAATTTTCATGTTTATTTTGTGATCGACATTCTGTAATTTGGGATCAAAACGACCGAATGAATAAAAGTGATCATTGTTTGGACTATATGCTACTATATATTATATTCTTCAATATATTATAAAGATTTTGCATACATTTTGTGGTTATGCTGCGGTGAAGTAGAAAAAGTGGACATTACGGCATTCTACGGTTAGCTTCCGCTAATGGCAGGTCATGGTTGCATTGGTATAGGTGGAGGAGGTGGAACAAGTGGTGTCACTATAGGCGTTGGTTGTGGTGGGGGGAGTTCAAATATAGGAGGGACCACCCATGCAGTGGTCGTGTGGGAGTACGAGACAAGCAATAGCAAGTGGTTGCCCTATAGTCCAGGTAAATTAATTTAATGAATAGTATGGGGTTAGATAAATTTTATATATTTCGCTTAGATGTCTCACAACATTTGGAACGTGCTCATGCTAAGAAACTGACTCGTGTTCTTTTGAGTGATGCCGACCCACAACTCGAGCAATATTATGTCAATATACGCACTATGACACAGGAGTTGGAAGAAGACTCAAGCTTTTCTACCATTGACGTTCGACGTATGTTTTATTCGCCTAGCTCTCCTCCCGGTAAGGGCACTAAATGGGAGCGTCTAGGAACTGCTGGTCCTGGAGATTGGCATCCTTTCAATATGCAATTGCAGTGTATAATCGAAGATGCTTGGTCTAAGGTAAGTATTGAGTTCTATTTGTAATTAGATCTGAATACGATGTTATTACTCTTTACCTTTTCCAGGGAGAACAACGATTGGATCTCTGTAAAACAAGGTTTTGTTTGCCATACACCATAAATTTTTGCAATTTAACACAAATTCGGCAGCCGAATGGCCCAATACGAAGCATTCGTCGATCACAGCACGCACCTTATCCACTTGTAAAACTAACCCCTCAGGAAGCACAACAATTAAATGGTACAATTTAATAATTTTTGTAAAACGTTAAATTTTATTCTTTATAAAATTGCAGCCAACATCTATAAAGATTTTACTACGACACGCAATAACACTTTACCCAAAACCGCAGCCCAGTTGGCGGATACTAAACAGCTACAGCAGCGCATGACATTGCATAATAATGGCTTGTCCACAACATCCTTTCCTCATGCAAGTCGACAACCGCAACCGTTACCTCCAATGGTAACTGTATCCAGTCAACACATTCCACACGCTCACCACCAGCAACAAATAAACCACCACCATAGCCACCCTCACCTGCAATCATCTTCTTCGCATGCGCAGCCTCAACATCGCAATAAATCACACAAAAAAAACAGCGAAACATCCACCACCAATTTGCGGCATATTCTCAACAATTTGAACATATTCGGAAGTAGCACAAAAAGTAACAGCCAGCATATGAATAACAATAGCAGTATGGCCCAGACTTCAACCTCGAATCATTTAGGCATGCAGTTCTCCCATTCCAAAACCCCACTAACTGCTTCAATGAAAAGTCACCACAGCCGTTGCTCGGATGGTTCCTTACAGTCGCACCGCAGCAGTCGTTTGGGCTCTCACCGGTCTCGGTCACGCACACGTGCATCGGATACAGACACAAACAGCATGAAATCTACACGGCGTCCGAGTGTTGACACAGTTTCCACATATCTCTCGCACGAAAGCAAGGAAAGTTTACGTAGTCGTAATTTCGCCATATCTGTTAACGATCTGCTCGATTGTTCTTTGGGCAGCGATGAAGTATTTGTACCATCGTTGCCACCATCCTCTCTGGGCGAGCGTGCACCAGCACCTCCTCCACTACCACATCATGTGAGCTCTATAAATTTAGCGCCCTCTGTAGGTACCGCTGGTGGTTCTGTTACAGTAGTAGCTACGCTTCACAATACTCATCAACACCAATCTCAGCAACAATTAGCATCATCAACACAACAATCAGCTATTGCTGGCGCGATTGTGGGTGTGGATCCAGCAAGTGATATGATATCTCGATTCGTTAAGGTGGCAGAGCCGCCCTTGTGGCCAAACGCCCAACCGTGTCCCATGTGTATGGAAGAGCTGGTGCAAAGCGCACAGAATCCAACTATTGCCTTAACTCGCTGTCAGCATTTAATGCATTTACAATGCCTCAATGGCATGATTATAGCACAGCAAGGTGAAAGGAGCAAGGTAAATAAACACTCCAAAAACATTAACTGATTTTCTTGCTTGTAAATGACTTTTACAAATACATAAACTTTATATTTTAATAACTTATTAGAAATGAAACCTATTTTTTGACTTTTCAGAATCTCTTCATTGAGTGTCCAGTGTGCGGTATCGTTTATGGTGAAAAAGTTGGTAACCAACCAAATGGCACTATGTCATGGAGCATCATTAGCAAAAGTTTGCCAGGCCATGAGGGTCAGAATACCATACAAATTGTTTACGAGTAGGTCAATCCTCTTCCATGTTATTTTTTTTCAGTAATTATAAAATGAATTTTCAGCATCGCATCTGGCGTACAAACCGATGAACATCCACATCCAGGTCGAGCTTTCTTCGCTGTTGGATTTCCGCGCGTGTGTTACCTACCCGACTGCCCACTTGGTCGCAAAGTATTGCGCTTTCTAAAAATTGCCTTCGATAGGCGTCTCTTATTCTCGATTGGCCGTTCGGTTACCACAGGTCGTGAAGACGTCGTAATTTGGAATAGCGTGGATCACAAAACGCAATTCAATATGTTCCCAGACCCAACGTATTTACAACGTTGCATGCAACAATTAGTGCACTTGGGTGTCACCGATTGATGGACGCCAATGATGTATAAAAATGGTATAACAAATACGAAATTAGATTTAAAATATTTTAGTTAGTGTGCAATTTGAAAGTGTTTCAAAGTAAGTTGCGTTCGAGTAGCTCGAACTTTAAATACCCAAGTGGTTTCCATTTTGTGTCAAATGTAAAGTGCTGAAGGCGTCATGCATGCATAATTTTATAAGCTTTAAAATTGTAGGTTTTAAAAATTTACTAGACTTCCTTGAATGTTCTTCCATATTAGTTTCTAGTTTTAGATAGTATGGATGTATTTAATATCCAAATTTGCTTATGATTTACTATGAAGCAATTTTTAATTATTTCGCTAGGTATTAGTAGCAATTCAATGAATATATATATATATATACATATATATATATATATGTATAAGAATATATGCAATAAAATATATGTATTTAATATAATAATTTAAATTATGTGCCAACCTAGAGAGTTTAACAATTCATCGGCATTATCAGTTATGGCTGCACTTGATAGTGTGACGACACATTCCTTTTAATGCCTAATTAGGGTGCGATATTCAGCACTTAGTTTTCATAATTGTGTAGCGGAAGAAGATGCCGTGAAAGATTTTAATTTTTATATAAACGATTTCATATTGACGATATTCTGTGCTAAAAAGTCGCTGTCGCTTATCTCAAGTATTGCCAAACGGATAAGTTTTCTTTTGGATAATAGTCGAAATGTGTTGTTAAAATTAAGGGAATCTCTTAGGAAATTAGGAACCTCCTGTTCCTCTCCTGTCGAGGAGTAGAATCAAATAAAAATTTGTGATTTTTTCGGTACGATTCTATTGTTTCTTTTTGGGCGTTGAGAAAAACAATTGGCTATACATATGTACATACATGCATTGTAGATTCAAACTTCATGCTTTAAATGGTAGATGCATTTCTAAAAGTGTAGCATATAAGATGGCAAGTAGAACTGATTAGCTAGTTTTAGTTTTTCTATTGAAATTTTTTATTTAATAAAATTGATGCAAACATGATCTTTAGCTTATTTTAATGTTTAAGTATTAGGAGTAGTTTTACATATTTGTATATGTAATTACAATGTATTTTTTGAAAAAATAAACAATTTTGTATTGCTTTTATATGAATAAATAAATAAAAACCAACAATTGCTTAACGAAATGTATGCAAATATACATATAATTTTTTGTTTTCTCAAAATCATTTTTTTAATTCCCCTCCGCCCCTTGTGTGTTAAAAAAAGTTTAACAAGTTTATTAAGAACGTTGTGTTTTCTGCCGCCGCGGCAAAGTTATGTAATGGGAAACAGAAAAAGAAACAGTTCGAGTACTTTCCGACCGAAACCTACCAAAAGATTGCCGTAAATCTAGCAAAACCTGAAAAATTGACTAGTACAGAAACGCAGCATGTACAGTTACTTCACTTTAGCCAACTTCACTTAATTCGGTATAAGAGACGAGCAGTACGTTCACGACTGTTATAATCCGAAATATTAATTTTTACGTGATGAGTTGCTCGTTTACGACTGTTACGATTCGAGCCCAGACCTTAACTAGGTCAGAGTAACGCGGGTCTCTCGTAGCAGCTGACGCTCATTGTCTGCGGTTGGTTGCGATTGGGTTTCTATAACGGCATTCGTGGTGGGGCGACACTGAAGGTGGTGACGGACTCCCTTTGGTTCGACCCTATTGAAACAGCCCGTTTCCTGGGCCTACCGTTAGTTGACGACAATGATTGAAAGATGAACCGAAATAGGCGGGGCTAAGTAGTGCCGCTACAACAACAACAACAACGAACTCTCTGCTAAGTTGCAATTTCGTCTCAGGTGGGAACAAGCTTTGGTTAACTGTGAGGTCACTGTCCAGTCCGGCGTTGATAAAGTGCAAGTTTCATTAGGCGACCGAGCCTCTTCGAAGCCGGAGCCAAGCGTCGAGTGACCAGAAAGCTGTACAAACTGCCGAAACCAACGGTTAGGTTAAGGTGGTCGTTGTACTGCACAAGGGGGAGTTTTCTCAACACCTAATTGGGTCATTGTCGTCAAATATCTTGTTGAAAATACCTTGACTTGATTAAAAATTGTAATGATTTAAGCCTCAGCAAACCGGAGCATGTTCTTTTTTCGGCCTCTATACAGGGGAAATACGGATCAGTCGCCTCTGTCAGAATAGAAGCCGTTTGTTTTTCTGCTAAATAGCACATTTTCAGCCAAACATGCCACTTTGGCCGTCAATAACCAATCAGCCTTGAAATTCGCGCTGACATACCAACGACTTTTTTTGGGATTCAAAACAGCAATATCGAGTGAAATGAAGCAACCGATGAGATGGGCAGTACAGGTGGAAAACAATGCAATAGCAAACCACAAATCACAGATACAATCTCTATCATTCGTGTTTAAAATCTTTGAAATCGGGCAATAGCCACGCCCACCACGCCATATAACGGTAATTTACAGAAACATGAAAACTGCAATAAATCAGTAACTACTGAAGCTAATTGACTCAAAATCGATTATTGCAATAACCACTGCGCAGAAAATTAGATTATTATAAACTTTTGGATTTTGGGCGTGGCTCCGCCCACTTATCCAAAAATGAGTATTTCGGTAACCGATTTATCAATTTCTACCAAACTCGGCGCATTTAATAAACTTGGTACGAAAAAGCAATTCGTTGAAAAATATTCAAATCGGACTAAAATTGCACCGGCTTTAACGGTAATTTTCGGGTATACCAAAACTCCGATATTTCAATATTTGAGGACGTTCATTAACGCCAAGCTAATACTTAGAACAATATTTTAACAAATAATAAGACTGTTCGATTTCGCCCGAACTTATACTTCTTTACTTGTTTTACTTAGTTATTACGTACACAACTAAATATATGTATGTACATGCATACATATTGCACTTTTGCTTTTTCCTTGTGGCAAAGTTGCTTTACCCGAAAATGGAAGGATGAGGTAGTTGAAATCTCAGCCGTAATACACACACATATATATATACATTAACTAAGTATGCATCAATGCCAACTATGCTGCGATATTCGTGCTGTCACTTTTTCGGGTTGAAACTCTCTCATACGCAACTGTGGCAATACAATA
>NW_023458556.1:9450085-9482533 GCF_013731165.1 Rhagoletis pomonella | reverse complement strand
ATTGCAATTAATTTTTTTTGGCTTGTGATTAATCATATGATTAATTAATCGATTATTTAATTTGTTTTTTGCCATCCCTACTCCTTTCCATTCATCCTAGTTTTTGTATTTGTGGCATGCCGCTGCTCCATTTTTGCACTATTTATTGGTTTTTATTTAATTATTTGATAGTTTTCACACCAAATTACAAACAGAGACTATAATTCAATATAGTCAAGAATTTTAGCTGGTCTCGGAATTATTTACAAATGCAAAACCTTCTAAACTTATACAACCTTCTTTGAAGTTCCATTTCCATTGTTAATTTTTTTTTTTGCAAAAATACTTGGGTTAGGGCTTTTTAAAGGTTCGCTATTTTTTGAGTTACGGTTCTAATTTTTTTAATGAAGATGGACTTTAGTATAAGTAAATTTCGTAAAAAATGTCAGGTACGGTCTTTCTACATTTCATCAACGATATGTATATGCGAAATAGAAATTCGCGATGAGCGACCTCTAAATATTAATATTAAGGGTTGCGATTTTGACAGGCGTCTTTTTTCACTATTCTGTATATATTTCGAAGGGGATTTTGGCAAAAAAGAGAGTCGATTTTTTTAACCAGTCTGATGTTATACATAAATATATACACACATACTATGTATTTATGTGTATGCACTACAATTATAAATTCATGCAATAAAAGATTTTCACAATAAATGCACTCGATTGGCGATTTCTTCTCGCAGATGAATGACGTCATTGCCACGCATAACTCAGCGGCCCACCACATAACAAGGACATATTTAGGACGTGACAATGTGAAATGCCCATTTTTGGTGTGAATAAGGTTTTCTATGGACTATGTATTTTGTTTGCGTTTTTGTTTTTCTGCTGCTGGTTTTTTATTCAGATTCCCTTGAGACATTTGTCGATTCTGCTTGCAGGCATATTGCATTCAGGTTTGGCTTTTCAGCCATTGATCGCTTTTACCTTCTGCCGGTTTGGCAAAATAAATTATTGGGTTGAAGGTATTTTATCATAAACAAAGTTGGGTAAGTTGTCATCTAAGTGAAACGAAATACAGTGGCGTTAATTCTTCTGTTACAAAATCAGTGACAAACTTTTTCGTGGCGAGCTGGGGCGTGGAAATTTATAAATGGTATTAGAAAAAAGCAGTTATCTTTTGATATGTGACACAATTAAAATTTCAAAATATAAAAAGTTTTACTACTGTTAAGTTGCTCTTGTCTCTAATACTTGTCTAATCCATTTTCTACACTTCGTCGCCTCAGAAAACGGATGACGAATGTGCAAAATCACGATTTTGGGATTTTGATGCAGATTTACTAAGTTGGACATGCTCTTTCGATTTCTGCAATCCATTTTTTTATATCTCCATTAGTTTTTGAGATATTTCATGCGCATTTTGTCGTATGTTACATAATATTAATGATTGGGTATGCCTTTTGTTGTATGTGCTGAAAATGCGTCACATACGACAAATTCCCATACAAACGTACCTTTTTTTTAATCATAAAACGTTTGTCGTATGTGGCACATACGACAAATTCCCATACAAATGTAATCTTTTTTTAATCATAAAACATTTGTCGTATGTATCGCAAAACTTTGAACTTACGACAATTGGATGGTCCTCTACTATAACGATACAATTAAAATTGAAAATTAAACTAAGTAACTAATTTTAAAATTTTAAATTTTTAAATTTTAGCTTGCACTGAGTCTCCAATGAAATGAAAGAGATAAAAATGTACAAAAGACTGAATTTAAGTATTGTTTTTTGTTTTTATATAAAGAAAACGTATGTTCGTAACATATTTACAGCATAAGAGATGTACAGATTTTTTTTTATTAAATACATGATTATGTTTTTGTTATGTTTTTTCTAATAAGTAATCATTATTTAATAAATATGTCTGTTTTTTTCATCAAATTATACCATCGTCGTTGAAATAGATACTTTACTATTGTCGTATGTTCTGTGGACAAAACAAAGTGGTGAGTAAACGCTACTTACGACAAATGTATACGGAATGAAAAGTAAATTTTCTCATTAACGTTAAGAGATATTAAATGTAAAAATATGGGAAATCAAAACTAATAACACCAACTATGTCTCCTTCAAAAGTTACAAAAATCTACCGTACAGTTTCGGATTAATTCGACCTTAAACTTCAAAGTCAATTTTCTCAAAACCGTGTTTTGTAACATTCGACATCCGTTTTCTGAGACGACGACTTACTAAAGTAAGCAGTAAGGAGGCTAAAGTAAGTAGTAAATATTAGGCATAGATTCGACACGATTGAGAGAAATTCTATCATTCTTGTAGATTCGACAAAGGTTTAGAGGCATGAGCCACTTAACAGTAGTAACAGTTTTTATTGTTTTGAATTTTGAATTGTTTCGTTATTGTATGTACGAGGACAAGACGAAGTACATATCTCATGTCATAAAACAATCAGTCAAGGAATTCGCTTTTCAACACTCACGTCACTGTTGACAGTTATAATTTCACAAAAGTAGAGAGCTTCATTTATTGCGTGATAAAAACATAGTAAGGTAGAACTGCTGATAGAATTTTTTGGTATGTAAATGACGTATGTAAATGACTGGCGAGTCGGTTTGGATGTGTTAGTGAAACAAATACGTGTTAGTTGCACCGACATCACTCTGGCAGGACTTAAAGGCCTCGCCAGATAGAAATTTTTTTCTGCGTCACAGGGATACTTTTGACTGACATCGAAGTTAACTCTGGGATTTTGAATAGAAGACGCCACATTGGCAACGCATGCATTGCCGCAACTGATAAAAATCGCCCAACTCTTAACAGCAATGTATGGAACGAATACAGACCAACTGACTTTTGGCCAATCAAAATGAGCCGTTTTGTTTGCGGCAACGTTTTCATTGTGGCGCCTCGCAATGTTATGTGCGTCTTGTCAGTCAAAAGCATCCCTGTGACGCAGAAAAGAATTTCTATCTGGCGGGGCCTTAACTGTGCACGTACAGAGATGACTCGCGAGTCAGACGCACCGTCTATGTCGCCTATAAAAGTTACTCACGAACTCGTACATAAGTATGTAAATTCCCATTTTCAATCTTAAATAACAGTAAAAATTTATTATTGCCGACGAATTGAGATGACGGTTCTATCTTGCTATATTTTTATTATGCTTTATTGAGGAAACAGAATCAAGCTTGTCAACTCTGGGCTGAATAGACAACTGTGAAAGAAAGTCTTCTCTCGCCGCTAAACATCAAACTCTGTAAGCTATTCATTAAAGCTGGCGCTCAAGTGTGAACAATACAACATCCGATGAGGTGGCCCTTGGAGTATTCGAAAGAAAGATTTGCGGACTTTTAATAGTCCGTACGTCAGCATCGTTCGAATAGACAAAAACGCAACAGCCCCGACAGTTTTCAACTCGGATCCCACTGCGGGTGTTTAGCAGAGGAAGAGAAAGGCCTCGCCCCACTTGGCATTTCCAATTGGCGTAAAATTTCAGAAGAAGAAGAAGTGCTTCGATTTCATTCATAGTGGCGTTCCCCAACTTTTCTGGGTTAAAACCTACAAAACTGTCAAAAAGCAAAAGAAGCCAGAGAACCGAGTACGGAAACGCTTTCTGGTGAATTCCTGCAAATTCTTGCAACTTCTTGCGAGTTAGGGAACGCCGATTTTATCTCGATCAAATATATTTATATTTAACGATTTTATAGCAATTCTACGAAAAAATGTATTTTTCCCATATAAAATGTATGTAAATGAATGCAAAGCTCTGCCTGAATGCAACAATTTCAAACAAAAAATACGGCTCTCCATATTTTACATTTTTGCTAATTCTGGGGGGGTAACTAGAAAATTCCAAAAAGTTGATTTTCCTGTTTATGTTTTCACCACCTTACTCTACTAATAGTTGTGTGAATGTTTGTGCACTTATAATAATAAGAAGTAAGTAAGTGACCTACTGTGCAATGCAAAAAAATCTCGCAGTTTTTGGCTTTCCGATCGCACCAAATTAAGTCCTTGCTGACCTTGTAATATTTAGTAATTTTAGGCGTTTTTACTTTTGCTTTAATAGTGTTTTTTTTTGTGTACGTCCATACATATAAATGTACATGCATATGCGTATGTATAAATGCAAAAAAAAAGAAAAAAACAAGTATTGATGAAAAAGTTATTGACGCCAAGTGTAATGTTTGCGTTTTAAATTAATTTGCTTGCTAATAAATAGCAGCACTAACTGCAATTTAAGTGAAAAATGATTTTTTTCCCTTCTGCCAGTTTTTAACCTATTTCAAAAAATGGAGGAGGTTTTCAGTTCGTATGCTTTGACCCAGTTTACCCGATTTCTGTAATTATTTTTTTGAACTAACGGTGGTACCTCCGAGGTGGTCCCATACTCATTTGATTCAGATCCGATCATTGGATCATGAAGAAATTAACGGCATTCATACATTTTTATGTGAGAGTTGAAGTCGGTTTTGTTTTTTGCTTAAAAATTACTTGCCATATATCATATTGCTTTCGTAAAACTGCTTCAGAGGAGTCACTCCGAAATATTCGGCTCAAGAATTCACTGTAATATGCAGCGTCTGTTCACCCTGAGGCGCGGCTACAAGTAAGTGCCTGTCTTGATGCAAGCGGTTCGCTAAAAGTACTTAACACAACTTTCCCAGCTTCTGGTTGATCACTAAATTTGGGAATTTTCTCGTAAAAACGAATTTCAATGAAAAAGTCAAAAGACCTCAAATGATAAATCGTCCTAGGCGATTTCAATGCCAGGGTTAGGAAGGAAGGGATATTTAATCACACCGTCGATAAATTCAGCTACCACGTCGAAATATCCTCGTTATCTGCGTGAACGATTTCTCTGGACCCCAAAACTAGGTCGACGATCAAATATTGACTCGACTCACACGAGGAAAGTTCGAAGTCGAAAAGCTGCAAATATAACTGGTCTCTGAGAGCACTCTTGTACAAACGCATATATGTGAGCAAAGGACTCAGTACGATATGGCTTAGATGTAGGATACTGAAGAGGTATATGAGCCCAAAATAGGTGAGTGCGAAGGACTTAAAATGCTGGCCGGTAGGAAATATTCCCATCATTCATTCAATCAGAAAAATAATGTTATGAAAGAACATTTCTCCACCCTGCTAAATGGAAATTAAACTAGGAGAGAAGATGACTCCGAGCCCACACTCGAGGGCGACGGAGCCGATATACTCGTACATACAACTAATCGACTATGACGAGGTACGACATTCCCACGACAGCCGATTCTACGTACCGGAATGACTCGGGTTTTACCTGACTAAGGGCTGTTGTTTCGGTGATCTAACCCCGTTAAGTCGGTCAAGCGTTGTTCGTCCATATGGCTATATCTGCTACGCACTCTTCTGCTCAGGGCTGGCATCGAGTCAAACCCTAGGTCAGAAACCTACACCTGCTGCCAATCTGGCCGGGGCTGTTGTAGCCGCTACAACAACAACAACAACCACCACAAGGTACGAATCGAAATTTGCGTGTCTGACGAACCTAACGATTGCTTCACTACACTCTTCAAGTGAATTTCGATAAGTTTCCTGAATTCGTTTGAAGAAAAATATGCGGCATGCGAAAATTTTCCAACAATTACTTTAATACATATACATACAATATTTACAACATAATTTGTACAAATAATATATTTTCCTATTGTTGCATTGGAATCAGGTATTTTTGATATGCAACATTTCATTTTATTGACAACTTATTCTGGAGGTTAGCCTGTTTACGCCTCACACACCTCACTTGCTGTCCTGACTAGCTTGGGTTTTTTTGATTTTATTTATTTATGTACGAGTATTTCATTCTGATTTCATGCGAACGTGATAGGATTGGGAGGTGATGTCTATAGCATCTAAAGTCATTTTGTGATGACAATTTCAATTGCATCGTTCAGTTCATCGTGTTAACTCGATAACGACGGTTGTGTGGTTACTTACGCTCATAGCTCAAAAACAGGTGCCTCAATACTTACAAAGCTAATTTATACAAAAATGGCTAAATGCAGTCGATTTACTGTTAAAAGCACAATTCATACCGAAAGATAAAACTAAAAGAATGCTAATCAAAAAACGTTAAAAATTGTGTGACAAGGGAGTGTGCTAAAGATTTGGCCAATTAAGCCAAAAATTTCTAGTGAAAGAAAGAAAACACTTTTTAAGCAATCAAGCAAACAACTTTATATCTACATACGTACAAAATACCTTAAATATTTAATTTTTTTTCGCACTCAAATGCAATACCTTTCTAGCGTCTTGCACTGATTATTTAATTATTTTTGCAGTGTTAAAAAAAAAACAAATTATCTACAATTTTTGCTTTGCCATTACGGCTTACGGCTGTACAACATTTGATATTTGCCGGTAAGTTTCGAATTTGTGGTGAGGCGCTTTGCTTGTTCACAGCAAACCACAAATCAATCAAACAAATTTTTGTTGTTGTCTTGCATTGCATGCGTCTACTGCTCTGCCACAGTTGTTGTGGTCGATTGTTTGTTCTTATTGTTCACAGTGGTGGGTGCCGCTGATGTTGTGTGTCGCGCCGACGACGCAAACTAATATCTCCGTTTGTGTGTAATTCTATATTTTTTAATAAATTGCGCTAAAAGCGCGCTTTGTTCAAAATATTCAAACATTATACTAATAATAATTTGCTAAATATTTGTTGTTATCGTTGCAAGTACGCTAGTTATTTAGCTTTCGTTTAATTACTGCGATCCGAGTGAGGCGTATTTTTATCGATATTTTTTTTTTGGCTGTTGTTTGCCTACTGACGATTTTTATTGCCCTGGAGCAACGCATTTACCAGCGAAGAAACTACATACATATAAGTGCAGAGGAGCAAGTACGAGGTGAGTTAATATATATGTATGTATTTTTAGGTTGGTTGGGCACTAATTAATTCTTGAGCCTTTTGTAAACATGAACAATCTCGCAAAAATTAACAGGCTTGGTTTTAATTAGGTCATATTATCGCGAGCTCACTGTATGGGTTTATACCTTTTTAGGCAATTTGTAACTTCAACAAAATATATAACTAAATAATATATGTATATACATATAAATATATTATTGGTTCTTATAATACCCTACAAACCTTTTAATAATTTTAAGGCTTTTAAACATAGCGACGCTTAATACGATTTGTGAATGCCCTAATTCTATCCCCCATTTACATACATACATATATGATCGTCATCGAAGCTTTGAGCTGGGGTATAGAATCACTCACTGGTGTATTTTGCATTGATTTTTTTACGATATTCGAGAAGCTTTCCATCGTAATTTTTTTTTTTTGGATTTTCTTATAAAAATATGGCTCATACTACAACAAAAACCATGTAAATCAAAATTTGAAGCTTTGGTGCAAATTTAAGAAAATTCAGTAAATTTACATCGAATTTCATACTTGTTAATCAGAATTTTCACCAGCATGCAATTTAATAACGAATTTTTTGGTATGGAAGAAATGCTCAACGCAGTTTGCAAAAAAAATATTAAACATCAATATAAACTGCGCACTGAATTTTTTTGTAAAGATTCTAATTAAAAAATTTGAAGTTTTTATGAAAATTTACTGAATCGTTAATTTTCTCCAAAGTTTGAAATTTTGATTTACATGGCTTTTGTTGCAAAACATGCTTAATTTTTATAAAAAATTAACACAAACAAAAAAAAAATAAATAAAATTCTACTAATATTATACCTGTGAAAGCTTGTATGTTTGTATGTTTGGGCTCACGCGGAAACGACTGAAAGGATTTGCATAAATTTTTGCACACAGATAGTTTATGACCTAGATTGAAAAATTGCTTACTTGTTTAAGAGTTGCCACCCGTTAGAAAAGTTTAATTAAATTAATAGTTACGCGGAAACGACTGAACGGATTTGCATAAAATTTTGCACTTAGATAGTTATGACCTAGCCTGCAAAATATACTACTTTTTGTAAGAGCTTTCACCTGCTAAAAAAGTTTAATTAAATTAAAAAGTTCAATCAAATATTAAAATACAGGTGTAAAATGAAAAAAAGTCTAAGAGAGCTCAATTTCGAAGATATTTTTGAAGAGGATTGCCACCTATTTGAAAATGAAATTTCGCACACAGATGGTTTACGACCTGGGGTGAAAAATAACCCCCTCCCCGCTCAGAACCAAATTTGGCACACTCACTATGTATTTCTTAAGGATGGTCTTAGACAGAAAATAATTCTGATAAATCACGAAGGCATACATATCTCTTGGCCTAAATACCGTAGAGCTTTAAATTATTTTCCATATTTGTATAAAAATTTGGGGTGAAACCTCCGGGTATAAGCTAGTAATAAATAAAAAAATAAAATTTCGTGGTGTTTGATGAAGGTAAGGTAAATAGCTTAACTTCTAGAACTAAATGCTTCCAAGACAAACTGAAATTTTTGAACCAAACCACTTGTTTATTTTGCAAAATTATATATGTAAATACGTAGTTAACAGTTAATATCTTATCAATGTGATAAAAAGTTTTTTTAACGATGATGGAAAAGAGAGGCTTGCGAATTTCTGCAAACGAAAAATTTGCTAAATTCACAGTAATTAGTAAACGAAGAGCAACTCAAAAATACCCTAGCAAGACTAATGGCATTCACGCTTTTCTCGAAAAATGCTTCATTTTATACACACAAAATGTTTATTTAATTACTTTCGCAACTTTATAAAAATTTTTTAGAGTATTCGCTCCCTACTTTCTTTTTATCCCGCGTCTTTCTTTGCAGCTAACTATGTTAATAGTCTTTTTTGTCGAAGTTGTTTTTACTAGTCTCTTATCACTTTCAATTTTTGAGCTCGGGTCTTTTTTCGTATTTAAATAATGGGTAAGGCTTCCCCAAATGGGCACCGAATTTACCAACATTAATATTTTTCAATGATATTCAATATTTCACTGATTTTTTAAAATAATTTTTTGCATTAATCATATCGTTGCAATTTAAAAGTCCTTTAAAAAAATCGTTACGTCCGAGAAAAAAACTAAAAAATCGGTTTTACTATATTTGGCGCATAGTTTTTTGAGAATATTAATTGCTTGTTTTGAATTTTTGAGACTGTTTTTTTGTTTTTCTTTGAAAATGTAATTCTTTTGGGCAAGCAACATTTGCAATGATATTCAGGCAGCGCCGAGTTTTGTAGTCCAACAGTACACTGTGTAATTTTTGTTGCAAAATTTCAAATAGTTGTTTTTTTTAATCAACAATTGAAAATTTTTGCATTGTTTTGCAAATTTTTATTTTTCTTTGAAAGTAAGTGTCCGAATGAAAAACTTTTGTGGGTGCAGATTTGAAAATGAATTTTTATTTACACGGTGACGACGAATAATTGTAACCCAGGTTTTTTAGAAAATTAAAAGGGTCCTTTATAACCATAGGTTAATTTGTACACAGTTGACTCGCGAGTCTATGTTGCCTATAAGAAAAAATACACCTGAAAAAGACTTGCTTGCCCCGCATGTATGTTTCTCCCAAAGTTTACACTGCTGGAAAATGTAAATAAGGATTAAAATTTCAAAATTAGTTAATACAACTAAAGTAAAATCTGTGGAAAATTAACAATAAAATACTTTTTTTGCAAAATCTATAAAATACTCTTTTATTTCTCGAAAAAAAATGGGTAACTGTTATTCGCCGCCACGCTGTACATCGAGATACGGCGTTTTCGAGGCGGCAGCTGATAGAGGGCGACTTTCCAGTCAGCAATCAATATGTAAATCGGAAGTTAACAATCAAATAAATTACTCCTCAGTGAGTATTCACGTGCTTTAAAGCAATAAATAAAAAAAAATGAATTTTGTGTTCGATTTAACACAACCTTTTTATTGTTATTATTTAAATATCCAAAATAGCAAGTTTGATAGTTTATTGAACCCATCACAACTCCAAACTTTCAGTGACGTGGGAGTAGATTTTATTTCATTTTTTATTGGTGCAATAAATTAGAATTGCCAAAAATCTGAATCTTCCTTTTGGGAGAAAACACAGATTCACTTTTAAGGTGCGACTTTAATGAATTCTTACGCGATTTATAAGGAACTCACAAATTTATTACGTTAAAAGATATTAGCACAAAAAATCTTTTGAGTGATTATGGAAAATTAAGAGAGCATGGGTGTGACGATGATAGTACATAAATTATTTGCGCTGACTGAGCTCAGCGAATTAAATAAAAAACATACATACATATGCCGCCTGTCTACATACATACATATCGGGGGCTTATATTCGATACGCTCTATCTGTAATTTTCACAAAAATGAGATTCTGATATAAAAATCCACCCAAGGTGCTATTAATGTTGACCTTGTATAACGCTTGAGAGAAGAATTTACTATAAAATTGCAAAGTCGCAGTTAACATCAGTGATGACAGGCGAGTCCCAGATGGGTTCAAACATCACAAAGTAGTTTTTGTGAAAATTGCAGAAAGATGGTATCGAATATATGTAAGCCCTCGATATGTACAACGTACATACATCCAAACATATGCATGTATTTGTTTATGCATCTAGCATCCTATGCCTGTAATTCAATTCAATTTAAAATCCTCAAAAGTTAATTTATTCAAGTTCAAATCAGTAAATTTTTTGACGCGTATTGATTGTTGCACAAATGCATTTCATTGCAAACGACAAAATCAATTGATCGTTTATTTATGTACATACATATGTACATACATATGCACATATTTATGTATTTAAAAATATTTATGCGCATTAGGCTGGTTCGTGATTCGCGATTTTGTACAAATTTAATAAACTCGCTAATTGAATTTTTCAACACACAACGGTTTTGGAAAACCATTATAACGGTGAAAAATGGTCGACAAAATAAAATAGAAAGGACGAAATACGTATCAAGTTTGATCAAAAATATAAACAATGTTTTGCAATGATTTAAAAGATCTTCGTATTTAATGGTCAATTTTCGGTCCCTGATTTCGGATTTCTATGATATGATTGGCCAATTTTTTCTCCGACTTTTCTGTGAAATAAAATTTTTCGGAAAATTTGTGGGATCTGAATTTAATTTAATTTAGTAAATTTTCCAATAAAATCAAAATAGGAGAAACGCGCCTTTTTATTAATACCTTGAAAATAAAACAAGTAATTTTCAAGCAAAAAGGCCAAATGGACTTCAATGCTCATATAAAAATTTAGGAGTACCGTTAATTTTTTCATAACCCAATGATCGCAGCTGAATCAAATTATTTAGTATGGGACAACCTTTGAGGTGTCCTTTTTTTGGAGTCGGTTAATGAAATAGTTGAGTTGTTCGTATGCATTACGAAATGGAATTAAGACTTTATTGTAAATCTTTCTAATTTACATATATTTTTTTTATTTATATACCTATGTATGTATGTATGTATACCGCCTTACGACAGTAAATTTTGCACTCCAAAATTGATTATATATTCGCGAAATTGCAGGCAAAACATAATAAAACTGCGTTTGTGGTTTCTCTTTCCGATATCAGAATTTTTTGAAAGTACTTTGCAATTTCGAAGATTCGATTAATTCGAAAAATTATTTTAAAAACTAAAATCAATGTAGAACAAGAATATGGGTATCAAATTTAAGAGAAAAATCTGTGGAATTAAAAAACATTAGATTTTATCCTTAAATATCCTTGAAAATTTGCAACATTTATGCTTGAAAAAAGTAAAAGTAATACGACTAATATACACGCGGCCACATCGTCGAATTTCGTCATTCTAAATTATTAGCTTCAAAAAATAAAACTAATTACAAAAGGCATTTTCAATACTTTTTCGTCCTTGTGACGATTTTTTTTTTTAATTATGCAGGGTTTTTTTTAAATTATGCAGGATTTTTTCTTTCATTTGGTGTCCATATTGTTATTCAATATTTCACTGAATTTTTTAAATAATTTTTTCCATTAATCATATCGTTGCAATTTAAAAGTCTTTAAAAAAATCGTGACGCCAGAGAAAAAAACTAAAAAAGCGGTTTAAAAATATTTATGCGCAAATTATGCGAAAATTTGAAACATTTATGCTTGAAAAAAGTATATCTTAATGACTAATATACACGCGGCCACATCGTCGAATTTCGTTCTTCTAACTTTATTAGCTTCAAAAAATAAAACTAATTACAAAGGACATTTTCAATACCTTTTCGTCCTTGTGACGAATTTTTTTTTTAAATTATGCAGGGTTTTTATAAATTATGCAGGATTTTTTCTTTCATTTGGTGTCCATATTGTTATTCAATATTTCACTGATTTTTTTAAATAATTTTTTGTATTAATCATGTCGTTGCAATTTAAAAGTCCTTTAAAAAAATCGTGACGTCCGAGAAAAAAACTAAAAAAGCGGTTTTACTATATTTGGCGCATAGTTTTTTGAGAATATTAATTGCATGTTTTGAATTTTTGAGACTTGGTTTTTTTTCTTTGAAAATGTAATTCTTTTGGGCAAGCAACATTTGCTTTTTAGCTTCAAATTTGGGTAACACACAGCTGGACGCATTGTGCGTAATTGTTTGACCAGCCGTTTTAGCCATTTGTGACTTTACACAACTCAAACTGGATTACGCTCTCTTACGGGCCAAGGAGACATAAATCATTGGTTTCTACTGACCTCCCTCCCTTCGTACCTTTGCAAAAAAGGTAGGACTTACTTCTTTTGGTATGTACTCTAGAGTGGCTTTCTCTACTTTTAAGAAGTTGGGAGGACGAACATTTTTATGATGATAAAATCCTTTCAAATAAAGGCTTTAAACTATTTTTTCTTTCGCATGAGGACCAGCTCGCGAGTTTTACATTTTGGACTCGCCAAAGTCCTACTAATTGTCAGGTACTCAATACATTCGAGCAATCGCAGCATTTCCAATTACAATTATTAAAATAACAAATAAATATCAGTTAGGTATTTTTTGTCTAAACAAATAGATTAACATATTACAATGTATGTAAGTCCCTTTCACGTTCACATAAACAAGTCAGATCGGACTTGTCCATTTGTTGTAAGCCTGTCGGCAGGGGCATGTGGCCAGAATTTCAATTAATTCGAGTTTACAATTGAAATGACCAAAACGAATTAGACTTAAAAAGTTCATATATACATATATCGTATATGTGCATATGCACTCAACAAATAAATAATAATAAAAATTTAATGTCAAGCAATAAAAACGAAAATTTGTTGCTTAATTTTACCATTTTTGGAAAATGAAAACTGAAACTTGTTGCCGCACATGCGAGTGCGAATGCGATTGTGAGTTGTCATTGCAAATAATGTCGACTCCATGCCGACATCGAGGCAAACATCGACAGCCACAAATGACCCTACCCAATAAACACTGGAACAAAAATTTTCTCATTTTGATTTTCAGCATTGTTTACCATTTGAAACTAATAAACAGTTTCTCAAATTTTTCTCAAATATTTTGTTTATCAACTTAAGAATGATTTGAAAAACATTTGAGAAAAATTTGCTTAGCATTTTATTCCGTTTCATCTGGTTCAACAGTGGAAAGATGTCGAAATCTATCGATAGTCTGCTACATCAGTCACAAAATGGCTCCTGGACTACACGTTCACTGTTATTCGCAAATTGCCTGTCGTAAAATCGCTCCTTTTTCGAGTGAATTGAAATGCAATTAATTTATTGATTTGAGTGAAAATTGTTTGATAATATTATTTTGTGATTGATCGTTCCTGCAGACTTAAGCTACTGACTGGCCATTAAAACTTGAAACCGAAAGAAAGAATTAGTCTGCTGCATCGATAGTGACCAACAATTTGCCTACTTGGAATGAAATAATATTTTTCTGTTAAAAAAAAAAAAATATTTTTGTGTGTGTATGACGAAAGGGCTTATGTTCTATTGAAAATGCACCAAAACCAATAAAAAAATCTTTTTCTACAAAAACTGTGTGTTTCTTTTACATAAATCATCGGCAACACTATACACAAATATTGCAATGAGAGTAACTGGATTTCATTTCGTTCCGCTCCTCTCATGTTTGAGAAAATGTTGAGAATTAAATTTTTCTCCATTTGAAAATAAAGAAAAATTTCAAAATTAAATTGTACCGTTTTGTTTGGGCACGGCGGTCAACGGTTATTTGAGATGCATTTGAGAAGTAACGTTCGAGATTTGAGTAAAGGAAAATGCATCTCAAATAGAGATTTAACAAAAATGTTTATTGGGTGTATACATACATATGTACAAATATACATACATACATATGATATATTTACGCGTTTCATTGTTCAAGTATATACATATATAATATATGAAAAAAGTCAATTAAAGCAAACTCTTTTGGCGAGAGTATACTCGACATGGGGGAGGCCACAGGTGCTTCATATTTACGAGTACATAAACATATGTATGTATGTACGTATTACGTAAGCAGTGCATGCTAATAAAGCACCACGTCTATGAACCAAATATTAATGGTTATTATTAAAATTGATTGCAAATGCAAAAATAACCCACACACAGGCTGTCAACTGAATGAATGAATTTATTCTAGGCGAATCAGTTTTATTAAAGTCTTTCCTCAGGAAATTGTATTTTATCTTCGAGAGATTTTATTGTTAAGCTAAATACGCATAGATACTATCAAGCCATAGTGGAGAATATTGAAAAATTGTTTCGATTTAAAAGGCAATTCCCTTATTGGAAAACCCTGTGTCTTATAATTGAAGCCAAAATTTATAATGGATACAACAGTGGAGTTGTTTCCAAAGTAGATCAGTTTAATTTCTATGTGATAGACATGCATGCAATCAGTTGCTTTTTTGTAGAATCCTATATAAATATACATAGTATATACATATGTACCTGTATATTAATTAATTTATGTACATATGTATGTACGCATTATACAGTGCGACAGAAAAATTTACACACAAAAAAAAATGAATATATTCCCGAAATTTATATATCAGCGACTTCAGAGTTCTTTTTGAAAAGGACTTCGAAATTAAAAAAAAATGTTTTTAAAAATTCAGTGCAGCATTAAAAAGATAAAATTTTTTTAAGCACCAAGTATGTGTTACGCTCTTTTCTATATTTCTTTTGACAATATATACAATACTTTTTGTTTTTTTTTGATTCCAAAAATGGATACTGCTTTTTTTTTTCAAAATACTGCATTTATAATTGTTTTGCATTTCTAATTGTTTTGCTGCCTAAATTTTAAAAATTTTTTAATACACAGTGTTCGTGGAAACACGCTATAAAAATGCATACATATGTATATGAACAAATCTCAAGAGTTGTTAAATTTTTCGATAAAAAAGTGTTTTTGGTATTTAAATGAAAATTTAAAGAAGATATACTAAAAAGGAAAAATAACCACTCTTGCTCATATACCCGTATGTAGTTGCGTATGTAACGTATACGCCTCGTAGCACCATGTGCAGTCATCTAACACGTTTCCTCGCAACCCTTAACTTAAAAGCCATATTATTTAAAAGTAATTAAATGTTTTTTGAATTTTTACAAAGTATTCCTTATGCACATATATATTACTTTCTTCATGCATATTTTTTTTTTATTTGGTGACACACTATTACACTAGATTCGTTCGTTTTGGCATGAAGAACATTTTTAATTTTATCATTTTGAAGTGTGTGCAATCATTAACATTAAAAAATCGTAAAATTTCAAATTTTAAATTTCGTGTTAAACTCTTAGAACTTCACAGATCTGTCGTATGTGATGCCAACGTTCATTGACTGAAATAAATGCAAGAAGAATGCTTTTGCGTTTTTTTTCTGTCGGGAGGAGGAAGTACTTACACTAAAAAAATCCACTAGTGAGATTTGCTCGTATATACTGTTATGTAAAAAGAATAGGTACACGATATCTTGACCAGTTTTGACTATTTTCCTTTCGGTTGTTTAATGTTTATTAATTTTTCATTGAAGTCTAGTTATTTTTGTATACACTACTTAACACCATATAAATCCACATTTCAAACTTTGTAGAGAAATTTAAAAAATTTCTCAACAACAAACTTTGAATTCATAATTTGTAGAAACATTCATAGTATGCAGTTTTGTTGCTTATTAATAATAAGTTGCGAGTTTCAATAGGCTAAAAATTCGCGCTGATTTTTGGTTATTTTTTTGCCGACGTTGTTATTATTTTTTCCATACAAAACTACTTGTCGAATATAGTAACAAAAAATAAAAATAGTAATAATATAGTCAGCAAAAATTATAAAAAATAAAAATAAAAAATCAACGGTATTTTATAGAAACTTCAAACTAGAATATTGTTGTTGTGCAACTTTTTTGAGTTTTTATAATTTTTGTACAAAGTGATAAATTTGGATTTACGTGGCTTTTGTTAGACATATAATTTTGTCTGTAATGGTTTTGTTTACAGTACAGTAATATACAGTTTTTTGCCTGAAAAAAATATTCGAGCGTTAGGTATGCGAATGAGTATGGAAAACGTTAATTTAAAATTTTGCCTCCAATATTGTTGAAAATTTGCAATATTTAATTAAAAAAATATTCATATTAAGAACTAATGTACCACATTCTCGAATTTCGTCCTCCTAACTGTATTAGTTAAAAAATAAAATTTATAAAAATCGCATTTTCAATAGCAATTCCTCATAGCAAACTAAAAAAATTTAATGTTTTTAAATTCCTTTTTAACCGACTTCAAAAAAGGAGAAGGGTATCATTTCGTTGGAATATTTTGGTTTTTGTTTTTATACATATGTTACCGCATAACTTTGGACCAAGTTAACCAATTTCTATAATTAAAAAAAAAGTGTTACCTCAAAGGTGTTCCCATACTAATTTGGTTTAAATCAGATAATCGGATCATGAAGAAATTAACGATAGTCGTAAATTTCTATATGAGAATTGAAGTCGGTTTTGCTTTTTGCTTAAAAATTACTTGTTTTAAATAATTTTTTGGAGTAATTATATCTTTCAAGTTTGAAAGTGCTTTTAAAAAATCCTGACGCCAGTGTTTATTCATAGATATGTATGTACAAATACAAAAATTAAGTCATACCTACAATTTTTTCAATTAAATTAATTCCTACTTATGTATATATTTTCAGGCTTCAAAATGGAGCTGGAATGCGATTTGAGCGCAATTCAAAACGAAGATATGCTGCGACGAATGGTAAGTTGATTTTTATGATACATACTTACGTATTCATAGTACGTATTTAAATTATTGCTAACTTAACCACTAACACGAGTTTAACTATTAATTCCAATTCACAGTCGCCTAGTTAGCTATGGAAATTAATATCGCCCAAATTACACAACTCCGAAAAATCTACGCTAAATTCTTTTTGAGATGTGAATTCGGAAAAGTAGATAGTATTAGCATCCTTTCGTAAAAAAAAACTGTACGTTGATGTTTTGTGTGATCTCTCAGACTTTATTAAGACAGATTAAAGCCATACGACATCTGAACATAGCCTTTTTTTGGCGCAAAGGAGCAGGCGTGTTTCCCCGATTTCAAACGTTTTCGATAATACGCCGAGTTAGACTTAATGAAAAAGTTTATCGATCCAACATGGCCTTTCGCATAGGTCATCACAAAATTATGCGTCCTTCATAAAGAAATCGGTATAGAATTCGGAATAGACTTCCGATACTCTTAAAGTTTGCGTTACTATTTTCGGAACTTTAGTTTGCAGAAATGTTTTACGATATGAAATAGTTTTACATGTATTTGTATATATGTATAACTACTTATTAGCACTTACAAAATAATACTGAACTCAAACGTATCGTATCACAGAAGATATGTAATTTAGGTAGGCTTTCTTAAGTGAAGCCATTCTATTTAAAAGGCCTACCCAAGAAATGCTGAAAAAAGTGCTTTATTGCTGGCCTCTAAAAGAGCTTTTTCTATTTACAATTTGCGCAAATGTGCAAGTTTATATTATGAAACATTACAAATGAATTTAAATAAGCATTTTAGACTGCAATGAAACATATTTGATATGAACCTTAAATAAGAACCTTAAAGTAGTATGTTCTTTATGAATTAAAGAAAGATGAGGCAAATACAGTGCTTTGCATAATTATAAGACCGACACATTTTGACAAGTTTTGACTATTTATGTTTATATTGTTTTACTTCAATTATTTTCTTAAAATAAAATAAATTTTCACCAAAATTTTACACTTTTTTTTTAAGAATTTTTAAAAAAAATTTGCGTATGCAGTTTTATAGCACATGCAATTTTATTATGGCTACAAAATACCGTTCGTTTTTGGCAATTTTTTTGTTGACGGTTTTTTTCCATATACAAACTTTTTCGAATATACTTTGTATAGAAGAAAATGAGTAATACGCTAATGAAAAAAAATGCCACGAATCAACGATATTTAATAGCCACTTCAAACTTGCTCTTTATTATATCTACTAAAATGGAATGGGCTATAAAACTGCATACGCAAAACTTTTCCAAAAATTCTTAAAACAAGTGTACAATTTTGGTGAATATTTGCTGAATTTTTATAGTTTTTGCACAAAGTTTGAAGTGTGGATTTGTATGGTGTTTTTTTGAAGAATGAACTATGTTTTTCTTTAAGAAAATAATTTAAATTAAATAACGTAAAAATAAGTAGTCAAAACTTGTTAATATGTGCGGTAGTGTAATTATGTACCTAAATCCATACATACTTAAGTAGTATACATATGTACCTAAGTTAATTAAGACGATTTAAAGTTTTTTTTTTAATAAACACACCGACACATAAACAACAAAGAAAGATTGAACAGAAATCTTCGAATGCAAACTGATTTAAGTTAAAGTCACAATTAATTAATCACGGGTGCTACATTTATGTACATATGTATATTGAAATGAGAATGAATCCGCATATGTATATACACCTCCGCAGAGAAACACTTAATCGATTGTAGACATTCGGGCAGACACTGATGCGACATTAAAAATTGTTAAAAATGAATAAATTTTTCAATAAAAACATCAATTGTCTACTATTAATGGATGAGATTCGTTTCACCAACGCGTCGCCATTGTTTATCGTAAATAATTCATAATTCACATTAGAGTGGTCCAAAATTGCATGTAAAAATGTAAAGTCGGAATTTTAATGCCGCCACCCCATTGGATAGTTATATAACCCTATTTTTTATTAAAAAAAATGTAGATAGTGTTCAAAGCGCTCGAAGATTTCCATGTATTTTATATGGGGAAACGACAACTTTTCGAAGAAATGGTGCAGAATTCTTGAAAATCGATATTTTTCGATCGGCAAAGTCTGTGTCTCTTCAGCGGATTCCCAATAATAATACCCAATTCTTTATTTAACCATTTTTTCATAATAACTATATTTTATAGGTCCGCCAACACCGCCAGAAAATGCAATGGGGGACCAATAAAAAATCTTAAGTACTAAAAAATGGTTAACTAAACAATTGGATATTAATACTGGAAGTCTCCTGAAGATAACCACAGTTTTCCGATCGAAAAATATTGATATTCAAGAATTCTACACCATTTCAACGAAAGGTTGTTTTTTCCCCATATAAAATGGAAATGGAAAACTTTGTGCGTTTTGAGCGCTCCCTAAATATTTTTTGATTAAAAAAAAAAAAAATTGGTGTATATTTTTTTCGGTATAGAACAATCCTAGGTGGTAGCGGTATCAAAATTCCGACTTTACTATTTTTGTACCACTCTACTGTACATACATACATAGTATTACATATGTCGATCCAATCGCCTGGAGCTTTGTCATAATTTTTCTCAAAATCAAATTTCAATTAGTTCTTGAGATGGCAGTTCAAAAGAAGTTAATTTAAATACTTACTCAAATGGAATAAACGAAATCGTTTCGAAAAGCCAATATTTTTATTTATTGTATTTATACGAATTTATCATTAATCGTTAAATATAACGCCTGCTAATATTAATTTATGGCCAGACGATGAGCACCGATTATGACTGCGATGATTGTGTGTATGGTCAAATGATGATGGGGGCAACACAAAAACTGGTTCCCGGGGCACGCGCTCAATTAAGCAGCCACTGCACACGAGCATAGCTATGCATTGCAGATACATACATATGTATGTATGTATGCCTGCATATATAAGAAATAAATATAAAATCTACATACATACGAACACATGCACATACGGATGCATATCTTGGCGGCGAAGGTGACTCATACGCCTAGCGGCGCCGCAAATCAATGAGCGCATTTGCATTCAAACAAGTTACATAAATGCATAGATATGTACTTATTTGAATCCAAAGGCACACATGCATATATGTATGTATTCAAAATACCTTCATACATATGTACGTGAGTTCGTTCGTAAATATTGCGCAATATGGGCCATCAGGAAAGCCGCGCAGACTCGTAGGAACTTATTAAGCCTATTGGTGGAATGAATGCGTTTACATACATACATACATAGTAAAAGTTATCAATCAACTAAGGAAATCTAAGTTCGGTCAAAACTACGAACGGTAACTGCTATTTGTAACTAAAAACGTTGGACTAGCCGTAGCTGGGCCGTACCCTTTACCCAAGGCGTTTAGATTGTAGTCGTGGAAAAGCCGTGCAGCTTAAGAAAAAGTGTTGAGTTGACTCCACCTCATTGTATTTTAAGGAACAACGACGCTGAGGATCCGGTGTAACATCCAGTCTCTCCGCGCTAATATCCATCGCACATTGACCTGTCCGATGCACCTTCGGCTGGACGATTTTCGGCCAGCGTTCGTTCTGCTGACTCGAAGCCAATCTCCCCATGGGCACCCTGAATATAGTAAACGGTACCTCTCCCTCGTTTCTTGGTGAGACACAGTCGAAGGTGCTTCTCCTGGACTACTCACAGCAATTTCCTGCAATATGACCATAGCAACTGAAAGATAAGGTCATGCAATACCCTACTAAATAGTTTTGAACGCACTCTTAGCGAACACAAAGCCCCGATTGCCGCTTGGATATCAGAGTAGAAGTTTACCTGCTTTGCTTATGTCGCACAATTATGCAGAAGGGCGACTGCCTCTCCAGCCACTCAGTGATCGGTGTCAACAGATAGAGTGTCCAAATCCGGATTCAGCTAAGTGCCTAGTGCCTCTAAGTCCCACCTCATTCTTATCTACGATAGCTGATAAGTAAGTAACTAAGTGCAGTCTTCACTGGAGAGTTCCAACAGAGGAGGACTTCATAAAATACTCTGGGCTTAACTATGGTTTCATATAGCCAGGAAATAGTCTAAATAGAGAAGCTCATTCTACTTCCAATTTCTTCCGTGCAGTATTAGAGAGCCACTTTACTCTCTCCTCACTCTAAGCTTTCCATGTTAGATTCCAAAATACCTCTAGAATCAAGCCTAGGTAGTTGACTCTATCGGAAAGCGTAAAGCGAATCAGAAATCTTCACATCACTGATATCGCCAAATTCGTTTAGTTTCAAGCTTCCTTTTGCGGATATATCTCTCAAAAACATTCCGCATTCTTTCTATCAGCACTATCTTAAATTTGAAAAACCTTGTAGAATTTCACCTTACTGGCTGATATTTTTCCTGCAGGGGTTATCAAGTGCGGTCACGAATAAGAAATTCGAACGCTTACGATGACGCATCATTGTTTGACTATCCTGTACACATCGCATGCGCGCAGGTAGTCCACACTCGGCTACTTGTCTGAATCTTCTGATCGGTTCAAGCCAAACAACTAAGCTACACAGCGTAAACTCTACTCAAAGACAAATACGTACATGAATGCTTATGTATGTATGTATGTATGTACTACAACCAAATACACATAACAGTAGCTACCATAAATTACAACGCCAAAGGGCGACGCATAAATTTCTTTCAAAAAAAAAGAACAAAAGTAAAAACCGAAAAAACACTTAAGCCCCCAAATTGGCCATCTGATTGCTACTTACTCGCCTCAACAAATCTAGGCTGATATCATCAAGTACTGAAGCGGATGGGCGCCTGGTTATTGACGGTGACAATGACTGGTTGGTTGTGTTTGCGCAACTTGCTGTCACTTTAGTCGTTCAATCCAAATGTATGTTTGTATATTTAGTATGTATGCTCGTCAGTTTGTATTTGTATTTGTATTTGCATTCATATATTCCACGTCATCATCATAATCATCATTAACCAGTTTTGGTTGCTTTTCGATTGAGTGAAAACTTAGCTTCTTTAAAATGATATTTTTTAGTGACGTCATCGTTTGTCATCAACGCCAGTGTCAGTGTTGTGTAGTCAGCTGTGTGGCAATGCAGATTTCAATTTCGCATTTGGCCATGATCATTTCCAGTTGGCTGGCTAAATTGGCTGTATTTTTCTGGTGGGCGAGCATTTCAACTTCATTCAACCAGCTTGACTTGTCTTAATTGTCGATAAACTTGACTGTGCTGGACTTCTCTGGAAATTGATCGTTGGTGTTATTGTTGCAAATATGAACATATTAGCGGCTAGACGATGTCATTTGTAAATTCATTGTAACTTACTAGGTAGTTTGTTATTTCATATGAGTCGCAATATGTACATTCATGTAGCTATTTTTGTACATTAGAATACTTGTGGCTAAGTGCGTGGGTACAAGTTGCTGAACAGTGTAACTAATCGATTAAAATGTATAGGAATTTAGAATTTTTCATATATAGAAGTTTGGTGATTAGGTCTTTTCTTATCGTAATTAATGGAGCAGAGGGAATTTCCTTTCAAGAAAGGTACGAGGCGTAGTTGCTCAACGTGAATACTGCCTGCAAGTGTCGCGTGGAACCATATCCATTTAGCTTGATTTATATATGTATGTACATATGTACGTCCTCACAATTTCCGCTGGGATAGAAATATGTCATTATTGGATAATTTTTGCATTGACCTCCTCTGCAAGAGCCATTGCTGCAAACCTGTTCGAATTGCCTCTTCTATATTCCAGGAGAAATAACCTATGGTACTAAAAATTTGTTGTAATAAATAGGAGTCTCTTTTTTGGACGATGGGGTGGCACACTACCCTAAATTGGCTTGTTGAAACTCGGCTAAGCCCGTCTTCGAAATGGCAAAAAAAATACTTTTTTATACTAAACTAACAATAAACCAAATACACCCTCTACCCCCGGGATCTATTCTGAAACTTCTAGAGTCTCTAGAGCTAGTTTAGGTACTGTAATGAGCTGAGGGCACAATAGACCTACTGGTCGCAGTGCTTTATTCATCTATATATTTATCTATCTAAGACAAGTCCCGAGTACTCCTTTTTACGTATTATTTCGAGAACATTTTTCCTTATAAATTGTAAAGTTCTGCTTCCGCATTTTACAGTTGCATAGGCTGCAAAGCGAGCTCTCTTAAATTTTGCAAAGAAGGGCTTTACCACAAAGGTAAGGTCTTATCATCTAGGAACAGGTACAAGCTAGGCTTCCAACTCGCGTTAGCTCGTCTCCTCAGAGATGAAAGAATTTTTAAGGTGTAATTTTTTGGACATACATACATCCATACATAGGTTCGGCAACTTATTTTAGTAGGAAAACGTCGATATTTATCCGAAATTCTTCCCATTTTTGATATATATGTACATAAATCATTTACAAACAACTTAGTCGCTTATTAGTCATTGCAGTAACTAGTCCGATATTATTGACATTGATGTAAGTATGTAGGGCTGAAATGAAAGTCTCACCGGGCAACGTCTTGAAATCATTATGCATTGACATGTGTCGGGTGTGCGAATCAGTTGAATACATGTGAAGACAATTATTAATTAAGATTTTATTCACATACATAAGCATACCTGTGAATTAATCAAGAGGGCCCACGGTGCATCACAATTCATTCAAAGACTGCGCTAATAAAATCATGAGAAAATGCATTTTATTTTCAGCACACTAACATGTATAGTTTTATATGGAGTTTTGTGCTTTAATAGACAAAAACAATAAAATATTTTAATATTGAATAATATAAACAAAAAAAAACAATATAACTAGCAGCCCACTCAGTTACAACGGGTGTAATTCATTGTGCTAAGGCGCATGCGCGCCTGCTCCCAACCTGCAAAACTTGATGGCTAGCTAACACATGTTCGACAGCTGCACAAACAACGCTTTGGCAGACTCTGGCTATACGAGTACCTATTTACTCTTATATGTACATATGTATATACCTACATATATCTATTTATATAAAAATACAAACAGTAAACCAACCGGCTAATTTATTGAGCGATACGCTGTTTGAACTGCCCATAATTTGCCGGTTTTCCATGTAGCAGAGAACAATTCAGTTCGATTTAATTTGATTTGGCGGTAGTTCGGCTCACTGGTTAGTCGTATTGGAAAGACAAGCTATTGTACGTGGACAAATCCGTTGACTGCGAGCCAGCAAGCAGCCGCCGGCTGGATAGCCAATACCATTACCGGCTGCTCAGCTTGAAGTTTGTACAAACTTACCTATGTTTGCACGTACATAAATATTACCAGGTATTGAGGTGATGGCAGTTGTATTTGTTAGGTTTGGCGTCGGTGGTCTTGTCGATTTACTTGCCTATAGAGTTGTTGGCCGCTTTGAAGTAGACGCGCTGTGTCGCTACCGTGCTCCAGTGATTTTACTTGAAGCAGCCACGTTTGGTTGCGAAGCTGTCACCACGATTGGGCATTTGACATGAATCAATGTTTTCTCGAATCGCTGCAATGAATACGTAGTAGTTTACATGGAAAACTAGAACGCATCTTGAGGTTAGCTGAGCTGGTTCAACGCCTTACAAACCGACTAGACCGACCACGGCTATTTGCTGGTCGGTCATTCGGCGGGTTTGGTGGGCATACTCAAATTTCATTTTTATATGCTTGTTTCAAGTGAATCTTGTTCATACAAATTTATATATGTATGTATGTATGTATGCATGTCTTATAATAGTCGTTCGTCCATTGGGTGTGGGAGTAGCTGTTTCATGACGACGCGTCATGTTCTCCGCCGCCAACGTTCAATTCTGCGATATGTGCCATTATTGTCTCGAATTATTTGTAATTTTTCATGACACATTTCTTTTGTGATTCTGGGGATATTTCGAATTTGGTGTATTCTTTTTTGGCTTTGACATTTCTACAGATATTTGGAAGAGTCGTGCTTTACTAAATAAAGTGCGAATTTCGGTTTGATGCGACTCTACTGACAAAGATGTTATTTGCTCATTTGATGTTTGCTTTCAGTTGTAAAAAAATTGGATGCTGCTTCGACCGCGAGCGGCCTGTATTTGGCTTGGTAAGATATGTCAGTAGATATTTGGCATATCTCAAATTGAAATGAAGCATATGTTATCTTAGGATACTTACTTATTTGGAGTATGATTAATGCTACAATACGACCCAGATTCAGAAAAAGATTTCTGATGTTGGTTAGTGGGTGATTGCCGCTGAAACAGACGTTTATAAATACAGAAAGCAGAGACAGGCAAGTGTTTTTTGTGCGGGCGTCATCTGAAATAAGAAAAATTTTGCATTTACGAGTACCCCGTCTACTGTAGACACTAACATCCTAAAGATGCGTAGTTTGAATCACTGCAAGAATTATCAAAACTTCATGGCAACTTGAGTTCAGGATGTACTACCATAGAAGGGATAGCGTCATCTCTGACAGGACGTGAAGACTACGAGGTACCGTGCCCGATAGGCTACTGTACAAATAAACAAAACTAGGCGAATACTGCAAGGTTTTCCTATTGCTCTCCCGAGTGAACCTTTATCAGTTATCACACATCAGGAGTATCGAATCTACGATGTGAATTCAACTTTGCAATGGATCATTTATCACGCCAGAGGTTTCAGATCAATTATTTAAGATATCGTGGGTATGTAGTATTATCGGTGTATGCCCAGGATTAAAATAATTTAAATACATCTCAAATTTTACGTGCAAAACTGACTAATCTATGATGTACAGAGCGAAATTTACCTAAAAAGGAGAACACAAATTTGAAGATATCTGCATGGTTTTTCTGCAAGAAGAAAGCCCTCTTATTTTTGGTGGGATTATCTTTTCAATGAAATCAAGGAGGATTTCTTTTGATTTTTATGAAAAAATAAACAAAATGAAAAAAAAACGAAGTCAGCGCTGATCTGTCCTCGAACCCAGGGCCTACTTAATGAGAGTTTCCAGCTCGACCTATTCGGCTACGGTGGTTGCCTCACCGACACTATTCTATTTAATAAGATGACTAACTTGTCGCATGTCGTTTAAATGAATTAATGAAGACATCACATAAAATTTAGAACAAGATATTCTATAAAATAAAGAAGCTGGTACCTCGAGGCTTATCCCATTATAATTTGGTTTAGTTCCGATCATTGGATCTTGAAGAAATTAACAGTATTCCTAAAGTTTTAAATGAGCGTTAAAGTCAGTTGAGTTTTTTTCTTAAACAATTATTTGTTAAATTATGCATTCAAGTAGATTTTCTTATAAATAACGAATAAATAAATTTTATACGAATTTTCAAATAAAATCAATAAGTAATCTCTGTGGTATGTTTTTCATATTGCCGCCTCTTTTATTCCTTAGCTAGAAACTTTTCTCATTTTAGTTGTTTGTATTTCCGACAGGGTAGGAATATGATGTATTGTGAAACGCTTTTCCGCCACGCTTTGCCAAATTTCATATAGACAATCTTCTTGTTTCTTTTCTTTTCTTTTCTCCACTGTTGTACCCATCACTCTGATTGGATTCTCAATACCTCGCCTCTTCTTTCTCTTCCTAAAGTCAGGAATATAACCGTACGTATTCGTCCACCAGCATAAACGCCAGTACTCGGCGACGGAGTCTCTATCCCAACGTAAATCCAATACCGAATTAGCGCTCCTTTACGTGGCAACTGTAGTAGATGTCGCAAGGCTCCACGTTTACCTTGCCTTGCCTGGTCCATCGCATTACCTGGAAGGCGGTGATTTCAGACTTTGTCTTCTCGAGGACATCAACCAGCCGGGCAGAGGCACCTTCCCTATTAAGGGTAAGGATACTCCAAGTGCATACCCTCACATCATAGTCCTTTTTACGTTTGCCGTGGTCGTGATCGAAAGAAGCGGGTCTCATCCGAGGCATGTTTTTCTTTTTCATTGGGTCTCGCTACTCAAAGTATACGTGGATATAAATATCCGGACGTTGTGAGCTGCGATTTGAGATAGGGCGTTTTTGAACCGATGTTTGATTTTTAAATATCGTTGTTATTGTAAGTTTAGAATTACATAATACCCAGAGCGTAAGCAATCGTGAATAAGTATATCGTTACCTTAATTTACAAAGGCCCTAACCAATACTTTTTTCGAAACTGTGTGTTTTCACAGATTTTTGTAGGAGGTATTAAAGTACACCTTACATTTAAATTTTAAAGTTTTAGTAGCAAAAACAACTCCTGTAAAATAAAAACTTTGCTGGTTAGGGCCCGTTGTGAATTAGGACAACGATATGTTTGTAGGTATGTATTTTTGTATACAAAATTTATTTTCTAGAAAACGTTTTGCTATGTTTTATCGTTAATGTGGCAGATTAATGCACAAACGAAAAACACTTTCCGGACAAATTTGCTGATTTTGCATTTGAGTTAGTTGCTGGTGAGAGCACTGGGGCCCTTCTGTTGGGGGCGGCCCAGTCAGCATTGCTTGTTTTGCTGACCGTTAAGTCCGCCACTGGTTCCAGCTCTCTCTATAGTGGAGGATGCAGTATTTTACTCAGGGTCAAGAGCCCATACACCTATATGTTGAGTGCCTTGGCAAGTTCTAGCTGTAAAAAATATTAAATGAACCGATCAGCATGTGTTTAAGAAAAACCAAGTCCAACAAATATAAAATATAAAATGGATTAAATCGCATTATTTGAGTGAGCTATGACAGTGTTAATGAAATGTTTTAATGCATTCAGTCCTTTTCGCCATAAAGCTAACCTTCGAGAATGAACTCACAAAACATGCTAGCTCAAACGGAACAATAATCGCTTAAAATAATTTCGGTAATTGAACAAATTGCATGTGGACAAATAACCACTTGCATACATATGTATATATATATGTACCCGTATGTATGTATTTCCAGTAGTACATAACTTCATACAAAAATATTATGCAAAATATCATTCGATAAAGCCTTTGTTAAAAAAAATCTCATATCACCTTTTAACCTCATACTAAAAAATTATTTCGCAGATTTACGTCATCTCTCAAAACAGCAACGAGCGAACAAAAGTATTGAGAATGGCGTGAAAGAGAAGAGTACATAATTTTATTTTAGATACTAAATAAGTATAACAAAGTGATTTCGTCATACATATTGTTAATATTTATTTTGAAAGCTGCGCTTTAGTGTCGTACCTACTCGTATTTGTTGGCTGCGAAACAAAGTAAAAAAAACTGAATTTTATAGAATGCTTATATATAAAAAATAAACAAAATGACATTTTGACTAATGATGCTAAATGAATTTTTGTTTTTCAAAACCTTTAGTTAGTTTTTGATATATGTATGTATGTATGTAGTTGAAAATATTGCCAATTGGCTCAGTGATTGTGTTTATAGATAAACACATACATATGTATGTATGTATAAATGTGTATGTCTATTAACACCTCAACTTATCGCAGAATAGAGCTTTTGTTTTTTGTCGCATATTCAGTTTGCATTTCTTTCTTTGTCGTTACTCTCATTATTATTATTATTATTATTTTCTCACCTATGTACATTACATATGTATGTATGTACTCGCATGTACATACAAATGTATGTATGTGTTGTTTTGCTCTCGCACCGCCCGCGTTTAATTCGCAGTCTGGCGTGTTAAACGCCCAAGCAAGACTTCAAATGCACCAAAAGCCAGCAATCGAGTCCGCCACCAAACCAGCCTACTACCATTTAACATTTGGCATTTTGGTGTTCATTTTTTTTTTTTAAGCTTAGGTACATAGTTCGATTGGCGATCGTCGTCAGCAGTCGTCGAGCTTAGTGGGCTCAAACGGAATCTTCGAAAACACCTTTGGAAACATGTTTGGGGGGGTTAACATATTCGGTCAAAACAACAACAGCGCTTAACTAACATTTGCGCATTTTGGCCAATAATATCGTGTATGCACGTATGCACACAAACAATTATACATACATAGATAAATATGTATGTATGTATGTACATACCTGGGTACTATTTACCTTCCCATCCGCTGGTACACAGGTTCCATCGCCGGGCGTACACTCCGCTCGCACCATTTCAACTTGTTTGATCAGCTCGCTACGAAGCGGCGGAGCGCAGTGGAGCTAAATGAAGTGGCGCTGGGAGCACGCAATCGGCAAGCGGCATTTCAATGGCAATCAAGTCGCAAACGCTTTTTCGCTTTCATTCATCTTGACTTTGAATCAGTCTGTCTTTGGCGCTCGATCGAAACGTACGAATTTGTTCTTCGTTGGTAAAACTCAGAAAATAAAAAAAAGTCTCAAGAAAATCGAAAAATAAAACTAAAGCTCAAAATTACCAAAAAAACAAAACAAGAGTTGAATACAAGTGAAACAAAAAATACATACATACATAAGAAAAGAAACGAGATCCTTAACGTGTCGCGTGAACAAAAATTAACTGAAATACTGAAAGCTTAAGATCTCAATTAAAAATAAGGGAATTAATTTATTGCATTCGAAGTTTTGTGCTCTGGCAACAAACTGTTTGTTAAAACGGCCGGTGTTAAAAGTGAATTTTAAAGTCATCGCATTCGCGTGCAGATCTTTGTGTCTTCCACATTGCAACTTTTGTTTGGCTTGGAATTTCAGAACGTCAACCTAGGGGTATACCTAAATCGCTGCTCTATTGAAAAAGGTTAGTATATAGTTATATTTGTACTTATGTAGTATAACCATTCGATCCGTGCAAAAATCGAGACGACTACGCCATGCGTGCATGTAAAGAGTATTGCCTAAGGGTCAAGGAGTACTCCAAAATTAACCACAATTCATATAAAAAGATGCACTCCAATTATGATTGCGATGTCCTAGAGCAGCACCATATACTCCAGCTCTGCATTACATCAGAGTAGCACAAAACTACTCCAACTTATTAAGAATGGTATTGTTGATATAGTTTTTCGTTTGAACACGCTTTTGTTCTTCACTTCACAGATGCTTTTTCGCAATTAACCAAAAACCAAAAACAAAAAAAAAAGACGGCATTCAGAGGAGCACTTTTGTAAGAACTTCAATATGCCACAAATAGACTACATGATCCAATGATTTTTGCAGGGATTATACAGGAGTGTATGTGTATGCGTGTATCAGTGATTTTAGCAAACTCCTAAAATATTTATATATACATACATATGCACATACATACATACATACATATTTTATTCATTAGCTTGACGTGTCACCTCGCAGATTTATCTTATCCAAAACCGGCGATGATGTGAATCTCTAAATCAATACAAATGTGTGTGTGTGTGTATGTATGTATGTGCTTAAGTGGCATGTATTCATAGTCACAGCTTGACTTTGGTGACCAATTACGGTATTTTGTTAGTTAAACTACAGAGAAGTTAGTTTTTTTTGTTGAGCTTGCCGTTGCCATTTTTTTACAAACGTTTACCGTTTGTGGCTTTTGAAACTTGGAATTTTACGACTACGGGGTGATTTGATTGATTGAGGATAACAACTGTTTGATTTAGGTATAGTGACCAAGGTGTCGAATGTTATAGTATGTAATTTGATTGGTTTTATTTCTAATTCAAAATGTATGTAAAATTGTAAATGGAAAATAACCTTCAAGATAAAGAAGAAGTTTTAGACTATAAGTGCGAATTTAATAGAAATTTAAATTTTTTATTATATAAATTTTCAGTCTTCTTTTCACTTGTACGCTTGTATCTGAGCGATTAATTTTATTGAGCTGAAGGTGTGCCAAGGATCGTCTGTTTTTTGTCTAAGCTTGCATTTATGGAGCCTGCTAGATATTCCTTTTATTGCGAAGGATTTTGTAGCGAGGCCAGCTATACTGTTTTAAAGCCAATAAGATCTTACGAGCATCATATCCAGTGCCATTAATCGATATGCAGGTGCTAATGGTCAAGCATTTTGATCAACTGCTCGAGTCAATCGATCGAATGCTTTAAATTGAGATTTGAATAGCTCCAGCTCTTCTGGACCGTCTAGGATTTTGACCAAGCACTGCATGCATCCGTAACTTAACTGGAAATAATAAGGCTGGTTTTAACTATGTATGTCAAACTCAATCACATTTATCGTCAAAACAGTGGAAAAAACATTGTCAAATGGGACGAAGAAACGATTGATTTTGGGTCAGAATATGTCTTCAGTCGTTTACATGCGCGATTAAATCGGCTATCTGTTCGTTTGTGGCCCATAATATAATCGGTAAAGGTAAGGATAAAGAAGATAAAGTGGTGTAAAAATAAGTCGATAAACTTTGTCAACCAAAATATGATGTAGCGCTAACCACTCGTACGAACGCAGCGTCGCCAGCTATGCCAATTTGGCCCAAGCCGTGCCATTTTTGGCCCTATTTAACTTCAAATAGCACCTTATTTTTCAATCTGGCACAAGGAGCTATTTAAAAGAGCAGTTTTAAAAAATCCTGATGCTACATATTTGAGAAAAACTAAAAATGCAGTTTTACTATGTTTGGCCTCCAATTTCGCGATAATATTTATTGATTTTTTCATGTGTGAAATTGTCTGTTGCAGACATTAACAAACATTAAACTTCTTTTTATGGAAAGTAGACAGGTTTATTAGATAATTTCCTCCTAACTATGAATATTTCAGTTTTTTTTTTTCGTGCTCATTTTGTATTAAAAATGTTTTTTTCATTTAAGCATTTTGTTGCTGAGTAATGAACTGTTCGAAGTTGTAGAATATGTAAAATTATAGCCTTGAAGAAATGTTCATTAATCATTCAAATACGTGTGCAGCTAACTAGTTTGTGTGTTATACGATGCAGCTTGAAATTAAATATTTACTACTATTTCTTTAACAAAGTATTTGGGGTAGATACCTTATGAAAACTCTTCTTGCAAAATCCATTATGAGGCAAATATCTTCCAACTAATAACTAGTTTTGATTTTTGTTTTTATTCTCATATGATAATAGTTATGCCGAGTTCCCACTAGACATTGAAATTACAAAAAAAAAATTTTAAATTTAAAAATAATTGGCATGTGAATGAAGTCAGACCTAATGACTAATAATTTTTGCGGAATGACATGGTTTTTGTAATGCTCAACTTTGTGAGTACACTGTTTTCATTTAATGCTCAGTGGAAATCCAACATTATTGAGGTCATTTATTTTTCAATGTTATCAATATGTAAATTGATTTCCTTTTCATTAAAAAAGATAAAATAAAAATCCGTCTGCGACTTTTATA
>NW_023458556.1:9425001-9445085 GCF_013731165.1 Rhagoletis pomonella | reverse complement strand
GGATATTCATACAAAAAATTGTCATTTATTTCAATTCAATTTATTTTCACTTTGTTTGAATATTGTAATGTCGACACAAATATCAGAACAGCTATTCACTCAAATTAAAAAAAAATTTGAAGCCAAAATCATTCATTCGTTTTGTATATGAATAATTCATAAGCCGTTTTGAATGCATTCATGCAGCCCTCTAATACATACGTATACAAGTACGAATCATTACATACATACATGCTTCTAGTATACGTTCCTCTAATTATTGAGAGCAATTTGTTGTGGAGCAGTCATTGCAATGTAATTTTCCGCACCGCACACGAACCCACGCACTCATAATAACGGTAACTACCTGTGAGCATGTGCGTGTTATCCATACGCCGCGTTGACACTGAAGTCGGGCTCTGGCAATGACGGCGTCTTAAATTCATAAATTTTTACGTATATACATATGTTTTTACTTGTGTATAACAGGTGTCATTAAGTATTAAACCAATTATTTCTCCACTAAAGAATATAAAATTCACAAAAAACAAAAAAATACAAGAAACAACTTCAAACAATTAACTTAGTTAAGGTTTATTAAAACAAATGAAATCAACTATAAAATAAGAAAATAAAAAAAATCTTAGTACCGCCAAATTCTAAATATGTATGCTACGCCCGTACTGCTTTGTTGAACTTGAAATGACACGAAAGTCATCAACGGCGCAGACGCAATTAAGCGCAGCACAACGGAGTAATTTATCAATGTTGAGCCACCTCTGACGACAGGTTCGGTGGTATAGGTTCCGCAAATCGCACCGGCGATTTCAACTAAAAGATATTTTTTTTTTAACTTTTCTGCCACAGCGCGGATACGTTTACTTTTTTTTGTTCTCAAATAACTGGTTACTGACTTAGTGGTTTTTGTTTTTTTTTTGTTGATGAACTAAAAGCGAAATTTTTAGAAATTACGTCATTTTGCAAATTGATCCGTCCATGTTGAAGTTGGAATGAATATTTTGCAATAAAAGTTTGCCAAAAAATCTCGATTGACTGAAAGATACATATGTATGTATGTATATTCGAAGGTGCAAATGAATATACAATAAAACATAATATCTACTCATAGTAATTACATATGTACATGTGGTGAGGGGTAAATATATAGGAACGTTTAAGCTATTTTTCTGTTGTTTATTATTAATTTTTTTATAAAAGTAGGTATAGCTCACTATCTAACAAAACTCATGTAAGTCAATTTCAAAGTTTGCACAAGATTTATAAAAATTTACAAATTATGCCAAATGTCCATCAAGATTTCAAACTTTTCGTTCAGAAATTAAAAAAAAAATTTCACTGGTATGCAGTTTTTTAGCTCATAAAATTTTGGTATGTATATAAAATACTGTGGATTTTTGGCAATTTTTATTTGTTAACGCATTTGTTACGCATTTTTCCATACAAAGTATTTTCGATATTTTTTTTATGTGGCAAAAATTAACGAAACCGCAAAAAAATCTGCGTTTGCTGACTTTTGTTCTACAATTTCCATAGGTATTCTATCGAAATTCGCAATAAAATTTAAATATTTGTAAAAACCAGTTTTCAACACGTTGCTAGATATATCTCATCATAAGTTATCAAATTACAAAAAATTATTGACTCTCACAAAATAAACCATTTCGTCATAAAGAAAAAATATTTAAAAAATAGTTATTGAAAAACGTAAATTTTTTAACCATTTTTTTTTTTTATAGAGAATTAAACAAGGGTTACAATGGTGTAATTTTAAATCCCAAATTTACTGGTCTTCACTATGCAAATCAACTTCAAATAGTTCAACTGTTAGTAGCTAAGTTAGTTTCAGGACAATTATGACCATCTTGACCACATATAAAAATGTTAAGTCCGTTTCTTTAGCTTTAAAACGACGTTCAGATGAAGTCTTTACGATGTGCAGAACACGAGATATAACGATTTGAAGAATTACATGATTAGTCAGAATTACGAAAAAATCAAGGGCTCGAATCGTCACATACGATATCGTACTACTCGTCACGTAAAAACACAATTTTCGGATTATGACACACGCGAACGTACTCTTTGTCCCACTCAGCTTAAACTGCCTGTCGTATCTCGTAATTTTCTTTCGTATCGTTTTCGATCCGTGAACGGATGTTACGATTCGAGGCCAGACTTTGACAGATCATCACTCCGAAAAAAAAATTCCTCGAATACGTGTTAACTTATTTCATGTACAGAACCCATAAAAAATATAAAGCGAATCGAAAGTGTGACACTAAATTTGATGTCCGATATGAAAATGAATATATCTGTGCTACCACGGGAAACTTGATACCGCCGTCTCGACATACAAATGCAACGCGAAGTTGGAGCAGGGTTCCACATTGGCCCCAATCAAGGACCGCAACTCAACCCTAATCGGAACAATAATCTCGGAGATTTTTTCTTTCATAAAATATTCTATCGTTCGCCTTCTTTATTTTCGTCACATGTACTACTTAATTCTTAAATTAATTGTCATCTGCTCAAATCAGTTAAAGGAATTTTAAGCTTAACTTTTTTTTTTTTGAGCTAAGTATGACTGGTTTTTCTGGAAGGTAAACATATACAAAATAAAGAAAATAAATAACTCAATGCGATTAACAGACAACGAATAATTCACAGAAATTTATGTACTGGCCACCTACAAACAAGCTTGTTCGCAGCAAGTATGTATGGACATATCAGTGTACATATGTATGTACATATGTAATAAATATGTACGTGCGAAGGTAGTAAACATCGCTTTCGGCCAAGAAAGCTGCTTGGAAATTTCTATCTTTATTGTTATTACTACAGTTTGTCATACTTTTATTTGCTTGTTGTTGTGTTTTTCTTTTAATGAAATTATATTTTTTTTAACTGATGTTACGGTTAACACGTCTCTTACCAGCTTCGCAGAAGTTTGCCTTTACGTCCGCAAATTTGCGTTTTTTACCTACACGTCGTCAATATTTATTGTTTGTAGGTTTTTGTGTGACCGGTGATATCATAATCGAGTTTGGTACGCAAACTTATAATACAAATATGAAAATATGCATAGCTACATACATACATACATACCTTTGTACATAAATACAAATGTACACATCGTCGCCTGGGTAAAAGATTGTCGTATGTTACGCACGTACGTATGACGCTTACGACAATCTCTTACCCAGGCGACGACATGTATATCAACTTTTTTTTTTAACTATTTTTAAGTTTAATTGATGTAAATAAAATAACAAGTATTTGTTTTGTTTATGTATACATATGCATAAATATATACATACACTGCCGGAACAAAGTATTGGCACAGCAAATTTTTCACAATATGTATATGCAATAATTTTCATTCTAATATTTTCCCGCTAATTTTGTATAAAAATATGGTTCATTCTACAACAAAAAAACATAAAAGTATAATTCCTAAACTTTGTGTAAAACTAGCGAAAATTCAGCAAATTTTTCAACAGAAAATTTTCAACTTTTTAATCAGATTTTTTAGAATTTTTTTGAGTATGCAGATTTGTAGCCCAATGAATTTTATTATGATAAAGTGCAAGTTTAATGTAGCTAGGAATAACCATTGACTTTTGGAAATTTTTTTTCACGCAGTATCTTCCATACAAAAAATTTGTTTCGAAAATACTTTATATGGAAAAATGTAAAACACCTCCAACAGAAAAAATTCTCAAAAATCAACGCGATTTTTGACTAACTCCGAACTTGCATTTTTTACTAGAATTTAATGGGCTGCAAAACTGCATATTAGAATAAAAATTGTTGCATATATTGTGAAAAATTTGCTGTGCCAATACTTTGTTCCGTCAGTGTATATGTATATGTATGCATGTAGAAGTGTTCTCGTTATACATATTTACATCTTCATACATACGTACGTGCATATGTATGTGTGTATTGAATTAGCGACTGAATTTTTAACAACAAATTCAAGTATATACAATTAAATTATGAAATTTTATTCACTTTTACTCTCTCTCTCGCTGAGTCGCTATTTCGCTCTCCTGAATAAATAAAATAATTTGTTTACCTTGACGATAATTTATTTCTTTATGATGCAGTCCGTATATATGTATGGGTGGTCTTTAAAAATATAAACATCATATTTTTTTCTACGTACAAAATAAAGAAATTTTAAACAATATTTTTGGGGTCGCTACAAAAAAAAATTGACTTTTTTATCACAAAAGTTCAAAAAAAATTTTGACTTTCACCAGTAATAACTTAGCGAGTTTATGTATATATAAGAATAAATTTCAATAATATATCAAATTTATAAGATTTCAATAAATTTTTAATTTTTCAAACCCTGCTAGCGACCCCTAAAATATTGTTTAAGAATTTGAAATTTTGTTTAAAATTTTGAAATTTTCCTGGATGTGTTTATTTTGTAGTTTCAATAATGCTTTGTCAAAAATTACAGATTTCAATTAAAATTTTTTTTTCCAAATTTTTTGTTTTTTTATTAAAATTTTTTCAAACTATGGTAGCGACCCTTAAAAATTTGTTCAAAATTTTCGGCAATGTCTTTATTTTGTGTAGAACAAAATAAAGCGTTGCCCGATACAAAATTTAGATATTGGTATTTTTTAATAACCACCCTAATACACATATATTATGTACATACATAGGTACATACATTCATACAAATGTAACTACTAAAAAGTTTGTTTTTTTATCTTTGTGTTTGTGTTAATAGTTATTATACTCATGAAATGCTCTTATCAATGACCTGTTAAATTTATAAATAAGTGAATACATCATCACAAAATTAAACGTTATCAGCAATTTAGCGCAAAAAGAAAATATAATAACAAAATTCCGTTTTAGCAAATTCGCATGAATATTTCTTGAAACAGCTGATTAAACTCGGCACTAATAATACAGGAACAATAATAAAATAAAATTTTTGGGAGGTGAGACTTTACTGTGGGTGTTTTCTCGACAAATTTCAGCAAATGTTGCTTTAGCCTTTGATGGGTGGTAAATCTACATACATATTTATGTATATCTGTGGACATTGGAAAGAACAACTAAAGTCTATCTGCACGGACAAACAAAATAGCAAATGTATGTCTATAAAAGTTTCGTAGTGCAGTCGGCGTAAAACTGTAAGTCCCTAACCATTTTGTGGTAACATCGAGAAGGCGCACGCCACAAATCGGAGGAGAAGCGCGGCCAAACACTGACATGTTGTGTAAGCGCCAATCGATTAATATTAGATATTTATGGCGTTTTCTTTTCTGTTGCCTTATTATTGCCCTCTAAATAGAATTTATGCGAAGAGGGCACTCAGAGAAGGCAAAATTTTTTGGTAGAAAAAAAAATCCTATTAGACTTCACAGTGCATACGCGTAATTGTACAGTTACTGTACATTTGTAACTTTCCGTCCATATACAAGCAAATATTCACACTTTTTACTGTACCTATATATTCACGAGGTTTAGGTGCCGGGCGACTTGGTAACAAGATTTGGTTTAAATGCACTCATTGCTTTTGAATTTACATTGCGCAGGGGCGTCACTGCTAAGTATTGGTAGTGGCGGTGGCGGTGCCGGAGATGCAACTGGTGCAAAACCATATATGGCGATCGAATAATTGGCGACAGCGAAGTTTTATTCCAGTATATATACATGCATATGGCTGGTGTTTTTTTATTTTTTATTAGCGATTGACGTTCCGCGTGGGATTTCCTTGGAAGTAGTTTGACATTTACTGGTTTTTTATATAAAATTAAATAAATTGAGATCAGCAGTACGCTCTACTCTATTATTAAGGTTTACGATCAGATAAATGGTAAAATAAAAATAAAAAAATGTGTTTTGATCACTTACACACTACATGTCGGAGTAGTTAGGGGGGAAAAGCGCTCACCATCGAGACTCAGAAAGGAGAAAGTTTCAGCTGTACTTTTTATCTACATATGTCTGTATGCTTAAAAGGTTAGAAATACCTGTTAATTTCAAATTCATCTATTACACCGTGCGACAAAAATCAAAATTTTTTAAAAGATACGTACAAATCAATATATTCACAAAACTAGAAGTCGCATATAGTATAACTGCATTTTTAATTTTTCTCTCTGACGTCAGGATTTTTTTTTAAAGGACTTTGAAATTTTTGAGATATGATTGAATTAAAATATTATTTAAAAGATTTGGTGCATTGTAGAGTAACAATATGGTTGTCGTTAAAAGGAAAAATTCTGTAGAAATAAAAAAAAAAATTACTTTTTTGGTGCGTCAGGACGAATAAGTGTTGAAAATGTCCTTTTAGAACCTTTTCGTAGAATATCCTTGGAAATTTCCAATATTTACTTTAAAAAAATATATATCAAGGACTAATATGTAAACTAGCACATCCTCGAATTTCGCCCTTCTACCTTTTTTTGTTTCAGATAAAAAAAATTTTACACTTCTCTTATAAGATATTGATAGTTGCAATATACATAAATGAAGGTACTGGAGATGGGCCATCCTCAGTGAGAACAAAAAATGACAAGCAAATACGAAAATTCGTTCCTAAATATGTACATCATACTTAGGGTGACCATATTAACCAACGTTAAATAAAGGACATTTTTTTCAAAATGATTTGGGAATACATACATACAGCTTGTATGATAAAAGCACTTTCCCATATCGTAATTTAACTCAAATATTTACCAGTTAATTAACCGATTTCGAAAAAAATGAAGCCAAATCCTTTTCAAGGACTTTGCCATCCTTTGCTACAAAAACCAGCACACAGAGGTACAAAATTGGTATTTAATATTCATAATTCTTCGGAGCCTTGATTTTTCAACCACTTTTTACTAAAAACTAAAAAAAAATATATATATTTATTTTGGTGAACATTTTTTTATATCATTTCAAACATTCTTTTTTTTGTGTAATTTTTTCGTTTTAAAAGAACCATACAATTGTTTTCACCTAGTTTTTGTTATGTAACATTTATTAACTGAAACAGGAGAATACATTTTCTTCAAAATTGCCACTTGCATTTTGCACCAAAAAATTTATTATAATCAAATAAAAATTCGCAAATTAGACCCAACTCTGTCTGTGTTTAAAAATTTACCTCTGAAAAATGCAGAGCTGATTTAAAGGACAGTTTAAGAAATAAAGGACAAAAGGCGTCCTTTATTTTGAAAAAAATTATAAAGGACAGGGGAAAAAATAATGGGCTGTCCTTTAAAATAAACGACGGATGGTCACCGTAATCATACTCCTACCCATTTGGAAGCATCAACAGTCAAAAAAAATAAAGATAAATTCTTATCTAAAAAAAGAGAAGCGTTGCACTGAATAAATCGCACTTGCAAGAGGCTATGTGGCGAATAAAATTCAACTTTTCTAGCAAATTATTTTGTTCTTAATTAAATAACAAAAATAAAACTTAAGTTAGTAATAGCACTCACGAAATTCGTTCTTAGTATAAAACATGTAATATAATTAGTTTATGGTAAATTTTTATGCTTCGCTAAATGGCACATAACATTGTCTTCTCATTTTTTCAGTGGCAACAAGCCGAGGACATCGATCAGAAAAAGGAAATTCGTTCACATTTATATAAACTACGTGAATCGCGTTTACGTGACTTATACCAGGGCGACATCATGGCTGGCAACTTCGCTAAAGATCCTTTGAATCCTTCGCACGGTGATTCGTTGGTAGGTCAAAATTTTCAAAGTTTGAAATCGAAAGAAGTGCGGGATTCAGTTAGTCCCACACAAGATTTGAAGTTCCACTCAATGACTCTCAATCATCCCAATACAACGGGATGGGATGTGCAAACCTCATCAGAGGTGAGTCCAGATGGTCGCGCATACCGCACTGAAACCTTAGCTACTACAGATGGTAAGTCTCTCTCTTTCCCGTTTAAATCGTGTTACATATCTTTCAATTAATAATAAATCATACTTCTTTTACAAATCTTTTTTTAAAACCCATGCATGCCATTCTACATATGTACATACATTGGTATATACACATACAACATAAAACCTCATGTAATCGTTTGTTTACAGGCGTCGAGAAGATCAATGGCGGCACCGCTGAATTTCGTGGTCGTAATGAACAGCGTGCCAGCGCTTCTCATCAAGGTGATGATAAGAATTTCGTCAAGAAGGCATCGGAAAGCTCAGATACTCACTTACAAGAGCGCGTCGTAGTTGGTGATGAAAATTCTGGCCGAACCGAAATGAAGATGAGTTCGACGACAACTTCGTCCTCCTCTAATGTAACCTCTTCGTCTTCTACTGTGGAATATGGCGGTGGCGAGCCAATCGATCCGGCCAAGTACCTTGTGGATAAGACTAGTCGCCAGCACCCGGATCAACATCATCAATACATTCAGCAGCAACAACAACGCCAGCAACAGTTGCAGCAAGAGGAGTTCGAACAAACCAAGCTATATCAGCAGCAACAGCATGAGAAACGCATCCAGCAGCAACAGCAGGAGCAACGTCAATTTAGCGAGGAGATCAATCGCAGTCGGCAAGAGTCCTCCACCAGTCGCAATGTGGAGACTCAACAGAAGACGGAGCAAAATAGGCGCGTAGTAGACGTGGATAAGGCATCACCGGAATATCAACAGCATGTCCAGTATCTTATGTCACAGCCTGGTGAGATCATTTCAAACACGGTAGAGTATCCGAAGCCGAACGTTAAGATGATCACGACCGTTAAGCGTTTGCCGGACGGCACCATTGTAAAGAACAAACGTTACGAAACGGAAGAGTTGCAGCCTGCAGTTGAGAGCCAACGTCAACGTACTACGTCTACAACGAGCCAGAACAGTACTCAACACAAAAGCCAGCAACAGCGACGAGAACAAACCGAAGATAATATTTATGCCACCCAGCCTAGTAACACACCCAGGCGACCTGAACAGGATGTCGTCGATAATGCGGAGCCATACGCCCGAGTACCAAACCAACAACATTTGGTAGAATCACGTGCCACTGATGAGGCTACTAATGTCGAAACAAAATTTTCATCAGTGAAGAAATCTAGCCGTCGATTCTCAACTGAGACCACCTCTGAAACAGTTGAAGAGTTCTCAGACCAGCCACCTTCAACGCAAGCGCCTGGTATTCGCGGTAAACCAAGCAGCCGTTCGCCCACACGAGACTTTTCAACTCATGGGTTTCCATCAGTAAAGTCGAATAGACCCACTCAGGAATATCCCACTGAACGACCGCATGGCGCCCCACAATCGCAAACACCAGATTTTAGCACACATGGGTTTCCTTCCGTAAGGCCAAATAAACCTACCCAGCAGTATGCAAGTGAAAGACCACGTCCTGCCGATGTGGAACATCTTACCCAACAGCAGCCCGGTGCTCAGGTGCCACATGGCTTTCCTGCAGTGAGACCAAATTCCAACATTACTACCACTAAAGATGGAGATATAATAATCGTTAGTTCAGAATCTACACGCAGCTCAAAGTATAAGACCAATGCGGAGCGCATTATCGAAACAGAGGTTGTGGTTGATGGTGATACCAGTGGTCATCCGCAAAGGCTTACACATCCAGAGCCAGCTGCACATCCTGGCCGTGGGTTTCCCGCTGTAAAGGAAACTTCACCTGGCGCCTCTAGCCCACGCAGACCACAGCCCGGTGAAGATTTTACTACTCACGGCTTTCCATCAGTTAGATCTCCAACAAATAGTTCCCCAGCTGCTAAACCGAACTCAGTGCAACCTGTGCCGTCTGGCGTTGTCAACCAAGATGGCAACGTTACTGTAGTTAGTTCTGAAACAAAGAAAACAATAAAGCATAATACGAACCGGGAACACATTATCGAAACAGAAATTCTAGGTGAAAGTGACCACCACTACTCGCCGGCAGGATTACGCCAACCGGACAAAATTACATTCCCTCCCACTCCCCAACCTTCAGATTTTAGCACACATGGTTTTCCTTCGGTAAGGGACTCTGCTCCCACTAATGATGCATATCGCCGCCAAGGTACACCAACTCGCGATCATCCGAGCAGTCCACGCAAGCCTAAACCGTCTGAAGATTTCTCCACACACGGCTTTCCATCTGTAAAGGACTCTACACCGGCAAGAGGGAGTACACCCTCTCGTGACTATCCGAGCAGTCCGCGTCAGCATCATCCCTCAGAGGATTTTTCAACTCATGGTTTCCCATCTGTAAGAACACCCAGCAAAACCGCACCAGATTATTCAACACCGAGTGGTGGCTTCCCCTCCACCAGAGATACCAATGCTCCTAGGTTGACGCCAACTCAGCCGAGGTCAACACCTACAAAAACATCTACAACCACAACAGATTCATCACAACGTCTGATTTCAAAGGAGAGGGATGTAGATGCTTCACATCGCGCTTTTGCTGCTTCTCTTCGTTGTTCGTCACCGGTGGATAGCATAGATCATCATCGCAGCTCGCCTCGTTCCAGTGTATCATCGACTAGAACATTTAGACGTGACGGACGTGAGGGATCGCACGACAGCGAAACCAGCCGCATCAGTTCGGGTACAGTTACGCGTACGTCGCCAAGTAAGAGTGTTGGTAAAACTGTCGTTACAAAGCAAACTGTTGTTAAAAATCGTAACGTGAATGGTTCTAACGATACAATTGATTTAACACCGCAGCGCCCCACAAAGTCACCTTCTCCAACGAAGAGCGTAACCACGACCACCACCACACGCACCACGACAACTAGAAAGAGTCCGGGGGAAGTGCCAAAACCAGGTACGAAATAAGTTATAGAAAGCACATTACAACTAAATGGCAGTCTATCCTTCAGATAATCAAAAATCTAAGCCAGCCGAAAACACATTTCCTATAATTAACGAACCACTAACCATCACAAAAACCCACTTTACCGCAAATGACGCCAGCTTCCTCGGAAACGAGGTGGTGGAGAAGCCATGCATAAAAAAACACTTTTATAAACTTGGTCCGTCCGACAGCGCAACACATAATGTTGACGGTAAGAAGTTATAACAAACAAAATTTGCTTGCCAAAACCGCAAATAGCACAACAACACAAATTTTTAATACACTGGAAAACCAACCTCACTTACAAATCCAGATCTTTGAAAAGACCATAACATGACATATGAAAAAAATAAAAGACATTAAAGGTCACTGTCCCGATGAAACCGAATTTCGCAAAACAAAAACCGAAATTTAAAACAAACTTACAGAACACTGAGGAACTCAACAAAGTGCTTAGACAGAAATTATATATATTAAACTTATACTACTAAAGCATGCGACTTCTGCGACTATATACATATTGCAAGCAAAGGTTGCATAGTAAGCTTTTATTAACCCCCTAAGCTAAAAGTAGTGTTAACAAAGCAATAACCTTCATAAATACTTGTAAAGTAGTTTGGAATATCTGACTAATACCATGTAATCGTATCGTATTCACTGTCAAGGTGATTAATACTTCATTCGGTGTAATCTTCAACAGAGAAGTCACCATATTCACCAGCACCCAGTAATCATATACATCGCACTCATCCCAAATCTAAATCCCAAAATCGGGATGTTTTAGAGGATGCTAACCACGAAGAGCCCATACATAATCAGCCACTAAGTTCATCAATAATAGAACCTAAACAACGTAATCGTTCACCGTCAGGACCAAAAAATAGTAGTCCACAAACCATTTGTCAACCATTGAGGAATGAACCCAGTGTTGAGCGTAGGACTGTTGTGAGAGAAAGTACATTCGAAAATACTGATTGGCAGAATACAATTTTAGATTCAGATGAAAATCAAAATCCTGTTAAGGGCGATTTCCCAAAACGTACAGAGCTTACAGACGACAGTGAACATGAAACTCCACATAGAAAGGGATCACCATTCGATACCTCTGATTACCCCGGTAAAAGAGGAGTAATTGGTAAACAACCAATTAATAAAAATAAAACCGAACACGTGACAAAAGTAACCACTCGCGTAGAGAAAACACAGGCTAATGTTGATATTGAAGATACGAAACCTACTTTCGTGCCAAAGAAACCTTTGGATACAACGGGTAAAAAACCAAATGAACCTTTAAATAGAAAGCCGTTCGAGAAACACGGAGCACAGCCTGAAGAAAAAGCGCCAACTGAAAGGAAACCTACGAATATGCCTACTAGTCCGACAAGGCGAACTTCCGATGTTACAAACTCGAAAACCGCATCCACAACATTTAAGACAACACGAAAAGAAAATACTCAACACATTGAGGATGATAGGAAACCGACAAGAAAACCATCTGACACAAATATAACTTCGAAATCTACTCATAGACAAACACCACGGCCAACTGATGACTCAAATCGACCGAATGAGCCCGCGTATGGAAACCGGAATAAAAAAACCCCAATCGATAACAAACAATCAACAGACAGGAGGCCTGAAACTAGTTCCACTAGAAAAATAATAGAAAGCGAAACTTTTAATACTACAATAAAAAGCGAACGCAACGGAGAAACATACTCCATAGAGATTGACGATCAATCTGAAGAGCCAGAGCTTGTAAGACCGGCGAACGAAAAAACGGTTGACAAAAAGAAACCGATTGAAAAAAGGCCTTTAGAAAAAGATTATGTTCGAAATGATCATAGCCCTCATAGGACCACCTCAGACAAAAGCAACTTCTACACCAGTAAGATTACAGTTGACACTGTAAAAACTCGCAAGAGCAATGTTTCGCCAACTAGAAAGCCTGAAGATATCAAAACCACTGAACCCGTGCAGAAAAAGCCCACGAAAGATGAGCCATCAAAACAACCAAAAGGTGCTAAACTAACAAAACCAGCAAATTTTGGCGTTACACATACCTCGCCAGAGTATACAAGACCAGCACCTACAGTTGATAATGAGTCTGAACTAAGCGATGTTGAACACAGTCCAACAGACAAAGGGCCAGCTAGAAAACCAATATTAAACGCTAGCAAGCCTGTACACATTTCTGACGATGAGGATCAAGACCGTATTTTCACGACAACTACAATAAAAACGGTACGCTTAGATGAACCTAAATCGGCAAATCCTATAGTGACCGATGAAACTAGACGAGTTGAAGAACTTTTCAATAAAACCGATCGGACCAAAATAACAAACAATGTTAACGAGGAATTCATAACAATCGAACGGCAGGTGAAAGACAAATTTCCGGTTAATAATATACCTACAAACGATTCAAGCGGGTTAGCACCTAATAGTCCAGATTATTGCAAGCCTACCACTAAAAAACCAATCGAACCGACTAAAACTACCGACAAGCAAAAGCCAACTGAGGAAACTGTAGCAACGAACACAAAAATCTATGAAGAAACTATAAACATCAATTATGAAGAGCGGAAACCCAGCGAAATTGATGACAATGAACCAAAATCAAAACCACTCCTTAAAAAAACAAAACTCGACGATAGTGTTCATCAAGTCATTACTGACACAAATAATTCAATATCTTTTAAGCAACAAACACCCATTGTTCCAGAGAAACTCCGCGAACCATATGAACCTAAAAGTGAAGAAAGGAGCGAACCAGAGCGTGAAAAGCCAATAAAGCGGCAACCAACAGATGCAATCTTGAGTGACGACGACGATCAGATAACATTCGAAACGACTACTACTAAAAAAGATGTTATATTGAAATCCGTAGATGTCGAAAAGACTAAGTTTAGCGAACCGAAAAACAGGGAGCCATCAAAGCCGGTTGTAGGAAAAGGAGCGCCAAGGAAACCTGAAGCTGATCGCAGTCCTACAAGAAAACCAAATGAGCAGATAACTGTAAAAACTACTACCACCAGGACCACTAATATTGTTGAAGGGAAACCTCGTACGGATAACAATCGGCAGCCAGTTGAACCCATTGATGAACCGGTCGATAGAAAATCTACTTTAGATGAAACTAAGCGAGTCGAAGAACTCTTCAAAACAACCAATAAAATTACAAACATCAATAATAATTATAACGAAGAATTTATTGCGATTGAAAGTCAAACTAAGGAGACTCCAGATGGAGCATTCTTCTCCAAAGCACCTGAACCGGAACCTGTCTCCCCAAGCTTTAAGAAAAAGGGCGTTAGCCCCAGAGAAACATTTGAGGATCGTTGTCGTCAAATTCTTGGAATGGAAAATTATGGTGACACCCCAGGCAGTTACAATAAAAAACCAGAAGATGAGTCTGACGAAAAAGCGCCACTTACCGAAAATATCACAAAGTTCGAAGTTAAAATTGAGGATTGTGATGACGATGAGCCCAATTATTTAAACAACATCAAAGAGGCCCTTAAACCGCTTGATAAGCCCAAAACTAACAAACCCAACGATGTTTCCAATGAGGAACTTGTTGAGGAAGTTGAGTGTATTCGCAAAGAGACGGTAGTACCCTTTAAAGACAGTTCTCCGGAAAGGAAAGTCCCTACTGAAGCTACACGTAAATCAACACTGCTGGTTAAGAAAGACATATTGGATGAAGATGAGTGTATTACCAATAAGAGAACATCGAAGGTTGTAAAGAAAGTAACCAAAGGGGAGAAGATTGAATATGAAGAGCCAGAGGAGTCTTCAACGAGTGAATCGGAATCTCCCGAAAAGGAAACGGATGCAGAATCTCAGCCAGATACTGTTGTATCAGAGAGAGAGATGCAATATACCGAAGAATTCCAAATCGAAGAACGCACAGAAAAGAAGCAACCGTTGAAACCCAATAGAAAGCTGCCTGGTCAAAAAACTACATCTCCAAATAGTAGTCCGACTAGGAAGACATCTGAACCTGCAACTGGTGGTAAAAAGTCGCCTTTGAAGCAATCCCCTTCAAGACCGTCTACAGTTACAACAAAAGTAACTGTTGAGTCGAAGCCTAAAACACGCGAGTCGAACACGTCAACTACCAGAACCGTTACCAACACTACGCCAAACTCTAAATCGCCTGAAAATCCGGAGAAACGTGATATTGTTAAAAAAGATAAGCCAATATCACCATCAAAGACGCGGCCCGAACGTGTTCAGAAAATAGATACACCTACAACTGCCGATAAGCCACATAAAAAGCCAAGCAATGAGTCTCCCAATTCACCAATTAAAGATCGGCTACGTTCTTCAACCCGGAATAAGAAACCTTCTATCACGGAGTCCGACTCTTCACCCGAAATGAGTCCAACTCGTCTTACAGAGCGAAGACGTTCGAGTAACATTTCGGTGCACACAGAAATCATTATTGATCACACGGGTCCGAAATCGTCTAAGCCAACCGAAAAGACGCCAGAGAAACACAAGTCCCAGCCCAAGAAAACCGTTCCGGAAGATATAATTTCACCGACAAAACCATTCCGAAGATTCCCCGTCACTGAGCGAAAGGAGTCTGCTCCCGTGCCCAGTGTGTCGCGCAAGGACAAGGACGTAAAGATGACTCGCTCAACCAGCGAGAAAGTTATGAAGGTTACTGAGAAACCAGTGAAGAGAACAGAGGTAGACGCAACAGCACACAGTCCAACACCGAAAACTGATCGAAGACCTAATAAATGTTTTACCACAAAAACCATAAATTTAACTACGACTGACAAGCTAATCAACAGTGAAGATATGGAAAACGTCATCATTGATATACAGCATGCGAAGAGTTCTCGGGAGCCATCACCAGACAAAATTGTGCCAACACCAGTACCGGTACATATAAATACTGGCAAGCCACGTTACCCAGATGTCGTTCAAGAGCCTGAGGATGAGCCACGAAAAAAACCTGTCATCAAAAACATACCGATTTTCGAAGAAGAATCCAATGAATTCATTAACTGCCACATATCGGAGGTGAAAACGGAAAAGATTTCGAAACTGATAGACCTGGAAGAAGATGATATATTAGATAATCCCACAATCGAAGCTCCTCAAAGTCTTGAATACGCATCCATCGATAGACCTGATGATGATTGCCTTTTGAGTGTTCACGAAAAGGTTTCCAAGTTTACACATACAGCTGAAGAAATTAAAAAACCAAAAGCGTCCAGTCCATTCAGCAGAGAATTCGATAAAACGCCTAAGGTGCCAGATAACGATGACTGTTTGTTGACAGTTGATGAAAAGGTTAACAAGTTTATAAAGACAGCAGAAGAGGTGGTGAAGCCAATCACAACTGTAAGGGAGATTGAGCGACCAAGCCTCACCGACTTGGATGAAGAATTGCAGAAGGATGACTGCACTTTGACTGTCTCACAAAAAGTAAATAAATTCTTAAGCACCGCAGAAAAACTGGCACCCACTGTTCCACAAAGGTCACCCGAATTAGTGGCGAAAATTGAACGAACTATTTCGAAACAAAGCGAGCCCGAGTATCCCGAAGATCTTAGTGACGATGAATTAACGCCATTTTCTCAAAATCACACTATCGAAATTGAGAAACGACGCCAGAAAGATATACTCGCTCGGCCAACAGTATTTGAGGGTACCACAAAAGACAACCGAAATGTCGAGTACGTAGAAGAGGAAGTATTTATTGACAGAACTGCTGCTGGGCCCGAAAGTGATGAAGTAATTCCGCACACAAGGGATCATACAACGAAAATTGAATTGAAACGTCAGAAGGACATTTTATCCAGGCCCTCAATTTACGATAAGAACGTTAAACCTAGACCACAATCGCCTAGCAAGAGAGAGCCTGTAGGCTCCTGTAGGCCACAGCATCCAATAACGACCAATGCAAAGCAAACAGTGTACACTACAAAGAAAATTAACTTGCAAGATAATGAAAAAATTGAGCCCAAGAGCGAACGTAAGCCTTCGCATTCGGCAACTAAACCTGAAAATTATAAAAGTCCCACAAAACCTCAAACTTCCACAGTTGCTGTGACCAGGTCTCGTTTTGAAACTTCTGATAAGAAAAACCCGACATCCAAAACCACTATAGAACCAAAAGTTAATAGAGTTCCGCTTTCAAGTACCACTGGGCGTAAACCAGGCACTGATCCGAAGGCGTCTGTGCCTTCAACAACTGCCCGACTGCCATCAACGACAGCATACACGAAATATCCTAATTCAAACAGGCATAAGCCATTGAATGAACCGAACTCAGGGCCACGTAAACAATCCACGGAACCTGATAGCCATTATCCGGAACGTAAACCATCTGCTGGATCTCTATCTAATGTTCATGACTACGAAACTATTGAATCCGAAACAGAGTTTACATCAACAACACGTCGCAGAAGCTCTTCAAAGACAAAAGATTACTTGGAAACCGTACAAACTGAAATCGAAAGGTTTTCTCCGACACAAAAAGAACCCATGCGAAAGATTCCCTCACAGGAAAAACAAAAACCCCAAACTTTCTCACACAGTCCTACCCAAAAAGATACAAGAAGCACCATCACTAAAGTTGCCCAAGTAACCGAACGCACAATTGAGCACAGTTCACCCTCAGATTGTTCTGACATAGAAATCGTTGAAACCGTTCCAGAACGCCCCACACAAGTCAAAACTCCAACTTCTACGCCAACAATTGGTCGCACTCGTATAGCAGCCGATACGGTGGCTGCTCGACGTAATATTTTCGAAAGCAACGCTACACCGAAGGTACAAAGGCCTAGCGGAAGCGACGGTTCATCGTCACCCGTTGGTCGGCGACCCTCTTATATGGATCACACAGTCAGCTCTTTGGAACACATGCGCCGTGATTCCCTAGAAGTAAATAAACACAATTACTCACGCAAGTCCTCGTTCGAATCGGAAAGCAATTACGAACGACGACCAAATGCTGCTGTGAAGTTTGATGTGCCTCAAAAGCCCCAACGTACAGCGAGTATTTCCGAAGACATCGATGTTGAAAGTATTTTCGAATTAGAAGTATTGGAGCGTCTATTAGAGACAGTAACTTCATATGAGCTGCGACGCCGGATCCGGGCACAAATACGTTTGGTTAAGAAAAACATACTCAATACTGAAGTGGTTGACAAAAGGAAAACCGAAACTAAAACATCTAAGTCCATTAGCTCAACTCATAAAACATCTACTTACACATCAAATGTACATCACGAAGAAACTGACACAATTCATGAGGATTTGAAAACGAAGAGGCCATACGAGAGTAAGCCCAGCCCAAAACGTCCGACACCAACAACAAAGAGTGGCCGAGTATCGGAAATCGAAGATATACCAAGAAAATCTCCATACGATCGCAATGAAAGTCCGAAACCATATGGCAAATTTCGTCGAGAAGAAGAAGTTACCACAAAGACTACAACTAATGCTAAAATACAGAACGGTCGCAGCGAAAGCCCTAAACGTCCTACGAAAACAAACCATGAACGGCAACCAAGTCCCGAAACCAAGTCGCCCCAAGGATCCGTAAAAGGGGTACGTCATAGAGCAGATTCATCGATGTCTTCCACACATAAAGAGTTTATAAGAAGCGAGCAGAGAAACTTCTCTGAAGAGACATTTAATAGCTCTCGTTCGGAACGTTTCGAGAAAGAGGAGAGCCGCGAGCGCAGTTATAGTCCTGAATCTAAAAGTCCTACAAGGGACGGCAAACAAAGCCCTGATTATAAAACCAAACCTGCAGCTGGCACACGTACGAAGAGTCCTGAGGCCAGAAAACCATCCTTCCCACGCTCGCCAAGTCCCCAAGGCAGAACACCCAAACAACGTGACGAATTGTACACGATCTCGAAGGTAACGACAGTTAAAACCACACGCTCACCAGAACGAAAATCAAGTAAACCGACCGTTGAAGAAAATGCACCTATTTGGGTAGATCGTAAAAATTTGCTCAAGAGTCCTAGTAGCACACCGCGTACGCCGCGTAAGGCGCCAGCTGTGCCGTCCGCGCGCACTACCGCAACGAAGGCTACAACAAAGACAACGAGTCAACGACAAGCTCAGAACAGAAACTTCGAAGAGGATTCGATCACTTCGAGTTATGGTATTGGGCCGACAGACGAAAATGGTTTGCCGTTATTCGGTATAAAGGCGCTAAAAAAGAAGAAACCAAGCCAACCCTGTGAAGCAACCGAAGGTAAGTGGGAAGCTGGTGGGTAGTAAATAAATAATTTTGAATTATTATTATTATTATTTTTTTTTTAATTTGCGTAGAAGTCACAGGCTATGTTATCGAGGAGAAATATTATTCTGATAACAAAACAAAGCCGAAAGTCGAAAGGAAGGAATACATTTATTCGACAAACGCAGATGAACTCGAGGAAATCAAAAAAACTGTTGAGCAGAGTCGAAAATCATCGCAAAATGATGTGGATGTTATCAGGAAATTCGAGAAAATCGATAAGGATTATGTAAGTTGATTATACGACTTTTTCACATTGCATTATTCACTCTTTTTACGTATCGAATACTCTAAGGTTTTTGAAACACCAGAGGCAATACAGCCAGATTCAGAAGACTTCACCACGTCCAGCAAATATGTGCGCCGCGGTTCCGTGAAAGAGCTGAGTGAGAAATTCGTACGGAAAGAGTCCTCGCAATCGACAACAGAAAAGTCAGGTGGCTATCCAAAAGCCGGATTGATATTGCGCACCAGTCGTGCACCTTCAACAGACCCCAGTGGAGGTAAATGAAAATGTGAAACTTTCGCGCGATGAGCTCCTTCTAATTTGAGTATTGATATTTTTTCTCTTAGATGCATACGAAACTACTACGGAAAAATACACCAGCACATCACGCAGCGGTCATGGCTATCGTTCGACGGAAGCAGACTCGGACGATGAACACAATGTGCAGCTTCGTCAAAAGCAATCGCGACGTATTTTCACTGAGGGCACTGAAGACAACGAAAGCGATCAATGCCATTTGAGTACACGTTCGTCGACCAAGTCTACGCGCTCCTTCCTGAACAGCAGCGGTGAAACTAAAGTGGTAACAAGCGTAGACGATGCGCTGGAGCGTATGCGTAACGCGGACTATGGTGAGTTTTTGAAAAGAAAAAATACATATTCGTGCTTGAAAGAAAGCTAATTGTGATTTCGTCACTGCAGTAGTGGAAGCTGGCGATACTGCTGAGGATAGGGAGGCGCGTTCATTGCTGAATAAATTTTTAGGTGC
>NW_023458556.1:9422154-9424901 GCF_013731165.1 Rhagoletis pomonella | reverse complement strand
AAAATAAATTGAATTGAAATAAATGACAATTTTTTGTATGAATATCCTAAAATATTTTTTCTATGCACATATGTACAAACATACATATGTATGTATGCACGTATTGCTGCGCTCCTATTATATACGAAAAAACTTATTTGTAGAAAAAAACTTTTACCGAAATGAGTTTGGATGATTTGAATGTTTTCTATTCATTCATTCACATTCCTCCATTTGAAGGTAGAAAATATAAAACAAAATGTATATTCATAACTTACAAAATTCCAAACGCTGAGTGTTTTGTATGTGAAGTAAAATATTCAAATCTACTGTACTCTGTTTGGCTAGAAGTTTCAATGAATTCATGCAGCCCTCTAGTACGTATGCACTACTTATGAACAAGATTCAGGTAAATACATAAAAAAAATTAATGATGACCTAATTGCGAAAAATGTTTAATTTTTCAAACTTTGATGGTGTCACACAAATGGGGGCATCTATAAGTTTACGTCGCCTCAGAATGGTAGACGCTTTATTATGAGTAACTTTTTCAGTTCAAAACCACACTTGCCGTAGAGGTCGCTTAAAAAAAAAAGGCAATTTGTATATTTAACGCAACAGGTTCGATTAGCAGCGTTCCATCGGGTGGTGATACGCCCCTCCAATTCCTCAGCTATGCTGACTATATTAAATTTAAGGTAGTGTACGAATCAACTGAATGCTAAATTATTTTTTGACGAACTGAATATACCTACAGCGGAAATACGTGGACCTGTTACTATTGACAAAGTAAAGAACAACAAAAAGCTATTAAAAGTGTACATATTAACATATGCAAAAATCACTAAACGTAAAAAACCAATCGAGTTCACTTTCTAAAGCAATACACACATGGAGACATCCAAGTGAATACTCATGCACCCTGCTGGAAAATTTCACATTAATTCATATTTAAATTTGCTGATGGCTGTATTGTTAGGAACGTAAGCGGCCGAAAGCTTACAAAAAATTGGGCCTACTTTCTGAAAAGAATTTTGAGAATATTTGAGTTACGTTTGCAAATGCAAATGCAACCTGAAACAGTTAGAAATTGCGGGCATATGTTCGTACATCACAAATTGGCTAACTTACTGTCAGTCAGCAGCTCATGAAAAGGAATGACTTTTTTTTTAGTTTTTGTTAAAAATATTTTTGCTTACGCTTTTCCTTGCCGATATGCTCGTACATCTTTGTACACTCCTTTCCTTTGACATTTCTCATTTTCTTCACAAGACTAATCAATTAAGCTATGAATGTCGAATTGTCGATAATTCATATTTATGTAAGCCAACTTTTGTGCCAAAGGCATTTGTCGTCAATTATGTGAAAACATGCTGTAAAATGTGATAAAACATACACTATATAAACACCGAATAAACCAACAATCGAGTAGGCCTTCAATCGCATACAAACCTTGCTAAATCGATTTTGATTAAAAAAGTGAAAACCGGCCTTTATGAACACTTGTTTTATTAGTAAGAAATACGACCTACAAAGATCATCGAAGAGTGAAGTGAGTAAAAATACCTAAAGCTTTTATAAGAAATCGTAGCAGATACTTTTGCTTGCTAGTGTTGATTCCCAGCGAAATAGAACGGCAATGGTTCGGCACAGTGCGATTTTCCTTGAGGGTATTTGCTTGCTCCATTAAGCATTTCCATATTTCGCATTTAGTAAAACTCAAACAGGTGGTTTAAGATTTAAATAAATTAAAAATTTGCTGCTATAATTTTGTATAATTACACACATAAATAGTATCTGCGTATTGTTTTGCAAGCTTTTTTCTAGTTTGCCATTAGCATATTCATGAAATTAGCCGGCATAAACTACTTTCTAAATAAATTCAGGCCAATTTTCGTAAGCAGATTTGTGAAAATACAATACATAGGCACACATAAACATACTATATATTAATGTTTCATTGTTTGTTTAGTGCGGATTGAGATTGAGACAAATTTAATGGTATGTATATTCAGTATTGCATTAGCACATTTCAAGTTTAATTAAAAAAATTAGAAAGATTTTTTTTTCTAAAAGAACTCGCAATCAGTCTCATACCCCCGAGTCTACCTCTGGCGTAAAAAAAAAAAGTATTTAGCGCTTACACTTTACGCCGGCTCCGAACACCTTTATAGCAAGCTTTTTCAAAGCAGAAATACGCATTTACAAAAGAGTTTTTTCTGATGTTGCTCGGACCGGGGATTAAAGCCAGGTCCTACGGAGTTGTAGTACGCACCTCTAACCACTCAGCTACAGCGGCCGTCAGTCGTGTGAAAAAGCTTCTAATAAAAAAACGATCGTTCGAAGCCTGGGTAATTCTGTAGATCCGTAGATTTGAGAAACAACGGTAAGATGCTAGTGCACTAAAGCAAAAACTGTAACAGTTACGAACTTTGTTATAAAAATTAGTTTTTAACAATTTTATTTTTATTTTATTTTTCTTTGGAGTTTTCCAAATGGGGAAAATTAGTTTGGAAGAAAATGTGAGGTAAGTAAGAAACCTATTTTCGCAATTTGGCAAACTCCAAATTGATTTTAGACCCACTGTTGCTTTGGCAAATTAGCGTAGAACTACAAGTAGAATCCTCCGGCGCTATACGCGCACTGTCGAAAAAATCTGCAATACAAATTGACACGCCCTAACACACATGAACATATTTGTGCCAAAGGACTCACTTGGAGTATAAAAGTCGCAGACGGATTTTTATTTTATCTTTTTTAATGAAAAG
>NW_023458556.1:9420111-9422054 GCF_013731165.1 Rhagoletis pomonella | reverse complement strand
CTTTTCATTAAAAAAGATAAAATAAAAATCCGTCTGCGACTTTTATATTCCAAGGGAGTCCTTTGGCACAAATGTGTACATGTGTGTTAGGGCGCGTCAATTTGTATGGGAGATTTTTTCGACTATGCACGCATAGCGCAGGAGGATTCTACTTGTAGTTCTACGCTAATTTGCCAAAGCAACAGTGGGTCTAAAATCAATTTGGAAAATAGGTTTCTTAGCATTTTGCTGTAGCGTCGTAAAGAAGTGCTTAAATTTTGTATAAAACATGCTGTAAGTGGTTTTTCGGTATGAGGAATCCATTTCTGCACTTAGCTTTTTCTTAAAACTTGCAACAGATGGCGAAACAGTGAACATTTTCACATTTTCTTCCAAACTAATTTTTCCAATTTGGAAAACTCCAAAGAAAAATGAAATAAAAATAAAATTGTTAAAAACTAATTTTTATAACAAAGTTCGTAACTGTTACAGTTTTTACTTTAGTGCACTAGCATCTTACCGTTGTTACTCAAATCTACACATCTACAGAATTACCCAGGCTTCGAACGATCGTTTTTTGACGTAGAATACGTCTTACCTTAAGGTATGGGGGCTATGTTCAAATGTTGTAGTTGTAATTTTTAGAGCTTCACAAAAACGCTTATTGCACGAGAACTAATAAAGCGATTTCAAAGAAAAGTGTGGCGTTTCAAAGATAAAATTCCAAACCTGTCGACAGATTCATTTTTGTAAATAACCAATTCGGTTTCTGTCGTAAAAACAACGGTAAACATTGCCTTATTTTGGGGTCAATTTTGAGCCTTTAAAGTGCTCTAGCAACTTATTGTTGGCATATATAACTTTCATTTTCGGGATATAGGTTCTTTGGAGCAGTAGAAATATTATCGGGTACAAATTTTATATAAATTTAACAAATATTGAGCATTTTAAGGCAAAAAATTGTTGAAAAAATTTGCAAATTTTTATCATTACCAAAATGCTCGAAAACCGCTCGAATGATTTTGTTTTTGTTTTCTTTAATCAAAAATTCAAGAGTTTTCCTTTCGTTTGGTATATGGGAAGTATTGGTTGATATCTTCTATATATGTTTATTTTATTCAAATATATGGGCATAAATGATTTTCCATACAAAATCACCTCGTCATCATTTTGCAAACACGTGCATATGTTGGAAGTGTGGGAAGGAGACAAAAAGTATGTATGCGTATGTAATGCGGCTTTTGATCGCAGCGTATGTACATACATATGTAAATGCATATATACGTACATATGAAAGTTTCAGTTAATGTGGATCTGTTTGGTTTTGTTATCGATATTTTTATAGATTTTGTTGCCGATATTTTAATCGATTTTGCCATCGATATTTTTATCGGTTTTGTTACCGATATTTTCACCGATTTTGTTATCGAAATTTGTATCGATGTTGTTATTGATTTTGCTATCGATATTTTCGGAACTTATCGATATAATGATCGATATTTTTATCGATTTTGTTATCGATTTTGTAATCGATTCTGTTATTGATTTTATTATTGATTATTTATCGGTTTTGTTATCGATATTTTTCTTGATTGTTTTAACAATTTTGCTATCGATATTGTTATCGCTTTTGTTATCGATATTTTTGTCGCTTTTGTCATCAATATTTTTATCGATTTTTCTATAGATATTGTTATCGCTTTTGTTGTCGGTATTTTTATCGGTTTTTTTACCGATTTTGCTATCGATATTGCCATCGCTTTTGTTATCGATAGTTTTATCGATTTTTTTATCGAATTTATTACCGATTTTGTAATGGATTTTTTGATAGATTTTGTTATCAATTTTGTTATTGACTTTGGAATCGATTTTGTTATCGATTTTGTAATAGATTTTTCGATAGATTTTGTAATCGATTTTTTTATCGATTTTGTAATCGATTTAGTTAACGATTTTGTTATCGA
>NW_023458556.1:9416486-9420011 GCF_013731165.1 Rhagoletis pomonella | reverse complement strand
GCTGAGGATAGGGAGGCGCGTTCATTGCTGAATAAATTTTTAGGTGCTAGTGTCATAATGAGAGGTGTGGAAAGTGTTTTGCCGACAACGAAACAAACAACAACTACTACGATTACTAAAACTTCATACGCGGATGACGATGACGACAGCGATCTACTGAAGAACAAAGCGGTAAGTTTGAAGAGTGTTTTAGAAATGTTTTAGTTAAATAATCAGATGTTCAACTGAATGTCGGTCGGTATATTCACATTTTTGAATCTGGAATCGTGGAATCGGCCAACAGACAAATTTCCAGGGGGTCTCCTAAACTTGAAAAAAAATGAAGGTTTTCAAGCGCTACTATCTTAATACTTAAATATTGTCGGCAGTTTGACAGCTACATTTTCCTTAGTGCGAAAACTACGTGACTTACTTAGATGTGAAATGCAAGTTTTGAAAGCGATTAAATCCGGCAAAAGTACCTGTTAGATGCCATCTTACAAATGCTTTTATCAAGATAAAAGATGCCCACGCATATCAGGCAATAATTTTTGCCTGTGGAGACGCACACTTAGAATGAAAACTATTTTTTTATCAATCTGATTTTTATTCACTAGTTCATGTTTGCCTTTATTAGTGCCACAATTCCATAAAAGGTCTTCATCGAAATTTTCTCACCACCTTATTCACACTCTCTCTACTCTATCGATTGTAGCTAGCACCCATCGTGTCTGCATCAATTGTTCATAAATTCGTACATTAGCTCATATTTAAATGCAAAATAAATGCTCTTCTCCACCTATACATGCACTTAAGTACACACATTAGGGTGCCTACCAAAAAAATAAAAAATTACCGCGTAACGTAAGCGAACCATAAAATTTGTTGTTTTGTCCCACAAAAATAGATCTTCGCAATTCGATGTCATTCGCGGACTGGAAATTTCTTTAATAACGTATTTTTTGTCGTTAGGTGTAACATTTTTTAGTAGATACCTTTGATGGTAAAAAGGTTTTTAAACTTTAGGTATCTGACATGAAAGCGAATACGAATACGAAGACGGCGACGACGACGACGACTACGACGAAGGCGAGTAACAAGACGAATACGAAACCAAATACGCAGAAGAAAAGGAATCCGAAGAAAAAAAGTATACGAAGTAGAGTACGAATACGAAGATGAACGCGAATGCGAATTTATTGACGATGAATACGATGACGAATATGAATACAAAGAGATATATGAAAATGAATACAAATACGAAGACGGGGACGTATGTATATGAAAACGAATAAAAAATCAAATACTCAGACGAATACGAAAACGAAGGTTAAGACGAATACGAAGATGTACGCGAACACGAAGACCAATACGAACAAGAATATGAAGACGAGACGAAAAAAAGCAGTAATCCGAAGACCAATATGAATACGAAGACGAACAATAAGGGGAATATGAAATAGAATACGTATATGAAGACTAAGGATGAAGCTAAAACAAATGATTTGGCACCAAGCGATATTTTGTTTACTTGACACAGACTTTTATTTGGCGATTTTTTCGATTGAATACGCTTTCGTTCTGCACTTCACAGATTGGTTTGGCATTAAAAACACATTTAATTAAAAATACTTTTTCTTTTCTTTTTTGGTAGAACCAAAAAAAAGCAATTTGAAAAAATCATTTTTTTTCTTAGAGCAGGAATGAAGCGAAGGAAGTTTAATTTCAGTTGTGTGGCTAAAGCGCACTAGATATTCAATTTTGAGTCTGGTTTTTTAAGGTCGCATATTTTTTTTTATTTGGTTTTGCTATCTGTTTTTTTTTATTGTTTCTTTACGGAGAGCTTTTATGGTTTAAAAATAAAAAAAATATATCCCTTGTCTGACGATCAAAAGCTTTTAAAAAAGATTTTTTTTACAGAAATTTTTGGCCGTTAAATTGTAATCAAGGCGAATTCTACTAATACAATAATTACTTGTATTTTGTTTTTGCTTTTAACGGGCTATTTTCAAATTTCAAATATTCTTCTCCGAATGAAAATGGGCGACAGAAAATACAAACATTCTCACGTTTTCACTCACTCATTAGCGAAATACAAAATTTTGACAATCAAACGCTACTCACAGCTGATAAAAAATAAAAAATTTTTAATAAAATAAAAAAGTAAAAAATCAAATAATTCCAAAGCAGGAGTATTTGCGTGCAGCTTTGCATGTTGTAAGTCACTCGACGTGCTCCGTTTGAAAAAATATGGGTATGTGTTCGTCTCTTTACATAAAAAAAACAGTAAGTGGCATGCCTCGGTTTCTTATCCATACATAGTTGCAATGAAAAAAACTTTAATACAAATCTTTTATTATTCTATATTCTCAGGCCATTTTATGGGGGAAAAGGCTTCGCGATGCATTTTGTTTATGAAAAAAAAAATTATTTTTTTAATTTTAATTCAATTCAGTTTTAAAACTTACTAAATTTTATAATTGGCTTTGTTTTGAGCGTGAGGCAGTCTAATAAACAACTATACATATTTATGAATAAATGTGTGTATGCACATTAGGGTGGTCCAAAATAAGTTAAGTCGGAACTTCAATGCCCTTACCCCTTAGGAATGTTCTATATCGAAAAAAAATCTTTATTTTGAAATCAAAAAAATTTTATTTCTATTTTGGTAGAAATGGTATAGAATTTTTGAAAATCAATATTTTTTCGTTCGTAAAACTCTGGTTTAAGATTTTCTGGCATCTGCTGAGGGTTTTGGCGGACCTATAAAATATATTTACTACGAAAAACTGGTTAAATAAATAATTGAGTATTATTATTGGGAATCTCCTGAAGAGAAACAGAGTTTTCCGATCGAAAAATATTGATTTTCAAGAATTCTAAAGGGGTACATTTTTTCGGTATAGATTAATGCTGGGGGTGAGAGTATAAAAATTCGGACTTTACTTTTTCACATGTATTTTTGGACCACCGTAATTGCACATATCGCACACCGTCTTCAAAAAGACACAACTCAAAATTACACTATTGTCAGAAAATGCGGAAAACTATTTCTTAGCACATGATAATCATATGGGCCTGGGAGACTTTAGCTTAGGTTTTTTTTTTAACAAATTATAACAAAACTTTGCTTCAGTTTTTGCTGAAAGGTAAATAAAAGCTCTGTGTACAATTTTAGCGCAAAATTTCAAAAATGTCAAATTTTGAGTTGTGCCACTTTTGAGAATGGTGTGCAATATGTATGTATGTGCATATATTGCTAGCCAAGCAGCTTTAGTCCGCTTCCTGCAACAATTTTTGCTTTTAGCTGAGTTAGTACACACTCGGAGGCGGAATTGATCGCTTGTAAATTTATAGTGTTGGCGGCGTTGGTTACCGGAAAATAAGGATTCTATAAGTAAATAAAAAATGAAAAATTTAATAAATTATCACAGAAAATCATGCGAATTTGTTAAGAAATATTTATTGCTTCTAGTGCATTATAAAAAACACGCTCGAAACGTTGTGAAAAATTCCTAGCGTACAAATGTGTCAAATAAATAAACG
>NW_023458556.1:9412140-9416386 GCF_013731165.1 Rhagoletis pomonella | reverse complement strand
CGTTTATTTATTTGACACATTTGTACGCTAGGAATTTTTCACAACGTCTCGAGCGCGTTTTTATAATGCACTAGAAGCAATAAATATTTCTTAACATTTTCGCATGATTTTCTATGACATTTTTATTAAATTTTTTAACTCTTCATTTTTTATTTACTTATAGAATCCTTATTTTCCCGGCAACCAACGCCGCCAAACACTATAAATTTACAAGCGATCAATTCCGCCTCCGAGTGTGTACTAACTCAGCTAAAAGCAAAAATTGTTGCAGGAAGCGGACTAAAGCTGCTTGGCTAGCAATATATGCACATATGTACATATCGCACATCATCTGCAAAAGAGGCACAACTCATAATTTGGCATTTTATGAAATTATGCGCTAAAATTGTACACAGAGCTTTTATTTACTTTTCAGCAAAAGCTGGAGCAAATTTTTGTTATAATTTGTTAAAAAAAAAAAACCTAGGCTTAAGTCTACCAGGCCCATATGATTATCATGTGCTATGAAATAGTTTTCCGCATTTTCTGACAAGTGTGTAATTTTGAGTTGTGTCCTTTTGAAGACGGTGTGCGATATAAGCAATTACGGTGGTCCAAAAATACATGTGAAAAAGTAAAGTCCGAATTTTTATACTCTCACCCCCAGCATTAATCTATACCGAAAAAATGTACCCCTTTAGAATTCTTGAAAATCAATATTTTTCGATCGGAAAACTCTGTTTCTCTTCAGGACATTCCCAATAATAAAACTCAATTATTTATTTAACCAGTTTTTCATAGTAACTATATTTTATAGGTCAGCCAAGCCCTGCCAGAAAATCTTAGTATTAAAAAATGGTTATTATTAGAAGTCTCCTGAAGAGAACCAGAGTTTTCCGAACGAAAAAATATTGACTTTCAAAAATTCTACACAATTTCAAGGAAATTAGAAATAAATATTTTTTTGATAAATGGTTTTTTGATTAGAACCTTCCTAAGGGGTAAGGGCATTGAAGTTCCGACTTAACTTGTTTTGGACCACCCTAATGTGCATACACACATTTATTCATAAATATGTATAGTTGTTTATTAGACTGCCTTACGCTCAAAACAAAGCGAATTATAAAATTTAGTAAGTTTTAAAACTGAATTGAATTAAAATTAAAAAAAAAAGTTTTTTTTTCATAAACAAAATGCATCGCAAAGCCTTTTCCCACATAAAATGGCCTGAGAATATAGAATAATAAAAAATTTGTATTAAAGTTTTTTTCATTGCAGCTATGTAGATAAATATGGATAAGAAACCTAGGAATGCCACTTACTGTTTTTTAGTGTTTTTGTAAAAAGACGAACACACACCCACATTTTTTCAAACGTAGCACGTCGAGTGACTTAAGTTCTGAACACATTGAAAACGACGAGCTACGGACCACAGCTTCCAATTTGTCATCTTCATTATCTAAACGCTTTGTCGATGGCGACATGATTTCTTTGAACGCGGCAGCGACATCATGAATTTGTATGAGTTTGACATAAAAGAAGAGGAAGAACCTTATCTGTCGCCAGAAAAATAGAAATAGATCTAATCTGGCCACAACCACAGCCGTCGCGTAGCCCGGTCGTCGCCAAAATAATTATCTACATAAGAGTACGTGTTAAAATAATTTGACAGCTGTGGTTTGTAGCTCGTCGTTTTCATTGTGTTCGGGCTATTACAACATGCAAAGCTGCCTAACGAAAATACTACTGCTTTGGAATTATTTGATTTTTTACTTTTTTATTTTATTAAAATTTTTTATTTTTTATCAGCTGTGAGTAGCGTTTGATTGTCAAAATTTTGTATTTCGCTAATGAGTGAGTGAAAACGTGAGAATGTTTGTATTTTCTGTCGCCCATTTTTATTCGGAGAATAATAGTTAAAATTTGACAATAGCCCATTAGCGCTCTAAGAATATGAGCGTACAAAAACAAAAAAAAAAAGCAAAAACAAAATACAAGTAATTATTGTATTAGTAGAATTCGCCTTGATTACAATTTAACGGCCAAAAATTTATGTAAAAATAATGTTTTTTAAAAGATTTTGATCGTCAGACAAGGGATATATATATTTTATTTTTAAACCATAAAAACTCTCCGTAAAGAAACAGAATAAAAAAAAATTACTATCTGTTTTTTTTTATTCTGTTTCTTTACGGAGAGTTTTTATGGTTTAAAAATAAAAAAAATATATCCCTTGTCTGACGATCAAAAGCTTTTAAAAAAGATAATTTTTACAGAAATTTTTGGAACCAAATAAAAAAACAATATGCGACCTTAAAAAACCAGACTCAAAATTAAGTATCTAGTGCGCTTTAGCCACACAACTGAAATTAAACTTCCTTTGCTTCATTCCTGCTCTAAGAAAAAAAAATGATTTTTTCAAATTGCTTTTTTTTGGTTCTACCAAAAAAATTTTAAAAGAAAAAGTATTTTAAATTAAATGTGTTTTTAATGCCAAACCAATTTTGTTTAAATACGTTTAGGAAATTTACATAATTCAAACTGAGCAGTTGAAAACATATTTACATACTTTGGATGTAGCTGAGTGTGCAGAGGTGTTTGCTAATTATTTGTTAGCCTCCAGACGCAACATGTTAAAATTATAATAAAAATTTTTGTTTTGTGTTTCCGTGCTATTAAAAAAGCATCTGTGAAGTGCAGAACGAAAGCGTATTCAATCGAAAAAATCGCCAAACAAAAATATGTTTAAAGTAAACAAAATATCGCTTAGTGCTATATCATTTGTTTTAGCTTCATCCTTAGTCTTCATATACGTATTCTATTTCATATTCCCCTTATTGTTCGTCTTCGTATTCATATTGGTCTTCAGATTCCTGCTTTTTTTTCGTCTCGTCTTCATATTCTTGTTCGTATTGGTCTTCATGTTCGCCTACATCTTCGTATTCGTCTTGACCTTCGTTTTCGTATTCGTCTGAGTATTTGATTTCTTATTCGTTTTCATATACGTCCCCGTCCCCGTCTTCGTATTTGTACTCGTTTTCGTTTATCTCTTTGTATTCATATTCGTCATCGTATTCATCGTCAATAAATTCGCATTCGCGTTCATCTTCGTATTCGTGCTCGACTTCGTATACTTTTTTTCTTCGAATTCCTTTTCTTCTACGTATTTGGTTTCGTATTCGTCTTGTTAATCGCCTTCGTCGTAGTCGTCGTCATCGTCGTCGTCGCCGTCTTCGTATTCGTATTCGCTTTCATGTCAGATACCTAAAGTTTAAAAATCTTTTTACCACTACATCTACTACAAAATTTTACACCTAAAAAATTTTACACCTAACGACAAAAAATACTTGATTAGAGAAATTTCCAGTGCGCGAATGACATCGAATTGCGAAGAACTATTTTTGTGGGACAAAACAACAAATTTTATGGTTCGCTTACGTTACGCGATAATTTTTATTATTTTATTTTGGTAGGCACCCTAATGTGTGTACTTAAGTGTATGTATAGGTGGAGAAGAGCATTTATTTTGCATTTAAATATGAGCTAATGTACGAATTTATGAACAATTGATGCAGACACGATGGGTGCTAGCTACAATCGATAGAGTAGAGAGAGTGTGAATAAGGTGGTGAGAAAATTTCGATGAAGACCTTTTATGGAATTGTGGGACTAATAAAGGCAAACATGAACTAGTGAATGAAAATCAGATTGATAAAAAAATAGTTTTCCTTCTAAGTTTGCGTCTCCACAGGCAAAAATTATTGCCTGATATGCGTGGGCATCTTTTATCTTGATAAAAGCATTTGTAAGATGGCATCTAACAAGTACTTTTGCACAAGTACTTTTCACATCTATGTAAGTAAGTCACGTAGTTTTCGCACTAAGGAAAATGTAGCTGTCAAACTGCCGACAATATTTATTAAGATAGTAGCGCTTGAAAACCTTCATTTTTTTCCAAGTTTAGGAGACCCCCTGGAAATTTGTCTGTTGGCAGATTCCACGATTCCAGATCCAAAAATGTGAATATACTGACCGACATTCAGTTGAACATCTGATTATTTAACTAAAACATTTCGAAAACACTCTTCAAACTTACCGCTTTGTTCTTCAGTAGATCGCTGTCGTCATCGTCATCCGCGTATGAAGTTTTAGTAATCGTAGTAGTTGTTGTTTGTTTCGTTGTCGGTAAAACACTTTCCACAACACTCATTATGACACTGGCACCTAAAAATTTATTCAGCAATGAACGCGCCTCCCTATCCTCAGC
>NW_023458556.1:9402917-9412040 GCF_013731165.1 Rhagoletis pomonella | reverse complement strand
ACGTTGTGAAAAATTCCTAGCGTACAAATGTGTCAAATAAATAAACGCGCTACATATTAAAAAAAAAAAAAAAATATTATTATTTAATCATTTTCATAGAAAATACACCTATATGTATATGCATATGCAAATACACAAGTACAGACATATGTGTGTACACTTGTGAAATTCAAATGCAATTAATGAATTTTTACCTCTGTGCCTAGTGAGATAGCCTGTGTATACACCTGAGTGCCCAAAAGTATCTGCGGAAGCACACAGTGTTTGTTTCCTCTCGGCACCTTTTTGGCGAGCAGCGACAAAGCGAAACAGCCACCGCGCGCGATTTAATAGCACATACCTACATGACGAAAATAGCAATGATCGCACTATTTTTACGTTTGAGAAATTTTCGAAAATTTTAAGATATTTTTTCTCTGCTTATTTTTTTTCGTGGAGAATACAACATACACTATGTGCAAAAAGTATGACTCCTGCGCGGTTGAATTTTACTTAAATATGTAAGAAAAAGTAAAAGTTTTCGAACAAGAAACAAATATCTTTTTTTGTCGCTTGCGCTGCGTGTGAAAAATACAATTTTTTTTAATACATACATATACATATATGTATATACTATATGCCCTTATTTACATACATATGTACATACAACATACGAATGCAGCTGCAACATATGTTCTGTAGCTGCAATAATTTTCAACGCCACTGTGCGCACATCAAAACGTTGATAATATATTTTATGCGTTTCCAAAAATAACAAACGTCGGAAATTTTCTTCAGGATAATTTAGTCAGTTTATTTTATGCCGTTGCCGCTGCCAGTGCTGTCTTGTGTGGAACGTGAAAACGGAAAATTACGCGAATGAACTACTTTGTGATGAAAAATATGTACGATATGTATTTGTTGAAGTGAAGTGAAAACTAAATATATTATACAAAAGATGTACATTTACATATGGAAATAAACAACGAATATAAAACTAAAACTAAAATTTTATTAAAAAAAAAAAAATGCTAAAAAAAATGTTTAACAATTTTTGTCAAAAATCAATGATTTATTAAAATAAAAAATTCCACACCAAATACTTTTAGTTTTTAGCTAAAAAATGTTTTAACTTCTGCTTGATTTTTGAAAATCATTAGCATTGGTTTTCAAAAAGTATCGCCTTCGCTGAGAAAAATATATTTTTTGTAATAATAGAGTGCAATTGAATTAAGTTAAATAAAATTTTTCTCAGCAAATACCCAATTTAGATAAATTTTTTTATTTTTATTTTTAATATGTATTTTACTTCTTCGAGTTAAGAAAAAAGTACCAAAGTCATTGAAAGGCTATTTTTAATTGTCAAAAAACACAAAAAAAAAAAAAACAAAAACGAATGTGCCCATTTCCCTAGAAATCGCAAAGGTAAAAGGGAGCACTTGACAAATAACCAAAATTCTTCGCATCACTCTTGAACATCGACATCGACAACTAAGTACATTCAAACGCACATGCTTACACAAAGATGTTCTAAAAATCCAACACTGCATTTTTCTTTCTTTAACAGATAGTGTGGTATGGTTGGTGATAGTGCAACGAGCCAAAAATCTTAAAATATTTCAAAACAAAAAATTCAAATAAAAAATAATAATAATTAAAAAATAAACCGAAGGAGAAAACGCACACAAGACGAAGCACAAATCTTTATTTTTGGATTGTTCACTTAAGTCAAACATACATATATGTATGTATGTATGTATGTACAAACACTTTGAAAAATTTGGATGTGCTGCAGCAGTGGTGACTGGCATTTTGAGTTCTAGCAGAAACGCATAAGGAAACGCGCGCACGCATGCACACACACACACACACACGCTCACCAATTTAGTAGTGTAATACAGATTTTGTGTAGAGAGTGTGCAAAAAAAAAATCAAAAAATTCCGCCCCGAGTTGGTGCACTCACTCAAATTTAGGCCGATTCCATTTCCGCCGTACAAACGGGTAAGCATTTTAGTTTTTTTTTTTTTTTCTCAAGCAATGATCTTAGCTTTTCAAAAAAAAAGGGAGCTTAACGAAAAATTTTCAAACTCATTTATTTTAAGCGTTAAAATAATAAAAATGTCTCTTTGTGTTCATTAAATACATACCTGTATGTATCGTGTGCATATATGTATTTCCGATAGGTAAAAAATGTATTTTAATTTTAAACATTTAAGAAAAGAAATATTCAGAAAAGTTAACGGAAAAATTAACAGCTAAATACTTAGAATTAATCCAACTTGGCTAATGTCGCGTCGCAGCTGTGGCCTTGGTTATGGTTTAGTGCTGTTGATATACATACTATGTATGTACATATGTATGCACAAATATCCAAATTTACTTATGTGTGTGAACATTAGAGCGACCCAAATGATTGAGGAAAATTTTGAAAATCTCTCACACTTTGATTTACCTGCTGGTTTTAATTCCCTGACTACTCAAATATAAATACGAAATGTTTGTCCAATTGACTTAATCTTAATGGACTCAATGAGACATATAAAATTAAAGCATATCGAAATAGCGATTTTTTTCAAATTTTTTAATCAACCGGGTAAAAGTAATAGGGGCATCGATCTTCAACCGAGAGTTGTTGCCGCTTAAGCTCACTCCTCAGTTACCACTGTCAATTGACTCTTCTGGAGACATCACACCATCAAAAACTATTCTAAAAAAAAAATTGAATTTGGATATTGTTTTAAATTGGAAAAGATGAGCCTTGAAAACATAACATAATATAAAAACCTAGCCTTACTCATAAAAAATAAAGTAGATTCACAAATGGTTATTGAATTGAGAATTGTATGAAAACGTAAATTTAAAAAGGTTTTTATGAATAAGGACAAAAATCTTTCGGATTTAAATTTTTAAATTTGAACAGTCTGATAAATTTAAATTGATTTGTTAAACCGGCCAAAATAGTAGTACAAAAGTAGCGGTAAAAGCCGGTGAATTAAAATTGAAGAGCTTTTAGAATATGTGCCACCTTAATGGGTATTAGAATGCCGCTGCATACACAAAAAAAAAAGAAAAAAAAAAAACGGTTCTCCTTCCCCACAGTAACTAACAAAAATATTTTGTATTGATTGGGGGTCATTAGTTAGCTGAATCGCTTTGGAAATACAGGGTGATTCAGATTTTCTTTTATAAATAAGATACAACAAAATTTATCGAAACGATTTTTTTTATTTCCGCATTTTTTAGTCTTTGGCATTTTGTTATTAAGCACAATTTTAACTATTAACTGCCAACCACGCCCCCTCTTGCAACACAAAACGTGTATTTCAAAATTTTTCACGACTTTTTGTACATGAAAATTGCTCGAGATTTGGCAGAGTTACTCAAATTTCCGTAAGGATTGCATAAAAAGTTGCCGAAAATTGCAAAAAAAAAAAATTGCCATTACTTAGAACATTGGGACGTTTTTTTTTTTTAAATTTGATGTAGACCAAAAATTTATTTTGGGACAGCTATAAAAAAGACCAAAAATGATCTACTGATACATCCTAATGCAGATGCATATTTACATATGTTTGTTGTATGTGTCTTTTGTCTAACAATATTAAACATACATACATACATAAATCTTAAAAATATATGCACATATGTTCGCGTAGGACTTGCAAAATATATTTCTTAAAATAACTAATACAAAAATAATTATGTGATTTTAATTTAATCTTTAAAATCAAAGTACTTTCTCATCTGTTCATGTCCCAGCTGTGGGCACTAAAGTATGCACGTATATACATACATATGTATTTATGTAGTATACCTATATAGTCAAAACAAGCTTACGCCTACGCAAATAACACATTGTACATAAAACAATGCATCAATTAGTTGGACGTTTTATTTTATTTACTTTTTTTTCATCTTTTTTCCCCCTTCTTCTTGAGCTCGTTGAGCATCTCCGTACTGATGTTCCTTGCGATTGATCATTTGTTACTTATAGTGTGCAATATAAAGCGACACATATGTAGCTAAATACATATGTATATATGTATAAAAAAAAATGCTTATGTATGTAGTAAAAACTTTAAAGTAAAATTTACTTGCAGCAGATAGTTCGTCGAGAATCAATTAAAATCTACTTTGGCGCGGTCATGGCGATGAGCTGTCATTTTGCGTCAGTTCAATGCCAATGACTTTTATTTAATGCAATTTCTTCGTTAATTCTTTAGTTAATATGGATACGGATACATACATATGTACACACAGCGCACACATATTTATACATTTTAAATACAGTAATACATATAATTTTGTTAGCACCTTAAACAAATCCAGAAAGCATTTCCAATTCAAGAAAGCAATTTAATTGAAATTTAAGTGCCAGAAGAAAAATATGAAGAAGAGTATAAGTGAAACATGATTTTAGTTTTTTGAATTTTATACGGAATATTGATAGAAAATAAAAAAATCGTTTTCCATTTAAATTGCTGGTGAAACTGGATGTAAATCAACGAAAGCTAAATAAATATCTTTCAGTATTATTTTATCAACATAAATATCATCATCTCTCCTTGCAATTATGTAACTTTATTGGACGTCGTCGTCTTGCTTTACGACGATTACGTTGAACTCGTCTTGGTTACATGAAAACCGGCTAAAAATTTTGTTGCCGGACTAATTTTTGAGGTATTCGTCTGTATATGAATCGTTCGTGTAGCCTATCGGTATCGATATACTACTTAATAAGGCTGTAAAGCAAGCAAAAATAAACGGAAAAATGTTATATGAGAAGCTTTTTTTAGATGTTGTTCGTACCAGAGATCGAACCCATATCCTGCGGAATTCTAACACTCACCCCTAATCAATCAGCTACAGCGGTTGATATATGTGTTTATAAAATGTACCTTTTTCTTATCAAAATTTTTAGTATAAAACAAGGCTCAGGATATATATATATTAGGGTGGTCCTTAAAAATAAAATGAGCGATTTCTTTCAGTCTCACCCCCTCAATCGGTAATACCACGGTCACAGATATCACATATAAATTTTGGTACCGATTGGAGTTTGTTAAGGCGTGTCGCAAAGGGGTCAAAGGCAGACTCAAAAAATTAAAATTTTTTTTCACTTAATACCCAAAATCGATACTTCTAAAGTCGAAGATATCGCATATAAAAATTTTGGTTCTTATTGGAGTCGGGTAAGACGTCTTCATAGGGTAATCTGAACTTTGACCCCTGTGCGACACGCCTTAACCGACTCTGATCGGGGTCGAAATTCATATGTGATATCTTCGATTATAGTAGTATCGATTTTGGGTATTAGGTGGAAAAAATTTATTTTAATTTTTTGAGTTTCCATAGAGGAAGCTGAATTTTGCCCCCTGTGCGACACTCATAACCTTCTTCAACCAGGACCAAACTTTTTTTTTTACCGATTGAGGGGTGAGACTGAAAGAAATCGTTTATTTGCTTTTTTAACGACCACCCTAATGTACATATATGTATCTCGAGCCGTATGCCTTGTTTTATACTAAAAGTTTTGGCTAGGGAAATCTGATGTAAAAATCGGCTTCCTACATTTAAGGACCACCCTAATGTACTTACATATGTATATCTGAGGTGGAAAAAGTTTTTCTATTTTTACTACAAGTATTTTCTATATTAAATGTACATACGTACATATGCATATTTATATGTACAGATAGTTAGTATTGTATAGAAAAATCGCGACAATAAAATATCTCTAGAACAATTAAGTTTTGTGCCAAAAATTTTGCAAAAAATGAATCACTGTTTATGTCAGTTTAGTCATTGACTATTTAAATTGTGTACAGCAGGTTTGCACATGCATTGGGGTGGCTACTGTAAATGATTAAAAAAAAATATAATAATTTTATAATGTACTACACCTACGGCCGTCGAGAGAAAACTCGGGCCCAGGACCAAAAAAATCACGGGCCCCTGCACATACATATATAAATTGTATTAATTTAAAAGCATATGATACAAAAAAGAATATTCGACAAAATAATCAGTGATTAACTTTCTAAATGTAACAGTTCAAAATGTCAAAAAGTTTTTTTGGCGCAGAGTCCACCAGGCTAAAAATTGAACAAATCTGGTTCCCTTATTGTTTCAGAATAAAATAAAGCAGTTTCCTATACTCTGCATCATCCATGTGTTTTCGTGGAAAACTATTTGCAGCGTAAGAGTCTTTTTACTATATGAATTCTCAGGTAAAATTATTATTTTTTATTTAGTTAGATCTAAGGCTCATTTTGAAAGCAATATACTCAAGAAAACGGTCAAGAAAAAAATTGCCATTATTTCGTGCGTGTGTGTCCAAGGAATTTTGACATCTGATACTTCACCTCGCTCTTTCCTAAAAAAATAATGGAACGGACATATATAGCTGTTGCAAGCATGGGTTGCCTTGTGCTCTTTTTTCACTAAAAAACTTTGGAAAACTGTAGTAGAAAGGTAGTAAATTTCTTAGGAAGTGCCTACTTATTTTATATGGAGTTTTTGCTTTTCTTGAGAGCTGGCCTTTATCCTTTAAGAAAAAGCTTTTGGTGCTTGCTAAACAGTCTGCCAGAAATTGCAAAAAAAAAATATATCCTACATCTGATCAAGGGTAAAAGGAGTCCATATTAAGCGTTAATCCCGCTAAAAGCCTTTGCCTACATACAATCGTACATACATATGTATGTATGTGTGTACATTTCCGTCTACATCCTAGTCTAACCGTACTATGTACTACGTACATATGTATGTATGTATGTATACAATTTTCAAAACAAAGAAGACACTGCATTTGTGTTTACAGGTGAATTAATTGATCTCGACAAGTTACAAAACAAAGCATTCAAGCACAAGTACATATATTTTCTTTGTTTTGTTTACAAATCGGAAGTTTTGTCTTAAATTGATCTTTTTTAAATCTAAATACTACATATCTATTATAATATTTGCGCAAAGGAAGACGAAAAACCGTTTGATTGCTGAGAACATCGGCCGGCCTCTACGCCGTCGTTTGTATGTATATACATATGTATTTAAATATAACCATACATACACATATTTAGTACATATTTACCTACATACATATGTACATGAGGCGTTCCATACCAAAATGGACGGGGTTCATGTGTTTTCATGTGTTTGATTTGTTTAAAATTTTTAGGGTTGATGGATAAACATAAATAACAAATTTAATTTAATGATTTTCCAAATATCTCGAGAACGGGGCGAGGAAAAAATTTGAAAAAAATTACACATACACAAGTCAAAGTTCTCTATGAAAAAAAAAATAAAAAAAAATTTTTTTTTGTAAAATTTTTCTCAAACAAATTTTTTGAAAAAAAAATTAGTTTTCGAAAATACGCCATCTCAAAAAAAAAAAATGAAAAAAAACCACAATGGTAGCTCTGAGTATTGCGCAATATTTAAGTATAGTATTATGGGGTGCACTATACAATAATTTGAGCTTTGAATTTTTTATACCGAAGTTGACATTTTTACAAATTTACAAATTTAAAAATTTTTTTTTTTAGAATTTTTAAAGTGCAAGCTTTAAGCGATGGCAAAACTGACGTTAAGCTTTTTTTTTAATTTTCTTTGAACACGGTTTTGCGCATTTTCTTCCATAGCTTAAAACTTGCTTTTTATTAGATATACTTAAATTTAATGGGCTACAAAACTGCATGCTCAAAAAAGTTAAAAAAAAAACTTTAAACAATTTTTAAATTTGTAATGTACTCATTTTACTCAACTTCGGTGTAAAAAAAAATCATAACTCAAATTATTGTAGAGTGCATTGTAGAGTCTATTGTAATTTTTTTAATTTTTTTAGATGGCGTATTTTCAAAAAATATTTTTTTTAATCAAAAAATTTGTATGTGAAAAATTTTTCAAGAAATTTTATTTTTTTTTAATATTTGTTTTCATAGAGAATTTCGATGTGTGTATGTGTGATTTTTTCAAATTTTTTCCTCGCTCCGTTCTCGAGATATTTGGAGAACTATTAAATCGGTTTGTTTTTGTTTTTGTGCCGTAAAGTTTTTAAATATGTATTAATCAAGTTAAACTTTCATATTTATATATTATTTATTTTTATCCATCAACCCTAAAAAGATGAAACAAATCAAACACATGAAGTGTGAACACCGTCCATTTTGGTATGGAAAGCCCCACATACATATGCACATTAGACCGGACCAGAAAAAAAGTTTGCTGTACACTATGGACCAGAAAAAAGTTTGCTGTACTCTATGGAATCTATGTACAGTATTTTTACAAGACAATTTCGAAGTGTTTTTTTTAGCCGAACGTAGGGGTCGTCTTTTTAAATTTTTCGCCATAACTTCGGCATTTACAGTCCGATCTCAAAGTGTGATCGATATGATGTTATTGCCTCGAGGAAACATTTGTTTGTTTCAAATTCATTGATCTCAGTACCCCCTTTTATTTTATTTATAGCCACCAGATCTCAGTTCTTCTCAGTTCATTTAATTGAAACTCACTAAAAATATTAAACTTTTGCTAAGGAAATTCTATTTAATTTATTCCAATACAACTATTTAGATGTCACTGGAAAATTTAAAAAGGTTTGGTAAATTTTTTTTATTTTCGAAATTGCCCTGCAAAAACACTTAAGACTCAGCAGCGTGCGGCGATCTGTGGTTTGTTTGCTTGAAAGGTGGTACGATCTAATGCACAGAGTTTGTTGGCATTGCTCCGCATATTCTTTGAAACATTTTGTTTATTTTGTTGTTATGTATACACGTATGTATGTATGTATGTATGTACATTTGTACAACTTCGCATCCATCGTCTTCATGTATGCGCATTTACCATTTATCTTGAACGTATTGAAAATGATTTACATATGTGCATATGTATGTATATCCAAAAATAGATACGCGTGTTGTGGCTATTTGTTATTTCTTTCTGTTTTTTTTTTTTGAAAAATTTGAAAACGTAGAAAGCTTTACGACAGACAGAAATAAATAAAAATAGAGAAAGAGGAAAGGCATTTTAGCCATGTGGCCGCTCGCTTGGTTGGCTGATTGGTGTTCGACCGATTGTTGTTACCAAAAAAGGTAAAATTCGTAATAGTTGCTGCATTTATGTGGGAAATGTTAAATTTT
>NW_023458556.1:9399386-9402817 GCF_013731165.1 Rhagoletis pomonella | reverse complement strand
TAAAATTCGTAATAGTTGCTGCATTTATGTGGGAAATGTTAAATTTTGATTTCTCGAACAGTTCATGAGCTATGTATGTACATATTTAAATTTCTGGTGGGAGTAGCAGAAGATCTTTTTAAATAATTGCGTTGATTTTTTAAGTGAAAGCATAGCCATTTTATTGTAATATAGATAATTGCTATCTCCCTTTGCAAATTTATTGAAGAGGTACTTAGCTTAAGGAGTTTTTGCATTAAAAAAAAAAAACAAATTATAATCTGCTGAATAAAAATTTAATATTTCAAAAAACTTTTGGAGACTGCATGTATTTTGCGATGTATGCATGTGCATACATATGTACATAGAAAAGTTTTATAAGTACGTTCAATCTGATTTCATTGACGCTGTGAATTAATACTTTTTTATTAAATATATGTGCCAATTCTTAGTTCGAACTTTCGCATGACTCGACAGTTTTTATTCGGACACATAATTTTCGCCGGGTTATTAACAAACATCAGGTTACATATGTTGTGTAGATTATGTAAATGCAAAATATGCATATAATTCAGAAATAACATTGCGAAATTTTTACAAATAAAAGTGTGACTATCCTATTTTTATTATTATTATTATTTTTTTTTTATTTTTACGTTGCAAAATTTGGTGCGTTGATTGCTAATGTTGGAGTTTTCAATGAACTGGTAGAATTTGGAGAGGAGAATTGAATGCAGCCCGTTAGAAGTACAGTGACCCAAACAAATGACCACGTGATTTTTTTAATATTCGTAATATTTCTCAAGCTAATTTTTTTTTGTTATTTTTGATATAAAAATTCCGTCTAAGCTTTAACCAAAACCGTGCAAATCACAGATTCAAACTTTATACAAAAATTAAAAAAAAATCGACAAGTTTTCATCAAAATTTCAACTTTTTATTCTGAATTTTTAGAAAAAAAAATCGCGTTTATTTTTGAGATTTTTTTTTTGTGAGGCTACTTTTTCGGGTTTTTAATATAACAAGCGCAATTTACAAAACCTTGCGTTGATATTTTGAAATTTTATTGCTGACGGTCTCCCGCGTTTCATTTCATAAGAAACTCATACCTACATATGTATATGAAAAAAGTGCAAAAATCCGACAAAAAAAATCTCATATTTTTTGCACAAAGCCTGAAATTTGGATTTATACTCTCATAAAAAAATAAACTAAAGAAAAATAGCCAAATCTTACTAAAATGTCGCGTCCCAGATTTTATTTGGTTCACTGTATGTGTATCTCGGTAATTGATTTATCAATCTGTACCAAACTCAGTGCAATCATTGACCTTGGTATTAAAAAGCTATATTTTGAAAATTTTCGAAATCGGACTAAAATTACGCCCACTTTCGATTTCTAAAAAAATACGCGTAAAAACGTATGGGGCGTTGCTTTAAAATACTGCACCACGTTGGATGTCGTATTCTTGCAAAGGAACGTATACTAAAAATTTCATACATGCGCTCACGATTAAAAAAAAATAATTTCTTTCGCAAAAAAATTCGAAGTTTGTGAGAATTGCCCATATGTGTACATTTCTTTTTATTTTCGCAAAATGAGTGCATACACCTTTGCTCGTTTTCCATTAACTTCCGGGTGCTGGTGGCCTCATTTACAAGCTTTTATTGCCGTTAAATCCCATAAATTTAAAGATGTCTGCTTCGAAAAAGTACTTACCTTTTATAAATACATATATTTATATGAGGCATTCTTTTTCATATCGGGCACCAAATTTGGTGTCACACTTTTAATACGCTTCAATTTTTTTCGAGGGAATTTTTTTGAATTTTTGTCTTCGTAGATATGATTTGTCAAAGTTTGGATTTATTCGTGATTCTAACTAATCATGTAATTATTCAAATCGTTATATCTGGAGTTCTGCTAATCGTAGAGACCTTATCTTAACGTCGTTTTTAAGCTAAAGATGGTCATGATTGTCTTAAAGCTAACTTAGCTATTAACAGTTGAACTTTTTGAAGTTGGTTTGCATAGTAAAGACCATTAAATTAGGGATTTAAAATTACATCATCATAATCCTTGTTTAATTCTCTATAAAAGAACATGGTTAAATAAATTGGCGTTTTTCAAGAACTATTTTTAAAATATTTTTTTTTTTATGGTGAGATGGATTACTTTATAAGAGTCAACAATTATGATGAGAAATTTTTTTAGCAAGGTGTTAAAAATTGGGGTGTGGAAAAATTTACAAAATTCAGAGAAATGTGCTTAGAGAAGAATTATGGGTATTAAATTAAAGAGGAAATCCTGTCAAATTTAAACGGATTCAAGTTTTTGGTGCAGAAGGACTGGTAAGTATTGAAAATCTTAAAATTTCGCAACTTTAATAAACTCCATAACATCCTTGAATTTCGTCCTTCTAACTTTATCAGCAAAAACATCACCTATTCGTCCTTGTGAATCCGAAAAATTGTATTTTTTTAAATTCTAAAGAAATTTCCTCTTACATTTGGTACCCATATTTTTATTCTACATTGCATTGAATTTTTTAAATATTTTTCGGAATCAATCACTTATTTGAAATTAAAAACTCCTTTAAAATAAATCCTGACGTCAGAGAGAAAAAAATAAAAACGCCACTTTAAATTAAAAATTGGTTTCAAACCCATTTATTTATTATTTATTTTTTTATGGTAGAAGAGCTTCTCAAACAAAAGAAGCATTTTTTTCGATTTAAGTTGTTGAAAAGTAATGAACATCTAAATCCTCGGTCTAATCCCGGGATCCCGGAATTGTGATAAGGACATTCCGAAAATCCCGGGATCGGATTGACCCTGATTGCAGTCGGTTAAGGCGTATCGCACAGGGGCCAAACTTCAGATTACCCCATGAAGACGTCCTAACCGACTCTAATAGGGACCAAAATTTATATGCGAGAGAGAGAGAGGTAATTTATATGGACAATAGAAACCCGGTGCGCTACCTTTTAAACTTAATATTAAGGGTTACGCTTTTACCAGGCAACTTTTGGACAATTCCCGGGGGTATTCAAGAGGGGGTTTAAAAAAAATTAGTAGATTTTTTTGAATCAGTCTAATATACTATATGTATATGTATGTCTGTACACAGTTAAATCCTATTTTATATATGCCTGTACACATTCATTTCTTCATTTGTCCTTTCATTAATTACAGTTAAAAACCACTCGTATAACGAAAACGACCAAGTCTGGAAGCTCTTCAACACCAGTTACCCGTAAAACTTGTGATATCGAGGAGATCTGGGACGAAGAAATTTTAAAGGAATTGGTAAGTTAGCCAGCTTTACATAAAACTTGTACACAAAAAAAAAATCTTTTGAAATTACATAAGTAGATATGTATTTGAAAATATCGAAATTAAAAAAAATTGAAATTTGCCTCACATCTTCAAAACCACTCACTCACAGCTTGA
>NW_023458556.1:9395607-9399286 GCF_013731165.1 Rhagoletis pomonella | reverse complement strand
TCAAGCTGTGAGTGAGTGGTTTTGAAGATGTGAGGCAAATTTCAATTGTTTTTTTAATTTCGATATTTTCAAATACATATCTACTTATGTAATTTCAAAAGATTTTTTTTTTGTGTACAAGTTTTATATAAACCTGGCTAACTTACCAATTCCTTTAAAATTTCTTCGTCCCAGATCTCCTCGATATCACAAGTTTTACGGGTAACTGGTGTTGAAGAGCTTCCAGACTTGGTCGTTTTCGTTATACGAGTGGTTTTTAACTGTAATTAATGAAAGGGCAAATGAAGAAATGAATGTGTACAGGCATTAAAAAATATACATAAATATGTACAGACATACATATATATATAGTATATTAGACTGATTCAGAAAAATCTACTAATTTTTTTTAACCCCTCTTCAATACCTCCGAGGGTTGTCCAAAATATGCCTGTTAAAAGCGTAACCCTTAATATTAAGTTTAAAAGGTAGCGCACCGCGGGTTTCTGTTGTCCATATAAACTACTTATAAAAAAAAAATTTCGCAAAGATGTCAAAGGCCAGAAGCCTCTATCGAGATTCAAAAAATTAAAGATATTTTTTTCATTTAATACCCAAAACCGATACTACTAAAGTCAAAGATATCGCATATAAATTTTGGTCCCTATTAGAGTCGGTTAGGACGTCTTCATGGGGTAATCTGAAGTTTGGCCCCTGTGCGACACGCCTTAACCGACTCCAATCGGGGCCAATCCGATCCCGGGATTTTCGGGATGTCGTTATCACAATCCCGGGATTCCGGGATTAGACCCCGGATTTAGAAATGTCATTACTTTTCAACAAATCAAATCGAAAAAATTGCTGCTATATTGTTTGAGAGGCTCTTCTACCATAAAAAAATAACTAATAAATAAATGGGTTTGAAACCAACTTTTTATTTAAAGTGGCATTTTTATTTTTTCTCGCTGACGTCAGGATTTATTTTAAAGGACTTTGTAATTTCAAAGATGTGATTGATTCCGAAAATTATTTAAAAAGTTCAATGCAATGTAGAATAAAAATATGGGTACCAAATGCAAGAGGAGATTTCTTTAGAATTTAAAAAGATCAAAATTTTTCGGATTCACAAGGACAAATAGGTGATGTTTTAAGCTGATAAAGTTAGAAGGACGAAATTCGAGGATGTTATCGAGTTTATTTACGTTGCGAGATTTGAAGGATATTTTCAATACTTACCAGTCCCTCTGCACCAAAAACTTGAATTTGTTTAAATTTGAAAGAATTTCCTGTTTAATTTAATACCCATAATTCTTCCCTAAGCACATTTCTCTGAATTTTTTTTATTCATTTTTTGCATTACTGACGGCAGAGTGAAACATTAAAAACGCAATTTTACTATATATTTGGCCCATGTTTACGCGAATATATTGATATTCGTGTTTAAAAGTTACTACTGCGCGGTGTTATATGTAAAATGAGCTATACATTTTAAAAAAAATATTAATTATTAAATAAAAAAAGGAAAAATATAGCCAATACTGGCCAAGAAAATAGTTTCTATTATTGCCATCATTGCAAATTACAAATCCCGGAAATCTCGGGATTATTTGCCTAGAATCCCGGGATTTTTGGGACTTTAAAAAGGCAAATGCGGGACTAAAGTTAGCAAAATGCAGATATTATTGTGGATTTTGGCAGAATATCTATATGGTCGAACAAATGTTGTTAGCGAAGGGATAATCTGTCGATATCCGCAATAAAATCTGCATTTTGCTAACTTTAGTCCCAAATTTGCCACGCCTATTTCTAGGGGTTTGTCACCTTAAAGAAAAATCTTGCCCTGCAAATATTATTTCTGGATAGGTATTCAAATTTTTGCAAATCCCGATTTTTAACGCTTTGCTAAAAAAAATCTCATCATTATTGTTGACTCTCACAAATTAAACCATCGCACCATAAAAAAGAATATTTTAAAAATAGTTCTTGAAAAATGCCCATTTTTTAACCATCTTTTTTTATAGAGAATTAAACCTGGATTATGATGGTGTAATTTTAAATCCCTAATTTACTGGTCTTCACTATGCAAATCAGCATTAAAACAAAAACGACGTTAAGATAAGGTCTCTACGATTAGCAGAACCCCAGATATAACGCTGTGAAGAATTACATAATTAGTTAGAATCACGAAAAATCCAAACTTTGACAGATCATATCTCCGAAACAAAAAAATGCAAAAAAAAATTTCCTCGAAAAAATTTGAAGCGAATCAAAAGTGTGACACCAAATTTGGTGCCCGATATGAAAAAGAATGCCTCATATACATATATGTATTTATATATGTGAGTCTGTCAAATGTAAAAAAGTAAGTACTTTTTTGAAGCAGACATCTTTAAATTTATGGGATTTAACGGCAATAAAAGCTTGTAAATGAGGCCACCAGCACCCGGAAGTTAATGGAAAACGAGCAAAGGTGTATGAACTCATTTTGCGAAAATAAAAAGAAATGTACACATATGGGCAATTCTCACAAACTTCGAAGTTTTTTGTGAAAGGAATTATTATTATTTTTTTTTTACTCCTGGGCACATGTATGCAATTTTTAGTATGCGTTCCTTTAGCTACTAGAATACAACATCCAACGTGGTGCAATATTTTAAAGCAACGCACCATACGTTTTTAACGTTTTTACGCGTATTTTTTTAGAAATCGAAAGTGTGCGTAGTTTTAGTTCGATTTCGAAAATTTTCAAAATATAGCTTTTTAATGCCAAGGTCAATGATTGCACTGAGTTTGGTACAGATTGATAAATCAATTACCGAGATACACATACAGTGAACCAAATAAAAACTGGGACGCGACATTTTAGCAAATTTTGGCTATTTTTCTTTAGTTTATTTAATGCTTATTATTTTTTCATTAGAGTATAAACCCAAATTTCAGGCTTTGTGCAAAAATTATGAAAAACCTGCAAAGTTTGACCAAAATTTCTAACTTCTTGATCAGCATCTTTAGAAAAAAATTTGGTACATATTCAGTGCCCATCAAATTTTAGCCAGCCAGAACACGATAACAGTTGTCCGATAACAGTTTTAGGTACGTTTAGGTATACTATAAAAGCCGCGAGTGTCAGAATTTAAAAAAAGGAGTCACGCCACTTAAACTCTTCATAACATCTTTTTTCCAGCAAGCCCATACAGTGACTCAAACAAATGACCAGGTGTTGATTTTCTTCAAAAATTCGTAACGTTTTTCGAGCTAAATTTTTTTTTGTTAGTTTTATATTAAAATATCGTATAAACTTTAACCAAAACAGCGTTAATCACAGTTTCGGACTTTATACAAAATTTAGGAAAATTCAACAAATTTTCATCAAAATTTCAACTTTTTATTCTGAATTTTTAGACATTTTTTTTTTGTGTGCAGTTTTATGTCCCATACAATTTTAGTCTAATAATAATAATTTTTTTTTTAATACAAAAACTACTTCAGATAAATACCTCATCATTAAATTTGCAAAGAGAGATAGCAATTGTGCTGTATTACAATAAACTGGCCATGCTTTCACTTAAAAAATCAACGCAATTATTTAAAAAGCTCTTCTGCTACTCCCACAATAAATTTAAATATGTACATATGTAGCTGTTCGAGAAATTAAAATTTAACATTTCCCACATAAATGCAGCAACTATTACGAATTTTA
>NW_023458556.1:9395122-9395507 GCF_013731165.1 Rhagoletis pomonella | reverse complement strand
TACATACATAACTTCATATATATTTTTGTTTATATTTGTGGTATCCTTAGAGAAAAAAGATTTGAATTCGGGTGATATATCCGAAAACGCGCCAGAAGTTGACGATAGCAGTGCTAGTGAATACGAGGAGATCGTTGAGGAGGTTACCGTCACCGATTACAGTGACGCCGAAGCCGATTTTGGCGAAGAAGAAGAAGAACCACGTTCAGGCCAAAATAATACAGCTAGTGAAAACAAAGCAGCAGAAACAAAAACTGTTGAAAAACAAAAGGCGACAGCTGAAGCCCCAACTAAAAAAGAAGTTAAGGTAGACAAACTTGTTGAGAAAGAGAAAGAGAAAGAAGAAGCAAAAGCAGAAGTAAATGAAATTGCTCCACAAGTTCAG
>NW_023458556.1:9394760-9395112 GCF_013731165.1 Rhagoletis pomonella | reverse complement strand
ACGGCACAGCACAGATTTCGGACCGCCTGAACCAGAAGCGCTCGCAAAATCTAAGTGACGCTCGAGGCACGTTGAATGGATGTCGGCAACCCCTCCATCTTATATGGCTCGCAACCTATTAAGTGGCGCAGAAGACAGTCATCAGTTGTGTTTAGAGGCAAAACCTTGAAATAAAGATGAATAATCAGAGGCAAGGCAATACGGGTGTGCATTAGGGTGGCCCAAAAAAGTAACGTCGGAATTTTAATGCTCTCACCCCCCGGGTTATTCTACATCGTAAAAAGTATACATCTATTTTTTTTTTTTTTGAAATCAAAAAATATTTTGAGGTCACTCAAAGCGCTAAAAGTTT
>NW_023458556.1:9394480-9394660 GCF_013731165.1 Rhagoletis pomonella | reverse complement strand
TACATGTTTGTGTATAAAATTCGATATTAGCACGAGGAACGCAACCGGCAAATTGTCGCTGGCACATTTAGTAACGCTGTTATCTTTTGCATTGTAGAGCAAAGTTTTTGCAAAAGGTAGCCAAGCATTTAACAACTAAAAGTTTCTAAGCAGTTTTTCTAAGCTGCTTTGATAAATGAA
>NW_023458556.1:9386384-9394470 GCF_013731165.1 Rhagoletis pomonella | reverse complement strand
GTTAGCTAGACACTTGGCGTTAATGTTTTTAGTCCGTACGTACATACATATATATACATATGTTTGTGTGTATGTGTACTGCTTTGTCTCTTTCTGTACTTAACTTTTCTAAATATTTCTGCTTTGAATTTAAAAAATAAAATTATTTTTAGCATTTCACGCGCCATTGATGATTTATTTTATTTTAATATCGTCACCGCTATTTTTATGCCAAGAGCGTCTACTTTCTCTTTCTTTGAGACATAAATAAATGGCGTTTTTTTCAAACGCAGGCGCTGTTGAGTTCGCCGAATTTTGTTTGCGGTTTTGAAAAGGGGGGCATGTGCATGTGTGGTATGTATGTGTGCATTACACCGTACCAGGAAAATATTTCGCCGTACATCCCTGAGTCGTAGAGTATTTTTGCTAGGCAATTTCGATTTGCTTTTTTTTTTCGCTGAACGTTCCCTTTTTTAGAATTTCCGTTATAACTAATTTCGGCATTTACTGTCGGATCTTATCGGATGATATATCTGTGTTTTCGTCGAGATAAGAACATTTTTTTTATCAAAGTTTGATCTCCAGTACCTCGTTATCTCGTTACCCACCAGATCTCAGTACTTTTACCCTAACGTCCCACCCTAACGGCAATAAATTAAATCTCTCCAAAAATCAGCAGAACTATTTACTGCTGGATGTAAAATGTATGTAGGTAACTCCGAAAAACGTAAAATTTAGGCCCTGAGCTCGGCAAAAAAAAAAAAATCGAAATTGTCTTAGCCAAAATACCTTAGACTCAGGGGAGTACGGCGTACTTTTTATTATTTACATGTACAGTAGATTGTAGAATTTTTGTTTGGGGGAAAAAATTTTCATCTCAGAAAACGGGGCACCCTCTTAGTTTTTTCCTTTTGATATTTGTAATACCTATACCAACTTTCAGTTTTCTACTGCAACCAATACAGGGTGTTCAATGACCTTGAAAAGCGCTACTAGATCGCTGCGAAACTTGCAAAAATATTGGTGATTTTTATAAAAAGCTACTATTGCCATGACGACTGAAGCTTGTGATATTTTTTTAGATAATTTAAATTTTAAATGTTCTTAGGTTACTTAACCAATTGTTTGATTAATATATATGTACACAATACTTCTAGAGTAAAAGATGAGCGTCATGAGCATCCTCTAAATTTATACATAGAAACGTAAGGTTTCGTACCAGCACCTCTTTCGGCAAGAGGAAAAATTTTGGAAGGTGCCCCAAACCCTATCTTAGAAAATTTTTTTTTGGACCACTCTAATGTACAGTGTATGTTATGTATGTATGCAGATTTAGGACATCCGTCCGGCGACGGCAAACATGTGTTGTGGATTAGTCTGTGTTATGGCGTTGTTAACCCCCTGGTGACAAAAAATAAATTTATCACTATGCATGCCAGCTGTTATCCATATGAGCTTGCTCCACATAAGTACATACCTACATATGTGTGTGTGTGGGCATGTACATCGATATCAGTACGTAGTTAAATATGTACAGAAGTGTATCAGGGTGAGTAAATATAACGCCTGTGACAATATTTACGATTGTACAGGGTGGCGACGAATAACTGTGGACGACGTGTTTTTTTTTTGAAAATATAGATTTTGCTAAAAAAGCATTTTATTGTTAATTTTGTATATATTTTACTTAAATGTTTTTAATTCATTTTAAAATTATAATCCTTATTTGCATACCCATACTAATTTGGTTTAGTTGTAGTACCACATTTCCGATAACAAAATAATAATCGAAAACGATTCACATGGTCAAAAATCATTCGGTAACAACATAAAAAAATGTTCCGATGAATTGAAAATCTTCGTAATTTATTGAAGTCGGTTAAAAATGCCACAGAAATGCATGTATGCATGTAATGACAAATTATTTACATACATGTATATATATTAGAAAATGAACGTGTGTTAACCGTTTAATTGCACATTTTTATTCATGTTCAACGTTTTAAAAAACAATCGTTTTACGTATTCTGTTAATAAATACATACGTATATGTACTACTTATATGTCGATAACATTATTAGTAAACACATCGGTAACTCTATTGATATATATATCGACAAATGTATTCTAGTACAAAAATAGTTAATAACATCGTTAACCACATCGATATTAATTAGTTTAAATATTTTTCGTGCTTTTGCTGGAAGAGTGTCATGTTTTTATTTTTTTGCCATATGTTATGTAAAAATTCATGCCAGTATATTGGTTGCAATTTAGCGCTCCATAATCGTGCATAATTTTTATCATCAGTCGTTTCTATCTAATATTTGATATTTTTGGAATATGACGCGCCTAAATCAAATGCGCGATGAATCGATATTAATATCGATAAACTAATAGTTAATCATGTTAACTAGGGTTATAAATACATATTGTATAACGCTTATGATATCCGTGAGTAAGTCAATAAAGATCGATAATGGCGTTGATGGTGCTTATCGAACTAACGATAACCATAGCAATTCCGATTTTGATATAAATAAAGGCAGTAATATGAAAACAAAAAATAAACTAACAAAACTTGGACCCATTTTACCATTTGGCTACTTTGCAGGAAAAGAAAAAATATTCAAAATTACAACTATGCAAAACGATTTTTTTTCAATCTATCTATTTTCTATATATATAAATGTAAATGTCTGTTTGTTTATTACCTTATAACTTTTGAACCGCGACACGGAATCGCACGAAACTTTGCACACTTTTTGTTTCTACCCCGGCAAGTTTATAGGTATGGTTTTATTTGCAACTAAATAGTAAATTTTTCAAGGGCCCGTGGCCCCTCTCATAGGTCTGAATTTTTTATCAGCTATAACTTCAGAACCATTAGCCAAAAGAACTTGAAAGTTGGTACGAAGACATGTCTATGGTAAGTGCTTATAGTAAGGCATATATAAATGAGTTTAAAAAAGGGGGCGTGGCACATCCCATAGGCGCGGAGTTTCTTATCAGCTATAACTTCGGAAGCATAAGTAACATGAACTTGAGATTTGGTATGCAGTCATATCTACCAAAGTTATTATTAAAGTTCAATTATTTGAACACATCGCTAGCTAAGAGAGAGAGAGAGAGAAAAAGTTTTCAGTACAAAAATCTGCAGTTAACTGCCGAATCCTGAGTTAACTACGTACTGTGAATTTGGCCCTAAGTTATTTCAATATGTATGTATGTATGTGTATAAACACTTTCACATAATACATACATAGTTGATACATAAGCACTAAATCGCATCACCATCAGTGCAATTGAAGTGTGGGCAATTTTTGGCGCAAAAAAGCAAACGAGCAAATATACCCATCGGCCCATGATAGAAACCGTACCCTTTGGACATCCCTAACGCGGCAACGGGCAACGAATGCCAATGGGCAATGATGACCAATGGCGCGCGCAACAGGCGGTTCTCTAATTTATGAACTGGTTTGAGTTGTTGCGCATTTTTAGCAGCTGTTTGACAATTGTGTTTTTTCGTTTTGCTGACATATGTTTGCTTTTTTCACCTCAAATTACGTGCCTCATCGCGCTGAATGTGGCTTAGAATTGTAGGCATCTTAAATCTACTGCGGCTTTCAACTCGCATACATTATTATAGTTTAACGTTTATTTAACACAATTTTTGCGGTCAGTAGAAAAATGAATTTGAAGGGGCGGCATACATACGTACATACATATTTGAGGCTAGTCGCTAAACAATGGAAAATGTTTCAAAGTGGCTGTCGCACGTTTATTGTAGATACAGACAGTCGTACATACATACATATATATGTTTATGTGTTTATACTAATTCACATTATTTTTCGTAGATATATTTTATTGCACAATTTGATTTTTTTATTTTTTATTTATACATTTGTTTTAAATGTTATATCTTAGTTTTAATTTTTGGTTTTCCGAAACTTTCGACTTTATTCACACTTAGATATACATATGTATTACTTTCCAAGATTTATATATTTTAACTATTTTTCCACTATGTATATTTCAGACAAAACGCTTTAAATTTAAACTTAAAATCAAAATACTACAATTATGTTATTTTAGTTGTTGTTGCGTTAAACAAGCCACACCAAACCGTTCAACCATTTCACTCGATTACCCGCAAACGACTGATTCGACGACGGCGCATCTCGAATTGGCTCAAAAGCGTATAATCAGTCGCTGCTGCTTTTGCCGTTCGTGCTTTTGTTGCTATTACTGATGCCACTGACTGTTCTGAGTTGGCCACGCACTTGGCCATGGCATACACACGCACACCTACAAACATATGTATGTATGCATGGATGGATATAAGTACATATGTACATATATTAGGGCGGGTCGAAAAAATACAATATGTTTGATATGAAAATTATATAGGTCTTAAAAGCTGCTACTTTAATCCCTTATTCTATAAAAGAAATCTTGGTTCTCTGCGACATTGCCTTTAGTCTGCGGAATGAGCTTGAAAATAAGAGTGGGAATACCAGTTTTTCACCTTTGTAGATCAAATCCAGAACTTATTTCTTCTCATAAAATAAAAAAAAAATAAAATAAATTGGGCAAATTAAACGATTTTGGGTATTAGATGAAACAAATTTTAGTTTTTTGAGTCTCTATAAAGGAATCTGTACTTTGCTCCCTATGCGATTCGCCCTAACCGTCTGCCTGCAATCGGGACCAAAATTTGTATGTGATATTTGTGACTATGGTATTGCCAATAGAGGGGGTGAGACTGAAAAAATCTGTCATATGATTTTTTAAGGACCACCCTAATATACATGCGATTCTTGAAGTATTATCTATATATGCATACACGTACACATGTACATATGTATGCATGCATATTCTTTGATAATACATATGTATGTATGCACATACATATAAATTTAGTGGGGTTGGTCGTTGCGTGGCAAAAAAAAAAAAAAATCCAAAACGTTTTCATTTCAATTGCGTGAGAGCTCTAAATGTCTTCTCTTCTTTGTTCGGTGCCGTCCACGTTTCAGCCACATATAAAAGGGCGGACAAGATCAGAAATTTGTTGAGCGTGTGGTTTTTGTTCGTCGAGTAAGAGAAATACATGCAGAGCCCAAGTAGCACCTGTTGGCAAGAGTCACCCCTTCGCGTTATCTGCAGGTTGTTATAGTCGGTGGTATTAATACTGGGTCTTAAGTATGCAACGTCCTTCACTCAGGCGCACATCCAGAAAATTCTTTTAGATGAAACTTTCTTCAGTATGCCCGATGTTTATAAAATTTTTACTTTAAATATTGCAACTCCATTATTAATCTTCCTGTGGGGAACTATGTCGGGGAACTTAGTCAGATGGGCAAATTTGGTTCGGTCAAATCTTTTTGTTAGTGGAATAGAAAACTTAAAATCTGCTGCATAAAAAACACCACACTATTTGACCTTTTTGTCGTTACGCAACAATGGAATAGAAAATTTAAAAATCTTGTAGGCTTGCATATATTTATGTATGTATGTATGAGCAAATTTCACGTGTCATTTTTTCATTGTTATTCGAAAAAATCATACATGTTTTTTTTCAATAACTTTGGGAAGTTTTCAAATAGAATGTTCATATTAGAGGCATTGGAATTTGGCGTAAAATACAACATATCTGTGAAGTTTGAAGAGTTTACCACGAAATTAAAAAAATTGGCAGCATGCTATTTTGCAATTTTTGAAATTTTACGATTATCATTTTTTAGTTGTAATAATTTAATACACTACAAAATATTAAAATTAACGGCGAAATTTTTTTCTTGTCTAAACGAAAGAATCTAGTATAATAAGCTAGTGTGTCACCAAATGATAAAAAAATACATTTAGTAAAAGATGACTATGATTTGAGAAACTAAAAATCCATTTTTACAATTTTTATTGGTACACTCGAAGTTCATTCTAAAATTGTTATATATGTACATGAAAAAGTAATATATATGTGCATAAGGAATACCGTGTAAAATTCTTTAAAGCCAATATTTAATTACTTTCAAATAATATGACTTTTAATTTAAGGCGTGCGAGTAAACGTGTTAGCGGACTTTGGATGGTGCTGCAGGGCGTATACGTTACATACGCAACTACGATGATTAAGTATTTCACCAAAATTACCCAATTGACTTAGGCTAAAAACATAGTGAAACGGCGAGCAAAGAGCATCGAGTAAAAACTCGATTCCAAACGTATATGTTTCAATGGAAAGCGCATAGTGAAGAACAAAGCGTACATACACATTATTCAAGGTCAAAGGTCACATAACTTGGTTTTTCGCATTTTTCTGCTAAATCATAAAAATAGGTGAGACGAAAGTGTAGATTACACAATTGTCTATAAAAACTGTTATAACAGTTTTCTTCCTAAGGATTACAATATCTGAGATATATGTAGGTGTGTACTCCCCAATATGCAAATTATAAATTTGTATAGAAACTTTTTGTCTGTATTTATTTATCTCTACTTAAGTGCTCATAACTTCTACATTTATTATTCAATTTAGATTAGCAGGGCCTTATTGTATTTATGAAAGATTATGCAAGAATCCAAAAGTTAACCGGTTCTTTCATATTGATATTTTTACCGAAAGTAATTCTTTTTTTTTATTATTATGTAAAATTGGCAATGATTAGCTCCTAAACCACTAATCGATTGGAAAATATTTTATACCTAAAAGATAGTATATTTAATAAGATTCACTATCGTAGAAATAAAAATAAGATTCGCCGGCTATATCTTATATATAAATAGGCATTGGGGGGCGAAATCATAATTTATTTACCTCCGCCGGAGCCTTGGTCAAATCTGGTGAAGAATTGGTCTGGCCGATAAACCTAATCGCGAAGGCCTAAAAGCCACAGCTGATCTTCCAATTCCACTTTGCGAGAGGGGGGTAAGTGCATCGCTGTTTAAAAGGATAACTGCCATTCTCCATTTATAAAACTCGCTCTTCGTGCTTAACGGTTTACAAAGTTCGAAGAAAACATCGATTTGTAACTGTTGATCGCCCTCAAATGAACCCTTTGAAGTTATGGCAAAAAATTTACATACATACATATGTACATATATGTAAATGATTTGTATTCAAAAGAAATTCTTCAATTAATATTTTTTCATTACGAAAATTGAAAACATGCCTTTGAATTAAAATCGGAAACTTTAAGTTCGAAGCTAATATCTTATTTAACTACTTTGAGAATAATAACACTGGTCGATAGTGAAAAATGTGCAATTCGTATTTGAGGAGCGCTAAATCAAAATATGATATTTTTAATATTTTTATTGAACTTTGTGCCAAGATTGTTTACTAGGAAAAATTTAAATATGATAAATACATTTTTCCACTTCCACTAGATGCACTGTACCTGAAACCCCGTTTAAAATATTTTTAAACATAATAAATCTATATTAAATAAAAATAGTCCATCCTTACTTTCGGCTTTAAATCATAGTTCTAGTACATTTTGCATTTGTGTATTTTCATTTTTAACTCCTTTTGTAAAATAAAATCTGTTAGATCTATTACAATAATTCTTTCAAAAGGTTTTATTTGCAGACAAGTGAAACTCTACCTTGAAAAAATTGCTATAAAGCTGAGGTAGTTATAATTAACTTAATCACTTAAATTCCAATTTTACAATGGTCAGGTTATTTGTTTTCTTCTGCCTTGCTCTGTACACTTCGATAATGTTAAGCGTTGCAGGTAAGTAATTAAAGTAAATAAAATTTATTTTATATCAAAATAACAGCTAATTCTTCAAACTTTTAGCTAATGTAGCGACACCTCCTCCACTCCCATTTACATTCCCTTGTGTGAAAAACTCCCAAGAAGGGTTAGGAGACAGCGATTATCTTCAATAATTCTTTATACAAATGCAATAGTATATACGGCGATTTATGTACGTGTGTACATCGGCATAAAAAATAAAGAGCAATAATTAAAAATCCTATGTATGTAAATACTTCTTAAAATTTTTGAATAATTTGATAAATGGATTTGAGCAACGTAAATGGTAATAAACATAGTACATACAAATGAATGCGTGGAGTACCGACCATGTAGGGCACACTT
>NW_023458556.1:9348234-9351384 GCF_013731165.1 Rhagoletis pomonella | reverse complement strand
AAATTCCTCTCGGGAACCAAACCAGTGTAGAATTTTCGCTACAGTATTTATTCTCTTAAACATTTTACATTGCATTTAGAACTCTTCTATTAATTTTATTGGTCCATACAGTCTGGTGTCTAGGATTTCTTCCTCTATAGTTCAGAAAATAGCTATTTGACCCATATTCGCTTTTTGATTTCTGGAAATATATTTCCAATTCCCATTATATTTTCTAGACTTACTGCACCTATTAAAGGGAATCGGATAAATTAGCAGACTTTCCCTGTTGTTTCAAAAATAACTGAACTTCGCAAAGTGTGTTTTTTGGTATTTTTCGCCAATATTTTTAAGTAGTCATAATTAGACAAAAACAAAGCTTCTGCGATTTCCATTAGACTATAGTCTATAGATAAAAGCTGAGTTAAAAAAAAAATCCAATCAAGTTTAAAGTATAAAATCAATCTTTTATATTCATAAAATTAATACGACTATAAACTACAAACAGATGATGCAACTTTTTTTTAGGTACAATCTGTCTCATTTATGTAGGTATAATCTGAAATTTATATTTTTCATCCCTGATTCAATTTATAGTTCATACATACATGGCGTATGAGTAACATTGAGCTTTTTGGAGTTGCAATCACAACCGCAGTGTTGCGCGAATGAATAAATCATCACGTTCGTTGTGAATTTCTAGCAACGTTTTATCAATTAGGAAGTTGCAACAGTCTCGCTAATTTTCATCAGCGTTGCAGTATTTTGCATTTGTTAAGTGCCTCGAACAGCCTCATTCTTTCCTAGTCATATTCGATAAAAAATTAATTATTACGCATTCATTTTACCATTTACAACTTTATTTATCAGGATTTAACTCAACTCAAAAAAAATTACAAAAAAAAGTTTTTAAATATTTTCGCTATTAAAGTTTGATTTTTTTTCATTTACAATGACCTGATCTAGAGAAACGGTATACAGGGCCGTAATGTACGACTTGTATTGTCCCTACATTGTAATCGCCATTAAAATGTATAAGGTTTCAAGGTGGGTACGTTTTACATAGTAGCTCCTATGTCATCTCAATTTCGGAAATACGCAGTGTAGGGTGCATTCGAAGAATTACGAATGGCAAATATACCGCCAGATAAACCGGCTGTGAAAAATAAGTAGCTTTGTATGAAGGAAAGCATAGCTTAAATGTAATGCATACGTATGTACATACATAAATATCTATAAACAAATCTGAATGCGCTCACCACTCTCTCATTTTCTCTTCGTACTCGTGCTCATGCCAAAGTGCAGCGTCGCAGCAATAAACATTTTTGTGTTTTATACAATATTAGCGGTGCTTTGCGTTCGCAGAGCTTCATAAAGTTTTTGTGTGCTGTGTGGAGTGGACGTCGGCTAAGCAGAAGAAAAAATAAATAAATAAAACAGGTGAGTGGTTAATGAGTGGGCAAAATGTATCGAAATGTATTAAAAAAGAGTAGCACTATTGCGATTTTTTTTTGTTTTGCTTTTTCATCTTTTACGGCAACTTGCCGTGTGTTGAAAGCCATTGACTCTAGCCACCTGGTTGAGTAAACCTTTGGAAATTGCATAAATTGTATACTTTTTGGAATATTTACATAAATTTAGGGCAAATGTCAAAATGCTTACGCAAACGTATTTACGCAAATCGCAGTGGCAGCTTTTAAGAAACGTGTGCAAGTAATTGTTAAGGTGAAAAGGAGAGAGTAAAGTACAACGGTGATTAAAATATTAGCTTCCTAGCCGCCGTTCAAAAGCTTTAGTTTAAACATTTAGTGTCAAGCGCCAAGGGGAAAAGTTTACATCACAATTTTCCATTTCCATTGCTGGGCAGCATCAAGTTTTAAAAGTTACAAGTAGTTTTTTTTAGTTGCGAGCTTTTATATTTATTTTGCTCATAAAAATGTATATTATTGCTTAATATATATGTATATAAGTAATTTTCATTCTCCAGCACCATGTCCTTCCTTGTCGTTTTACTCATTCTTTACATCATTTGGGATGTCAACTATTTCATTCGCTGCATTTTCACTGTCCTAGCTGGCCGTCTGTTCCAGGGTAAACGCAAAGTCACTGACACCACAACCATCTATGGTGAGTCATAATTACTTATTTTTTTTTTTAACTATTCCTTTTAATCCACCTCAATTTCTTTCAGGTTTGTGCACCTCGCAGGATGTCGATATCTTCATTCGTCACATGAATAATGCTCGATATTTGCGTGAATTGGATTTTGCACGCTTTCATTTTTATGCGCTAACCGGCCTGTACGAGCAAGTACGCCAGCGCAAAGGCGGTGCCGTACAGGGTGCCTCGAGCGTACGCTATCGCCGCACCATTCCCATTTTCCATCCATACAAAATTCAGACAAAACTCATCTGGTGGGACGAGAAGGCAATCTATTTGGAGCAATCATTTGTGACATTGTCGGATGGGTTTGTGCGCGCTGTGGCCCTCTCGAAACAATGTATCACCAACTGTGATGTGACGGAGGTGATGAAGACCTTCCCGGAAGCTAGCACGCGACCGGAAATGCCAGCCGATCTAAAGCTGTGGTTGGACTCGATTGAAGTATCTAGTCAGAAGTTGCGCAAGGATAAGTGAATGAGGAGTGTTTTTAATAATGCTGACTTTAGTTTTTTTTAAGATTTTTATGATGTACATATACACCCACTTATATACTCATATTTATAGGTAATACAATTTTACTTTTTATATTTTCTTGCCAAGTAAAAGCGTCGTGACGGAGAAAAATTAATATTTTACTTAATTATATGGTCATACTCATTTAACAAGCAGTTGCGTTAAAATAAAAACCAAACAGCTTATTTTCAAGTAAAACTTACATACATATGTACCGAAGCGCTTATTAAAAAAACTCAAAGTTCAATAACACAGTTCGTATTTCAACACATAAAATCGCAGTGAGCTCGATAAACATTTACCTTAGTACGCTTTTATTGTCTTCCTCAAGCTGAATAAAATTGTTGAATATAAATTGTTATTCATAAAGCCACAACAACAACAACAACATGAAGCGTAATATGTAGCACATTAGTGTCAAAGGTGTCTTCAGTTCTTAAGGCTGGTTTTCACTATGTCAAATTCAGTGGCATTTGTCATCAAATAAGTGAAAAC
>NW_023458556.1:9345580-9348134 GCF_013731165.1 Rhagoletis pomonella | reverse complement strand
GTTATAAGCTTCCCAAAGTGTCGCAGTTTTGGTGTGTTCACCCTTTAGTTCTATATAAAAGGCCACATGCATATTGTTTCCATTTTAATATTTATCAAAAAGAACTTTTTTAAATGATTTTTAAAGCTTCATCTGCAGAATTGGGAAGTTTTACAAAAAAGGTATTGTGAATATGTGCCATTAATTTAGAAATCGTACACCTTTTTTGACTTCATAATTTACATTCGGCTAAAACTTTTTTTTTATAAGTTTTATGAATGAAATAAGGAAATACCTATGCATATCAGGATATAATCGAAATAATTTTTGCTTTTTCGAAGATATGAAGTTCTTGGGTTTGAATGATTACGATAAGTTAGCGAACTTTGCCACATTCAAAATGCAATATCTTTAGTTTCACTAATCGTGTCGTACTAATTATTTTTTATTTTGAAGGTTGAAATATGTATTGTTTTGATATGTAAGCTAACTCTGAATCGGATAATCTAAAATGAATAGAAAAAAAAAATGATTTCTGAATGCAAGGTTTTAAACAAATAATATTTAAAAAAAGAAAAAGTAGTTTTTATTTAAAAACTGGGTTATCATAAATATTTTGAACTTTAATGGTTTATAAAATGATACGAGTTCATTGCAGAAAGTTATCAATCAATCACAAAATAATGAAACTAATCATTATACTAAGCCAATGCACTTTTGAGAAATCTGCTTGTCGACTAAAAATACAGTTAGTTTTGAATAAAACACTTTCAAAAGTTGAATGCTCATTATACTCTAAGAAGAAGTATTTGCAAATGTGCTCACAATTATGAAAAAAATAAAAAACACTAAAATAGCTTTAGCTTCCTAAAGGGTATGCATATGCGGCGTCGGAAGAGTAGCCTATTCGATTTCCGTTTGTTTTACTAATTCAAATAAAAAACACCTCAGTTATTCTGCTTGCCTTTCTACACTCTTCAAACATTTTTTTTATGTTTACCATTTGAGACTTGTATTTGCTTTTCATACATCGGGTCCGCCTCCTTATTTTCACTACGACACAACATTCATCATTAGCAGGGCGAAGCGGGGGCAAGTAAATAAGAAACATTTTTTTTCGCCCATACATGTACTTACATATACTATACAAAGGCGTGCATATACATACATATGTACGTAAGTATATACACAAGTGATTAGTTTCAGCCAAGTTCAAGGTAATTGTAGAAGGAATGCCTGTTTGAGAAATGTTAAAGAAACGAAGAAATGTGGTTATTGACATAATACTATTAAGCCATCGCAAACTGAGTTGTTAGAGGTGCACAACTATCATTCGGTAGCATGCACGTTTAATGTAAACACAGCGAAACGTGCAAATGATATGAAATTTTTTTTTGTAATAAGTAACTGTCGACAATGGCAAACCTCTGAGAACATTTCAGCCATGAAAAGGACTTAAAGAAAAACCATTTAACATTCAGAGGCAGGGTAAAACGGCAGCTCCCACCATTTGTATAATAACGACAAGGCGCGCAATACAAAGTAATGGAAGAATTCGACCAAAAATTTGGCACAGAATTATGGAATGCCAAATATTTATTTGTTTTCTTTTGCTATTGATTTCCCTGTTTTTATTTCATGGTAAGGCAACATTTCGCCTTTTTTGTACTATACTACATTGCACTATGGGACATTTTACAATCTTTTTGTCAAAAATTAATTATGGATAAACAAGTAGATGTTTAAAAACATGGTGATAAAGGGTTAATTTTTTTCTTTGTGCGTTTATATGTATATATATTTTTAAATTCATGTATTAAAGAAAAAAATGCCAGTTATAAAAACTTTGTATATAGTGGCTAGTTTTGAAAAATGTTGCCAAATTCAATCGAAAACCGGGAAGGTGTGAATTTTGTACGTTTCACGTTGAAAAGGTAAAAGGAGCAGCTTTTGATATAAAAAAAAGCTTTTTGTTCCCTGTCTTTATTGAAGAAAAACAAAAGATTAATTAAAGGTTATGTCAGATTTTCGTATTTTGCTCACCAAAAAAGTTGCTAAAGAAAATATTTCTCTTAAACAATTAAGGGATTATACCACCCTCAAACAACTAAAAAATTTGGTATGAAAATTAATTTGCATTTAAATAAAATTAATTAGTAATTAAATAACTAATTTTATAAAATTTAAATAAAATTTATAAAATAATTAATTTTTTTAATTTATAAAATTTATTTATTTAATAAATTAATAGACTTAATTATCGCTTGAAAAATATTTCATTATTTTAGGTTGACGGCAGAGAGTTTGCTAGAAGTGATGCTATGCTATAAAAGACATGCGAAGCAGCAAACAAAATTTTTTACTTTAAACCACTCTCAGTTTTGCAAAAAAAATTAAATTTTTTACTCGTAGCTTATACATACTTAAAAAAAACACATATTTTTGTAATTTTAGAAGACACCCCATTCAGAAATATTGCTGACCATCTTGAAAAGAGAGAGCTAATTTCTTTTGAAAAATGTTTCCACTTTTTTTTATTTTATTGAAATGAGTGTTTATTATTCTGACTATTTGA
>NW_023458556.1:9336960-9345480 GCF_013731165.1 Rhagoletis pomonella | reverse complement strand
GACATTCAACCCGACACTCACACATGTACTCGTTGCTGGGGTAACCATCAACGGATGCTTGAAATCGCCGACGAGCTTAATAGGCACTACTGAGCAAACCTTTAATTATTAAATCATGCATATGTATACCATCATACAGTTCCGTAAGTACCGTAACTGTCCTTCTTACCGTTATCTCTAACAGGCTGTAGGTGTGTTTTTGGTAAGTGTACTGTTTTTTTGGTTCAGTGTGTTAGTGTGTTTTGAAAAAATTGTAATAGAAATGAAAGAAATTGTAAAAGAGCGAATGCCAAAACACAGGCGATCTTAGCTGTAGGCATTTTTTGGCAATCAGCTGATAGTGTTTTTGGAACACCTAAAGAATGGGGGCCGTTGAGCTAGAACAGAAAAGAAAAATTTCATTTTTTTTGGTGCAATTTAACAGGGGCGGCGCTAAGCGTGGAATTTTCAACATTTTTAAAAACTTTTATATTAAATACATTTTCGGGCTCTTTCTGATAAACATATCTTTAGTTATAGATAGTTACGTATTTTTTTACCAAAACATGCATATAAAAAAATGCCATAATTACGTTTTTTACTTTAACTCAAAATATGTAAACATTATATACATAAATACATACACATATATCGAATGAAAGTTCCTCCAATCACCTTTCCAACTGTGTCCATATTTTGAAAATCGGTTCAATAGTTTTCGAAATATAAGCTTTTGAAAATGTTGAAAATTCCACGTTTAGCCCAGTGCCGCCGCTGTTAATTTGCACCAAAAAAATTTACCATTAAACTCAGCAAAAGGGGATGGATCACGTTCACTTTTTCTTGCCGTGTTTTTGCTTAGGAAACTCTACGATGATGTATATATCTCATGATCTTTAGTATAATGCGGCATTCCCTTTATTCTTTAAACGACAAGGAATTTTTTGACCAGACAGAAAAGTGTTGTGTTCTGTGCAAAAGGTGTTGCGGCCCTTTCTTTCGGCAACACAGAAAGGAGAATTCTACTTAGTAAGGATTATAATTCCTAAGAGCGGCCAAGGGCCGCCTACGCAGAATGAACTTTTTCAACAGAAGCCTCTAGATTCTAGTGTTCTCCTTTATTCACAAGAAATGTTATATACCCTTGGCGGTACCCTCCGGACGCCTCCTCCCCCTCCGCCCACTACGCCCACAACGATCGCTCGTAACGGAAAGTTTCCCCGTTTTGTCAAATGTCCACAGATGTGTATATTAATGTATCTTAGCTTGAATTTACTGTATGTATTTCGGCAGTTATATATTAAATATTTTATTACTTACCCTTAGCACTGGATCCTGATGCAAGGCTTCTGGATACTCAACAGCTCCGATGGCATGCCTTCCGAAAAGACCTGTAGTAAAACTCTGTGCGCTTTTTAGTGTGCGTTGCGTCTTTGTATATTTGAAATAATATAAACTGGGATGGTATTGTTCGGGCAACAAATCTGGAAAACGTTTCTGCATGCGCTCTGCCAAAGCAATTAGTTCTTCCTCACCTTCAGCGGTAAGGTATTTTTCTTCCTGACTGCTTACATTGAAATGCCAAAGACGAAGCCGAGCCAATTCTTCAGGGCATAACTTAGTTTGAGGATTCAAAAGAATTTGTTCCTTCAATCGCACTAGTTTCAGCTTTGCTCCTTCAATGTGCTCTTTGCTGGGATTACGCGTACCGTGTCGTATTATTGACCAAATACGAGTTGCGCGGCACCCTATGTGACATTAAAAAGTAAATTATCAGAGAATTAATAAATACACTTGTTTCTATAACAATGGTCTGCCATATAGCTTTTAGCGTTGAACGTTATGGAACTCCTGTTGATATCGCGGATGTCATCCTCACCTGGATAGGCGATGGGCTTATCGTCTAAGTTAGCAACAACACGATAAGGGGTTTTAGTAGATAGATGCGGTTCAATCTCGTGACGTTTTAAATTGGCACACTGGGTTTCCCCTAGGAATACTTCTTCACGACCTGCAGCTGAATCCGACTTCGCCGTAGCCTCCAAGATGAAGCCCCCATCGACAAAAATTAACAACAAATACAAAAGACACTCTAGCATTTCTGCAGTATTCCAGAGGAATAGATTCAAAAATTTGTCAATAAAATAAAATGGGAAATGTATTTAAATTAAAAAACAGATAAATTATAAAATAGTTGCACGGGAGATAGAAGAAACGTAAACAATTAATAAGTGGAAACGTCAAATCAGCAATCAGCTGTTCGTTTGACAATGCACTAGCGTAAGTACAGGATGACTGTAAAAATTTTTGACAACGCACTACCGGAAGAACAGGGTGACTGTAAAAATTTTTGACATCCGCTACCAGCAGACGATAGTCTGAAAATATCGATAGTGCCAATTGTTGATGCAATTGTATCATTTTTACCACAGTAGTTGCGTTCCAGATAACTTCGTGTCAAAACCTGTAAAACTGTCAAATAACAAAATTACTCTCTTGAAAGAGAGGAGCAAGAGAGAAAAAATAAAAGTCACCTGGAACCCGAGAAACTACTTTTCCTGCAACTACTTCCATTTTTTTTAATGTTAAGCGCCATGGAGACGATCAAATGTCTTTATCAATCGTCTCGCTTGTCTTTGCTTGACAAAAAACAAGCGCACTTGCCTTCTGAACGTCGCGGTGTGCAAGTGCGCGGACAAGAAAAAGAAATCGTTTGTTGCATTAACGCGTTTATTTGAACGTTTGCGGGCAAGACACGAGCCAATCACACACATTTGCAATGCTAGAAGTATTTATTTGATGGTCTCCGTGGCGCTTAATGTTCTTTGCTATCTGTTTTTGTTTACAAATGCAACCCTGCCTATCGTTTGACACTTTCCATGAACTTGCAGGAAGAAAAACTTCGGACTAAAACCTGCAACTTCTGACTGAGAGACAGAGCAAGTTGCTCTCACAAAAGTGGTTTGACTTGCAGGTTTTTTGGCACCTGGAACGCTTTCCTGTAAAAAAAAAACCTGCAAATCGTGAATATCGTGAATATCGTGAGCATCTGGAATGCAACCAGTATATACACTAATAAACCTTTTTGAGTACTCCTCGGGGGTAAAGTCTGATCAGGGTTGATAATGCAAGGGAGCATGAATTTTGCTGATTCGGAGTTACATACAAAGTTACTGTGGTATGAAAGGGAGCAACAACGTACTACGGCAGAGTGGCACAGGTAGTTTTGTAAACAAACACTATTCTTATATTTAAAAAAAAAAGTAATTGCTATTTATTTTCCAATATTCAGATATCCAGTTTGTAACCACTGAATTCCCCAGAGTAGTGTTGCCGCGCGTGCAAAGCGAAAACGCTGCACACAACTCAAAAGTACTCTTCGGGGATCAATTGGTGGAGAACTGCGAAAACTTACTGCGCTGGCAGAACTTTTATTCAATTTTCGCGAAGAAAAGCCTTCAATGTACTAAACGTGCACTGACGAGAGTTGATACAAGTGGCGCCCCAATTTAAATATGGAACGTTTAAAACTTTCACATTATCAGGAATAAGGGATTTTTCCTTGCCCATTTCAATTGAATGTTAGAAAAGGCAAAAAAGGCAAATATCTTAAAAAAGGCAACATCAAATGTGTATACATATATGAAATCATTTAAAGCTAAAGCCCTGTATGCAGCTCTCAAGAAAATGCTCAAGAAAAAATTGCCATTATTTCGCGGAGTGTCCAAGGAATTTTGACATTTTTGATACTTCACAGCCAGTTGCCTCACTCTTTCCTCAAGAAATAATGGAACGGGCATATATTTCTGTTGCAAACCTGGGTTGCCTTGTGGTCTTTTTTCACAAAAAACTTTAGAAAACCGTAGTAGAAAGCGTAGTAAATTTCTTAAGAACTGCGTACTGCCTTAAGGAAATTTGACTCAAGAAAATTTCTTAGCCATTTCTTGTACGTCATTTTATATGGAGTTTTTGCTTTTCTTGAGAGCTGCATACAGGCCTTAAATCGTGGACAGTACCCGATACTTAGTACCCAATACTTAAAAACAAATTTCGGTACCCAATACTTCCTTTTCGGTACCTGATGTCGATTCAATATATTACACATTCGTCATGATAATATCCATACACATGGGCGTAGCCAGGTAGGGGCGGGGGTGCTCGAGCCCCCCTAACTTTCAAATTTTCCTTATATATATATAAAATAGTACCCTGAAATGCCAAATTAATAGATAGGGAGTTTACAGCTCCCATGAAAAAAATGCTCGTATATTTACATGGAGAAATTAAAAACAGGTGAAGTAATGAGACAGCTTTTTGTTTTATTTTCCTGACATTCGGCTATATTATTTAAAATTTTAAAGGCAAGTTTTCAAATAAGATAGTGTGAAATCTGTTTTCTAATTACTACACCTGGTATAATTTCACCATGGTATATTTATTTCTTCACTAAAATTTATAGGTTTTTGGCATCATTTAGTACTACTCATCCGCTTAAAAATTCATTCTCGTTTGTTACGACTCGAATTTCCTTTCTCGAAATATACCGGTTTAAATGTGTAGTTCTTTGGTAAATTTGTATCGGCGTTCAAGTTGTGAAAGTGCGTTTGTGTTAGTAAAAATAAGCTCTGATCCAGTTCTGCATGAACTTACAAGTTGCTACACGAACTTGCAGGAAGTTACAGGAAAAATGATCCCGTACTCAAAATTCCTCCCAAATCCTGTAAAAGAGAGCGATTTTTTTGAGAGAGAACTTTTTCTTCTGGTAAAATCATGGAAAGCGTCACTGACATTTTTACAGGAAAAATGCTTTTGTTGTTCCCGTACTTTTTGTTGTTACTTTTTACTCTCACTTCAGAGTAATTTTGCTGTTTGACGTTTTTACAGGATTTTGCACGAAAAGTATTGGATCAGAGCTGGTGTGAGAGTATTCAACTTGACAGCAAGTTCTTGATGAACGTTGCCGCAGCATACTTCTACACGTGCGGGACATTTACACAGATGTTATGTTTAATAATATAGATAGAAAATATGTCTACGCATTCTACGTAAAGAGGACTTTTAAGAAAAAAATTTTAATTTCACTAAAATACTTTTTTATTTTATTTTTTTCTCGCGGTTGCTTCTCGATAGGTAATGGCAAACCTACGAGAGTATTTCTGCCTTTAAAAGGCTTATCATAAAAATGCATTTGCCGTTCGGAGGCGGCACAAAATTGTAGGTCCCTGCACTTCTGTTATACATAACATCAGGACGCACACCAAAAATTGGAGGAGAAGTTCGGCCAACCACTTAGCAAAAGTTCTAACGTCAAATATTATTATATTTTTTTTTTAACATAGACATGCCTTCCCTTATTTTTTTGTAGTGAATGTAAGTACGCGTTTTCACCATCAAACGATACCTAATTCCGAATAAGTCGCATTGCCTTCATTCAACGTAAACACCGTAGAACAATTTAGGTAGAGATAATGCAAATTTTAACGCATGAAAAATATTATTTTTTGTATGCTCTTAATAAATATATCGACAACTTGGAGCCTTATAAAAAATGTATATATGTAAATACGAACGTGGAATACTAATTTAGCTGCCCTCAAATACACAACTCTTTCTGAAAAAATGGGATAGAAGTGAAAATACATTTTAAAAGCTCGTTCAGAAAACGGCGCTTGACTCTATAAATTTTAACGTGTTCCCTGGATAGAAGCAACTAACGTTACCTTTTCAAAAATGTTGATACTTTCAATCAATTGCCCGGGTTATTTTAACCTTTTGTGGCCAATTACTATAGTCTTTTCCTCCATATATGTAAAATCGACCCCATGTATGTAGTATTTATAAATCAAATTCCTTGAAAATGTATACAAATGTTTAGGGTTTTCAATTTTAGGTCTTTATTTTTTATAACAAAGTACATATGTATGTACGTACATAAATTGTGGTCTATTCGATTTATGCACTATTGTACTGGCATACAAAATTATGAAGTTAACCCTTGCCTCTTAACGGTACTTGCCGTCATAAAAAGGTGGAGGAAGATACGGTGGAATAATTCTCGCTGCATGAATTTGAAATAGGTAAAATTAGCTGTTATGATCTTTTAAAATGAAATTACTTACCATCTACACTCAGCATTATCGAAGCGTACAGTACAAGGCAGAAGAAAGCAAATAACTTTGCCATTTTAAAACTGGAATTTGAATGATTCAAATGGTAGCCAATTCGGCTTTATATACCCTTTTTCAAACCCAAATTTCACTTGTCTGCAAATTATAAATTTTTTTTTCGCTCTTCCCTGTAAATTTTACAAAATACACGATTGTTAAGTAAGAAAAACTGGCAATAAGATTATTTTACACAAAGCTTTAAAAACAAAAATTCACAAACAAAAACATTGGGGGCTTAGGTACTGTTTGCAAAGTTTGAATGTTTTTTAAAAACATTTGTACGCACACTATGGTGTTCTATTGTTCGACTTTTTTTAAAAACCGGGTTTCGAGTTATTCGAAAGATGGCAATTTGAACAAAAAAAAAACGGCTACCGATTTTGAAATCAAGAAAAAACCGGACAAACCGGTTTTATTTTACATAGTTTTCATAAAAGTGAAAATGGTATCAAGTCGTGACCTAAAATTACAATAAAACTAGTGACGGTAAAGATAGCTTTTATTTAGAAAAGAGAGGAGCAAAATAAGTTCAACGTTTCTTTTTTAGACCAAAAGTAGAAGAAATAAGAATCCCAGAGAAATTCACATTTGGTCTTATTTAAACTTTTTCTTTAATATTGAATTTTTTCGGTTTTGAGTAGTGCCCTTTACGCCGTAGCCTAGTACTTATATGTTCCTACTGTCACTCAACAAAAGTCTCTGAGTGTACTTCTGCCATATTTAAAAGGGCAGAACACCAATTGGAGGAGGAGCTCGGTCATACACGAAGAAAACAATTAGGCGTCAAACATCATTTATTGGAATCATTCATCTCCAAATTATCTAGGATAGGATTTTAAAGCAATTTAGGGGGTTTCCTTAAGCTATAAAACTTTGAAAAATTCAAAACTTCTATTGAGGAGTCAAGATTTGTATGAAATAAAAAGAAACGGTTTGTTTGATAAAAGGAAGGCCTCAAGCTCAATAAAATTGTTGAATATAATTGTTATAAGGCCATATAACAAAAAAAAAAAATATCCGGTTTATATATCCAAAAAATACGGTGGTTTTGTAGCTTGTATATTTTCTAGTGATTATCTTTAATGTTTTGTTGTTTTCGTTTTTCTTTCTTTTATTATTTGTCCTTTGAAGGTTTTCTGTTTATATACATATCTTCACATTTTCCAATATATACATATATTTATTTCGTCCTTGGCCTTTATGTTGTATTTACCTGGAGAAGTTCTGTTATTTTTTCAATCTTCATTGGTGAGCTTTTATTTTTCAGGTTTTCTTTTTATAGTCCCTTATGTGCTACCGGTACACGTAGCTCCTACGTAGCTATATTGGCACTCGCAAGTTAACTTGTAAACGCCACCTTTATTTAGCGGGTCTTGTTCTCTGATTAAGCACTCCTCAATAATGGATTGCTATTTTTTCGCTGTAGACCAGTGTTACAAATTTTTTAACAGTAGCTAAAAAGTTATTGACTTCGAAGTTTGAGAATCGAATTCAAAGGCACGTTTTCAATTTTCGTGATTGAAAAATATAAATAGGGGAATCAATTTCGAATGCAAATCATTCAAGCCATTAGCCATAGCTTCAAGGTAAAAATTGCATGACTTATCAATACATTTACAAATTTACAGAGTTGCAAATTTACAGATTTACATATATGTGCGCGACAAAATGAAAAGGTCACCCCAATATTCGCTTAACAACGGATAGCGGGTAACGGGCTGACGGGTACCCGCTGTCAAAATTGGAACACATTGAATGGCACAGAATTGCGGTGGGGACGTATTTCTCGCCGTAGGTTATTTTTACGGCGCAAAAATAATTACATTCATTTCTGTTTACCGCCGGGTCGAATACTCAGGGTTGCTTTTCTCACCATTTCATTTTAGGATTCACACTTCGCTATAAGTTTATTCGCCATATGACGATAAATGTTCTTATAATGATACCCACCATGCAAAACATAAGAAATAGGCAACAAAATCGGCAACAACATTTCTTTCATGTCAATTTTGGAATAAATAAGTTATCAAAAACTCCCAAACTTATGAATTTCGGGTCAACAGTATTATCCAAAAGCATTTTATTTTTTGCCAAAGATAGTATTGAAAAATTAAGAAGCCCCATAGCGAGAGAAACAATTAATTCCGTTTTTAATGGTGGATTTCCACTAGGCATTAAATGGCAAAAATGACAAATGACGAAGTCGGACATTAAAAAATAATCGTGCCATTACATTAAAACAATAGTCATTAAGTTCATTTCCACATGGCATTATTTTAAATGGTATACATTTAAATTACAGAAATTTGCTGCCATTCCAAAAAATCCCATGTGGAAATGAACTTAATGACTATTGTTTTAATGTAATGACACG
>NW_023458556.1:9305243-9336860 GCF_013731165.1 Rhagoletis pomonella | reverse complement strand
TTTTTTCATGTCCGACTTCGTCATTTGTCATCTTTGCCATTTAATGCCTAGTGGAAATCCATCATTAAAAACGGAATTAATTGTTTCTCTCGCTATGGGGCTTCTTAATTTTTCAATACTATCTTTGGCAAAAAATAAAATGCTTTTGGATAATACTGTTGACCCGAAATTCATAAGTTTGGGATTTGTTGATAACTTATTTATTCCAAAATTGACATGAAAGAAATGGTGTTGCCGATTTTGTTGCCTATTTCTTATGTTTTTCATGGTGAATCCTAAAATGAAATGGTCAGAAAAGCAACCCTGAGTATTCGACCCGGCGGTAAACAGAAATGAACGTAATTATTTTTCCTCCGTAAAAATAACCTACGGCGAGATATACGTCCCCACCGCAATTCTCTTGCCATTCAATGTTTTCCAATTTTGACAGCGGGTACCCATCAGCCCGTTACCCGCTATTGGGGTGACCTTTTCATTTTGTCGCGCACATACATATATGTAAATCTGTAAATTTGCAACTCTGTAAATTTGTAAATGTATTGATAAGTCATGCAATTTTTACCTTGAAGCTATGGCTAATGGCTTGAATGATTTGCATTCGAAATTGATTCCCCTATTTATATTTTTCAATCACGAAAATTGAAAACGTGCCTTTGAATTCGATTCTCAAACTTCGAAGTCAATAACTTTTTAGCTACTGTTAAAAAACTTGTAACACTGGTCTACAGCGAAAAAATAGCAATCCATTATTGAGGGGTGCTTAATCAGAGTACCGCTAAATAAAGGGGGCGTTTACAAGTTAACTTGCGAATGCCAATATAGCTACGTAGGAGCTACGTGTACCGGGAGCACATAAGGGACTATAATAAGAAAACATGAAAAATAAATGCACACCAATGAAGATTAAAAAAATAACAGAACTTCTCGAGGTAAATACTACATAAAGGACAAGAAATAAAAAAAATATATATATTGGAAAATGTGAAGATATGTATGTATATAAACAGAAAACCTTCAAGGAACAAATAATAAATGAACAAATAAATACTGTATCGGACGTACTATTTAAATATCTAAAACTAATGTTAGAGAAGAAAAACGAAAACAACAAAACATTAAAGGTAATCACTAAACAAAATATACAAGCTACAAAACCACCATATTTTTTGGATATATAAACCGGATTTTTTTTTTGTTATTTATGGCCTTATAACAATTATATTCAACAATTTTATCGAGCTTGAGGCCTTCCTTTTATCAAAGAAACCGTTTTTTTTTTATTTCATACAAATCTTGACTCCTCAATAGAAGTTTTCAAGTTTTCCGAAGTTTCCTAGTTTAAGGAAAACCCCTAAATAGCTTCAAAATCCTATGCTAGATAATTTGGGGATAAATGATTCCAATAAATGAAGTTTGGCGCCTAATCGCTTTCTTCGTGTATGACCGAGCTTCTCCTCCAATTTGTGTTCTGCCCTTTTATGGCAGAAGTACAATCAGAGGCTTTTGTTGATGCTGGTGGGACCAGAAATTGAACCATGGTCCTCCCGAGTGACAGTACGAACATATAAGCACTAGGATACGGCGGAAAGGGCACTACTCAAAACCGAAAAAAATTCAATATTAAAGAAAAAGTTTAAATAAGACCAAGTGTGAATTGTTTTACTTTTGGTCTAAAAAAGAAACGTTGAACTTATTTTGCTCCTCTCTTTTCTAAATAAAAGCTATCTTTTCCGTCACTAGTAATTTTTGGTCACGACTTGATACCATTTTCACTTTTATGAAAACTATGTAAAATAAAACCGGTTTGTCCGGTTTTTTCTTGATTTCAAAATCGGTAACCGTTTTTTTTTCAAATTGCCATTTTTCGAATAACTCGAAACCCGGTTTTTAAAAAAAGTCGAACGTGCATAATATGCATTTCCCCCCAATGTTTTTGTTTGTGAATTTTTGTTTTTAAGGCTTTGTGTAAAATAATCTTATTGCCAGTTTTTCTTACTTAACAATCGTGTATTTTGTAAAATTTGCAGGGAAGAGCTAACAAAAAATTTATAATTTGCAGACAAGTGAAATTCGGGTTTGAAAAAGGGTATATAAAGCCGAATTGGCTACCAATTGGAATCATTCAAATTCCAGTTTTAAAATGGCAAAGTTATTTGCTTTCTTCTGCCTTGTACTGTACGCTTCGATAATGCTGAGTGTAGATGGTAAGTAATTTCATTTTAAAGGATCATAACTGCTAATTTTACATATTTCAAATTCATGCAGCGAGAATTATTCCACCGTATCTTCCTCCACCTTTTTATGACGGCAAGTACCGTTAAGACAAGACAAGGTTTATCTTCAATAATATTGTATTCAAGTACAATAGTGCATAAGTCGAATAGACCACAATTTATGTACGTACATACACGTGTACTTTGTTATAAAAAATAAAGACCTAAAATTGAAAACCCTAAACATTTGTATACATTTTCAAGGAATTTGATAAATTTGGTTTATAAATACTACATACATACATTGGGTCGATTTTACATACATATATGGGGGAAAACACGATAGTAATTGGCCACAAAAGGTTAAAATAAAGCGTATGTTTAATCCGCGCAATTGATTCAAAGTATCAACATTTTTGAAATGGTAACGTTAGTTGCTTCTCTCCAGGGAACACGTTAAAATTTATAGAGTCAAGCGCCGTTTTCTGAACGAGCTTTTAAAATGTATTTTCACTTCAATCCCATTTTTTCAGAAAGAGTTGTGTATTTGAGGTCAGCTAAATTATAAAACCTACATAATTTAGAAAACGGCCCTCCCTTAGTACTCCACGTTCGTATTTACATATATACATTTTTTATAAGACTCCAAGTTGTCGATATATTTATTAAGAGCATACCAAAAATAATATTTTTTCATGCGTTAAAATTTACATTATCTCTACCTAAATTGTTCAACGGTGAATGAAGGCAATGCGACTTATTCGGAATTAGGTATCGTTTGATGGTGAAAACGCATACTTACATTCACTAAATAAGAGTAAGGGGAGGGAGGCATGTCTATGTAAAAAAAAAAATATAATAATATTTGACGTTAGAACTTTTGCTAAGTGTTTGGCCAAACTTCTCCTCCAATTTTTGGTGTGCGTCCTGATGTTATGTATAACACAAGTGGAGGGCCCTACAATTTTTTGCCGCCTCCGAACGGCAAATGCATTTTTATGATAAGCCCTTTAAAGGCAGAAATACTCTCGTATGTTTGCCATTACCTGTCGAGAAGCAACCGCAAAAAAAATATATATATAAGTAAAAAAATATTTTAGGAAATTAAAATTTTTTTCTTAAAAGTCCTCTTTTACATAGAATGCGTAGACATCTTAAACGGCCTTTAAGCTCCTGTGTAAATGTCCCACACGTGTAGAAGTATGCTGCGGTACCGTTCATCAAGGACTTGCTGTCAAGTTGCAATACTCTCACACCATAGCTCTGATCCAATACTTTTCGTGCAAAATCTTGTAAAACTGTCAAACAGCAAAATTACTCTCTGAAGTGAGAGTAAAAAGTTAGTAACAACAAAAAGTACGGGAACAAAAAAACCATTTTTCCTGTAAAAACATCAACCAGTGATCGCTTGACGCTTTCCATGATTTTACCAGATGAAAAAGTTCGGGTACAATCTTGAAACTACATTCTCTACACAACTCTCCAAAATCGCTCTCATTTACAGGATTTTGGAGGAATTTTAAGTACGGGATCATTTTTCCTGTAACTTCCTGCAAGTTTGTGTAAAAACTTTTAAGTTCATGGAGTACTGGATCAGAGCTTATTTTTACTAACACAAACGCACTTTTACAGCTTGAGCGCCAATACAAATTTACCAAAGAACTACACATTTAAACCGGTATATTTCGAGAAAGGAAATTCGAGTCGTAAAAAAAGAGAATGAATTTTTAAGCGGATGAGTTGTACTAAATGATGCCAAAAACCTTACTTTTGCTATACATTTTCGTGAAGAAATAAATATACCATGGTGAAATTATACCAGGTGTAGTAATTAGAAAACAGATTTCACACTGTCTTATTTGAAAACTTGCCTTTAAAAATTTAAATAAGATAGCCGAATGTCAGGAAAATAAAGCGAGAAAGCTATTTGATTACTTCACCTGTTTTTAATTTCTCCATGTAAATATACGAGCATTTTTTCATGGGAGCTGTAAACTCCCTATCTATTAAGCTGACATTTCAGGGTACTATTTTATATATATATAAGGAAAATTTGAAAGTTAGGGGGGCTCGAGCACCCCCCGCCCCTACCTGGCTACGCCCATGTGTATGGATATTATCATGACGAATGTGTAATATATTGAATCGACATCAGGTACCGAAAAGGAAGTATTGGGTACCGAAATTTGTTTTGAAGTATTGGGTACCAAGTATCGGGTACTGTCCACGATTTAGCTTTGCCTGATTTCATATATGTATACACATTTGATGTTGCCTTTTTTAAGATATTTGCCTTTTTTGCCTTTTCTAACATTCAATTGAAATGGGCAAGGAAAAATCCCTTATTCCTGATAATGTGAAAGTTTTAAACGTTCCATATTTAAATTGGGGCGCCACTTGTATCAACTCTCGTCAGTGCACGTTTAGTACATTGAAGGCTTTTCTTCGCGAAAATTGAATAAAAGTTCTGCCAGCGCAGTAAGTTTTCGCAGTTCTCCACCAATTGATCCCCGAAGAGTACTTTTGGGTTGTGTGCAGCGTTTTCGCTTTGCACGCGCGGCAACACTACTCTGGGGAATTCAGTGGTTACAAACTGGATATCTGAATATTGGAAAATAAATAGCAATTACTTTTTTTTTTAAATATAAGAATAGTGTTTGTTTACAAAACTACCTGTGCCACTCTGCCGTAGTACGTTGTTGCTCCCTTTCATACCACAGTAATTTTGTATGTAACCCCGAATCAGCAAAATTCATGCTCCCTTGCATTATCAACCCTGATCAGACTTTACCCCCGAGGAGTACTCAAAAAGGTTTATTAGTGTATATACTGGTTGCATTCCAGATGCTCACGATATTCACGATATTCACGATTTGCAGGTTTTTTTTTTTACAGGAAAGCGTTCCAGGTGCCAAAAAACCTGCAAGTCAAACCACTTTTGTGAGAGCAACTTGCTCTGTCTCTCAGTCAGAAGTTGCAGGTTTTAGTCCGAAGTTTTTCTTCCTGCAAGTTCATGGAAAGTGTCAAACGATAGGCAGGGTTGCATTTGTAAACAAAAACAGATAGCAAAGAACATTAAGCGCCACGGAGACCATCAAATAAATACTTCTAGCATTGCACATGTGTGAGATTGGCTCGTGTCTTGCCCGAAAACGTTCAAATAAACGCGTTAATTCAACAAACAATTTCTTTTTCTTGTCCGCGACGATCAGAAGACAAGTGCGCTTGTTTTTTGTCAAGCAAAACGCGAGACGGTTGATAAAGACATTTGATCGTCTCCATGGCGCTTAACATTAAAAAAAAAAAATGGAAGTAGTTACAGGAAAAGTAGTTTTTCGCGTTCCAGGTGACTTTTATTTTTTCTCTCTTGCTCCTCTCTTTCAAGAGAGTAATTTTGTTATTTGACAGTTTTACAGGTTTTTACACGAAGTTATCTGGAACGCAACTACTGTGATAAAAGTGATACAATTGCATCAACAATTGGCACTATCGATATTTTCAGACTATCGTCTGCTGGTAGTGCATGTCAAAAATTTTTACACTCACCCTGTTCTTCCGGTAGTGCGTTGTCAAAAATTTTTACAGTCATCCTGTACTTACGGTAGTGCATTGTCAAACGAACAGCTGATTGCTGATTTGACGTTTCCATTTATTAATTGTTTACGTTTCTTCTATCTCCCGTGCAACTATTATAATTTATCTGTTTTTTAGTTTAAATACATTTTCCATTTTATTTTATTGACAAATTTTTGAATCTATTCCTCTGGAATACTGCAGAAATGCTAAAGTGTCTTTTGTATTTGCTGTTAATTTTTGTCGATGGGGGCTTCATCTTGGAGGCTACGGCGAAGTCGGATTCAGCTGCAGGTCGTGAAGAAGGATTCCTAGGGGAAACCCAGTGTGCCAATTTAAAACGTCATGAGATTGAACCGCATCTATCTACGAAAACCCCTTATCGTGTTGTTGCTAACTTAGACGATAAGCCCATCGCCTATCCAGGTGAGGATGACATCCGCGATATTAACAGGAGTTCCATAACCTTCAGCGCTAAAAGCTATATGGCAGCCCATTGTTATAGAAACAAGTGTATTTATTAATTCTCTGATAATTTACTTTTTAATGTCACATAGGGTGCCGCGCAACTCGTATTTGGTCAATAATACGACATGGTACGCGTAATCCCAGCAAAGAGCACATTGAAGGAGCAAAGCTGAAACTAGTGCGATTGAAGGAACAAATTCTTTTGAATCCTCAAACTAAGTTATGCCCTGAAGAATTGGCTCGGCTTCGTCTTTGGCATTTCAATGTAAGCAGTCGGGAAGAAAAATACCTTACCGCTGAAGGTGAGGAAGAACTAATTGCTTTGGCAGAGCGCATGCAGAAACGTTTTCCAGATTTGTTGCCCGAACAATACCATCCTAGTTTATATTATTTCAAATATACAAAGACGCAACGCACACTAAAAAGCGCACAGAGTTTTACTACAGGTCTTTTCGGAAGGCATGCCATCGGAGCTGTTGAGTATCCAGAAGCCTTGCATCAAGATCCAGTGCTAAGGGTAAGTAATAAAATATTTAATATATAACTGCCGAAATACATACAGTAAATTCAAGCTAAGATACATTAATATACATATCTGTGGACATTTGACAAAACGGGGGGAAACTTTCCCTTACGAGCGATCGTTGTGTGCGTAGTAGCGGAAGGGGAGGAGGCGTCAGGAGGGTACCGCCAAGGGTATATAACATTTCTTGTGCATAAAAACTAAGACTAGGATCTAGAGGCTTCTATTGAAAAATTTCATTCTGCGTAGGCGGCCCTCGGCCGCTCTTAGGAATTATAATCCTTACAAAGTAGAATTCTCCTTTCTGTGTTGCCGAAAGAAAGGGCCGCAACACCTTTTGCACAGAACACCTTTCTGTCTTGTCAAAAAATTCCTTGTCGTTTAAAGAATAAAGGGAATGCCGCATTATACTAAAGATCATGAGATATATACATCATCGTAGAGTTTCCTAAGCAAAAACGCGGCAAGAAAAAGTGAACGTGATCCATCCCCTTTTGCTGAGTTTAATGGTAAATTTTTTTGGTGCAAATTAACAGCGGCGGCACTGGGCTAAACGTGGAATTTTCAACATTTTCAAAAGCTTATATTTCGAAAACTATTGAACCGATTTTCAAAATATGGACACAGTTGGAAAGGTGATTGGGGGAACTTTCATTCGATATATGGATATGTATTTATGTATATAATGCTTACATATTTTGAGAAAAAGTAAATTATTATTATGGCATTTTTTTTATATGCATACGCAGAAAGAGCCCAAAAATATATTTGAAATAAAAGCTTTTAAAAATTTTGAAAATTCCACGTTTACCGCCGCCTCTGTTAATTTGCACCAAAAAATTGCAATTTTTCTTTTCTTTTCTAGCTCAACGGCCCCCATTCTTTAGGTGTTCCAAAAACACTATCAGCTGATTGCCAAAAAATGCCTACAGCTAAGATAGCCTGTGTTTTGGCATTCGCTCTTTTACAATTTCTTTCATTTCTATTACAATTTATTCAAAATACACTAACACACTGAACCAAAAAAACAATACACTTACCAAAAACACACCTACAGCCTGTCAGAGATAACGGTAAGAAGGACAGTTACGGTACTTACGAACTGTACGATGGTTTTCATATGCATGATTCAATAACTAAAGGTTTGCTCAGTAGTGCCTATTATAGTTTTGACACACAGTGCCTTACTAAGGGGGTCGATTTTGTCAAGAATCATCTTAATATATAAATATTAAGGCGAATTAATATAAGGTGATAGCAGGAGTACAAAAACAAAAATTTACATGTATTTTGTTTTTGCTTAGGCGGTATAAACTGTCAAAATCTGTAAGAGTGTGTGTAGAAATTCAAACAAAATTTTTCAATTCGATATCAGAAGCCGTGCGGGGAAACACATACACAAAATCAGCTGAGCTAGTAACACTACCTTATATAAATTCGCCTTGGTAAATATTTTAGAAATAAATTATAGAAAATAATGATTAGAAGCATGTTTTATTATTCCAATATTTTCGTTCGTGTTCTTGAACAAAAACGTACAAAAATATATAAGAAAATATTACCCTATCTTATTGTACGCCCCCTCAGAAAACCGCGAGACGATTTCATATAAGGTGGTGTTACTAGAACAGGTGGTGTGAATTGCTCTGGTACCGAAATGTCAAAATTTTATATTCCGCTTGAGTGTGTGAGCGAAAGAGAGCATATGTATTTCTTATTTATTCCTTGAGAGTAGAATAGCTAAAAAGGGGCGTTTGTGCACAAAAACAAACCAAATACAGGCACCTTATATAAATTCGTCTTAGAAAAACCAAATAACCGCAAAAAATACAATATGATTCATCAATCAATCATTTTGGATAGCGTATATCAGTAAAATGAGTTGTGAGTTGTTGAGTCATCTCCAGTTTAGAAATTTGAAAAGATGAACTGGCAACTCTACCAACTGCAACCGAATTGCATGTTGACGTACAAAACAGAAAAGACGCGAACTGCCAGTGAAAGCAAAGCAACGAATGAAAGTGGTGTAAACGTCAAATTCGGTAAAGAAGTGAAAGAATGCTGCGTATTTTTCCGTCTAACGTGGTTTTCAATTAAGAATAAAAAAGTGCTCATAATTAAATTGAACAAACGCATTTAAGTTATCCAGTGGATTTAGGATGCGTAACAAATGATTTACAACAAGTAAAACAAATAAATTTTCAACCGAACGAATACAAATTTCTTGCGTGCTGAGCTGCTACTGCCTAAAGGGCGGGGGCAAGCAAAAAAGCGGCCTGTGAACGGCGTAATAAAGTCCTTACGATATAGGTCGACAAATCTGAAAAGTACAGACGCTGCTATAATTTTGGATATCGCAGGACTACTTCAAATATAATTGCTTATATACAGGTCAATTCTGAAAATTGTAACCTTGGAAATTGTTTTTCATAAGCAGAATCGGATTTAAAGTCGGCCACGGCCATTATAATCAACTATTTCGCTGGATATTCTTGCTTTTCGAGGTATATATAAAAAATTCTATAGTGCTCGTGCTAAATGGATAGTGGACGGAATTATGGGCGTCTTGCTACTTCATTTGTCATCGGAGGTGTCGGCAGTGGAGGCGGTTGTGCCGGCAGTGGCAGCCGCAAAACTTCAATGTCTGATAGTCAACAAATGTTACCAATGTTGCAGCAGCTGACAAATGGGTCCTTTGGTATCATAGTACCTGATAAGCATTGCCCACTTTGCTTTCAAGCAAAACGACATCAGGAAAAGATTGAGGGCATAAGGTGCAAGCCGGTTGCTTGGCGCATAAGAGAGCGAATGAAAACAGCTAGTGTTGTGTTAGTGCTTTGTCTGAACATAGGCGTTGATCCACCAGACGTCGTAAAGATACAGCCCTGTGCACGTTTAGAATGCTGGGTCGATCCCTCTTCGGTATCGGCGCCAAAAGCAATGGAATTGATTGGAAACAATTTACAAATGCAATATGAGCGTTGGCAGCCACGCGCACGCTATAAGAAATGCCATGATCCCACAGCTGAAGACGTAAAAAAGCTGTGTACATCACTGCGGCGCAATGCAAAAGGCGAGCGCATACTTTTCCACTACAATGGGCATGGTGTGCCTAAACCAACTGCTAATGGCGAAATTTGGGTATTCAACAAGACATTCACACAATATATACCTTTGAGCATTTTTGAGCTACAAAGCTGGATGGGTGCTCCATCAATTTATGTTTACGATTGCTCTAACGCTGGTATAATTATAAATTCGTTTCAACAATTTGCAGAACAGCATGAACGCGATTTAGAAAAATCGGGTCAACGCGGCGGTCCTGGACAGCCACCATCTATATTAACACCATTTGTTAGCTATAAAAATTGCATACATTTGGCCGCATGCTCTGTCAATGAGATATTGCCTATGAATGCCAATCTCCCAGCAGATTTATTCACATCCTGCCTAACCACGCCAATAAATATCGCCCTTAAGTGGTACACAATGCAAGAGAAGTTCGAGCTGGTTCCGCTCATACAGAGCGAGCAAGTCGACAAGATACCAGGGAAAGTAAATGACCGGCGGACAATGATGGGAGAATTGAATTGGATATTTACTGCCATCACTGACACTATTGCATGGAATACTTTGCCACGCGATCTATTTCAGCGTTTGTTTCGCCAGGATTTGCTGGTCGCCAGTTTATTTCGTAATTTTCTACTCGCCGAGCGTATATTACGTTCGCATGATTGTATCCCTGTATCGCATCCGGCATTACCGCCATGCTTCCGTCATCACATGTGGTCCGCTTGGGATTTAGTCGTGGATTACGCATTGCAGCAGTTGCCTGAAATATTGGAAAAAGGTGCACCGTATCGGCAGTTACCATTTTTTGAACAACAACTAACGGCGTTCCAAGTGTGGCTAGATCGAGAATCCGAATCGCGCTCTCCGCCAGAGCAGTTACCCATTGTACTACAGGTGCTGCTTTCACAGGTGCATCGATTGCGCGCCCTAGAGCTACTTGCACGTTTTCTTGATCTCGGCCCATGGGCGGTAAATTTAGCACTTGGTGTGGGCATCTTTCCCTACGTACTTAAACTGTTGCAGAGTTCGGCGAAGGAATTGCGACCGGTGCTCGTTTTTATATGGGCAAAAATTTTAGCAGTGGATCCGAATTGTCAGGTAGACTTGGTGAAAGAACATAAATACTTTCTGTCTGTTCTGCAAGACACAACCGTATCCAAGGAACACCGTACGCTGTCTGCGTTTGTGTTGGCTTGCATTGTGAACGACTTTTTGCTGGGCAAAACAAGCGCTTTGCAAGGTTCCTTAGTGTCGATATGCCTGGAGCAACTGAACGACGAGAGTTGGCTACTTCGTCAATGGCTAGCTATATGCCTAGGTAATGAGATTGGATAATTGTTTAATTTTTATTAAAACCTTGCTGGACTTTTGGTGCTGTGCGGAGGTGGTAACATTAATAACGTTCAACTTTGTATAATATATAATTGATTCTCTGCTTCTCCACATTTAAGGAAACCAAAAGTTCTTGCAAGAGTACATATGCGACATCTTGATACTACTTTTTCATAACATACTTCTTAACTACTCTTACTCAATTGTCTTAGGCATGCTTTGGCAAAATTTCGAGAAAGCTAGATGGTCCGGCGTTCGAGATTTGGCACACGAAAAACTATATCCCCTGCTCAAAGATCCAATACCAGAAGTTCGCGCAGCTGCTGTTTTCGCATTGGGCACATTTATTAGTTCAGTGACTGATCGAGAAGAGCACGCAAATAATATTGATCGGATAATTGCCATTACACTCTTGGATACTGTGGGGGAGGACATGTCTCCTTTGGTGCGCTTGGAGCTGGCTGCGGCCCTGCAATGGATGGTGTTGCTGTTTGAATCGCAGTTCGTAACGGTGTACATGCAGGAGCAAATGAGTAGTTCGAGCCCTAATTTGGCGCTGACAACATCAGTTAGCGGCAGTGAGCGTAGTGCCAGTGTAGCCCATAGTATGGCTGGTGCACCCAGTCCAGCGGTGGTGCACCATTCTACACACAGCTTAGAACGTCACGTTTCTATGCGGCGAGGTGCTAGCTCAAGTTCGATATCTAACATGGTCTCCACAGCCATACCATTTCAAGCGATATTTTTACGATTGTGGCAAGGTATTTATAATCTTGGCCATGATCCATTTCCGGAAGTGGCAGAAACAGCACAAAAAATTATAGCTTACGTACGTGATAAGTCGGTCGATTTAATCACCGCCAAAGAGGCCACCAGCGACAAGTGCAATTCGAGTGTTAGCTTACCCCCGAGCCCGTCAACACGCGGCAACTTTTTAAGTGGTGAATCACCACCAGTAGGTGCCGGTGTACAGGTGGGGCATCAAAACGCCAGCAATTGGGCGAATAAGCTTCGACATAACAAGCTTTTAGCTGCGAATGTGATGAACAGCGCTGATCATCAGGCGCTATTACAACGTAAATTACGTACTACTTCCATGGGGGATGAGACGGACAGTTGTGTTCCACTAAACGGAAGCCGCAGTGCTGGCTTAATGGGTTCCGGCATTGCAGTCGGCGCAACTACAAGTTTGCACATGAATACAGGTGGCAACGGTGGCGGTGGTGATGGTTCACATTCAGCGCGCAGCAGTACGAGCGAAAGCAACTATGAGCCGAAGTCGACAGCGCTGAAACCGATCCTGCAAACCGAGTTCATATCATGGGCTAATTCGTACTTTATGAGACCCGGTAAGAATCGCTACGCCTCCGCCGAGGGTACGGAGGGACAACAGGTATTTCCCGCAGATACGAATTCTCCTGAATTGCGCTCCCGACAATTTCGTTTTTGCCGCAATGAAATAATGCGGCGACAGTCCAAGGACCAACTCATGCGCGGCTGCCGAATTGACACGCAGACTTGCATGCTAAAGACCCAACACACGCCTGCCATTGTCAAATTGCTGCCATATGAAACACAGCTCGCCGTCGCTTACAAGGAGAAAGTACTAGTCTATGATTGGGTGCGCAATTCAGTGCGCTCATATGTGCCACAAGCCAGCAGCAATCACATCGGCGAGTCGAGCGGTTCATCGTCGTCGCCATCGGCGCACATGCAGCACCATCAGCAACAGTATCTACAGCAGCAACAACAAAGTTTAACCGCTCGCGTTAGTGCCATTGAATTTCTGAATGCACATGACATTGGCTTGATACTGGCAGGTCACGAGGATGGCGTTGTGCGTGTATGGCAACCAGGTACTGAGGATCAACCTGAGTCACAGCTAATAACTGCCTTCGAGGGTATCCCCGCTATGAATGCTGCTTATAATGGTTCGCACGGTGGCAGTGGTGGCGGTGGTGGTAGTGGTACTGGTTCCGGTTCCGGCTCTGGTTCGTCTTCGTTGAAACACCGACGTGACTTGATGCGTACCGGCATAGTCACCGCTTGGCAGCAATGTAGACAGCACCTGGTTGTGGGTGGTGGTATTTCGCGGTTCCTACGCATCTGGGATGTAGAGCGAGAGCTGAAACACGGTGACATACCGATAGGTAGCGAGGCGTGCGTGCGCGTATTGGCGCCATTCTCCTATAATCTGAATAGCAGCATTGTGGTAGCAGGTTGTTCTGATGGCAGCGTGCGGCTATTCGATAAGCGTCTAGCGCCACAAGAGGCGCGAATATGCGTCTTTCGCGAACACATTGGTGCCATACTATCCGTTTGCCTGAAGGAAAACCAACCCACACTGATCACAGGTTGTGCACAGGGACGCGTGCGTATCTTTGATTTACGACAAGCAGCTGCTGTCTCCAGCTGGGAAGCGGGCTCCGATGTGGCCGTAATCGCTAGTCATGCATCGGCGGATATTGTAGCGTGCGGCAGCGCGCAAGGCATTGCGCTACATCAGGAAAGCGGACGAGCGCTGAATACGTTGCGTGGCACCGAGGGCTTTATGGGCACAAAAATCGGCTACCCGACTTGCTTGTCGTTCCACGCGCACAAAGCCGCCTTGGCGGTCGGTTGCGTGGACAACACGGTCGTGGTGTATGAACCTGTTGCAGGTACATAAGAAGAGAAAATTTAAATTTTATGACAATATCATGATGGAAGAAAGCCAAGCAATACATTTACAAATCGTTGATGTTATCACAGTTTAGTATTTTATTATTTTTTGTGATTGAACTATGTATTTGCATGTTTAGGTTTTGTGGAGCTCGTCAAAATGTGCTTCAATATGAGTTTCTAGCCTCACGTAGCGAACACTAATTTATTTATTTATATTTTTTTACTTTTTAAATAATTTTTAATAAATTTTTCTTTACTTGCAGTTCTATAAACTTTGCAAACGCTGGAAGGTCGACGTTGATAAAAATCCAAAGACATTTGACAATTCTGAACGTTTTCTGCACGAACCCGAAATGATTGATGCCGTTAACTTTATTCGTCGTCGCACACAAGTCAAAAACATTACAGCCGAAGAGGCGAAACTTATTTATACTATTTGCGGTTTTGAGACAGCTTGGAATCATCGCCGAGATCTATCGGTGTGGTGTAATCTCTTTAATCGGGACACAATCAAAGCATTAGAATTTTTCGAAGATCTGGAGTATTATTGGAACGATGGTTATGGTTATGAACTGACGCATCGCATGGCCTGTGCTGCAATGGAAAATATGTTTGAATATATTGAGTAAGTAGCACTCATCTAGGCAGGAAAAGCGACTACTTAGAGTTCCAATTCGCCCTAGGCTCCCATTACTTTTTTAAATTGTATAGTATTTTGCACTTTGTATAATGAATTTGCTCCATTGCCTTGCAGCCCGAATTCGCACAAACCAAATGCCACATTTTACTTTACACATTCTGGCACATTGCTGAAGGTTTTGGCACACCTGGGTCTCTACAAAGATGCAGAACCTTTAACATATCGGGACTTTAAACGTGAACGCGCTTGGCGCACTAGTGTGATTGACGCGTTTGCTACCAATTTAGCTTTTGTGCTATATGAGTACGTACAACAAAAAAAAAAAAAACATTTTTATTATATTAAATTTTGTGAAAATATTTCAGATGTAATAGAGAAAATGGTTCAATGGTTTTAACATTGCATCAGGAACGCCCGATTCGGCTACCCGGCTGCCCACAGGATCAAGACCTCTGCAGCTTAAAAGCGTTAAAAGATCAGTATACCCAAATTATATCAAATTGCAATTTAAAAGAGATGTGTCACATTGACCGGGAGTCGGACGAAGTTTGAAAGAAAAATGAAATAATCAGATGATTCAGTGCAATCAAAACAGCGAGAACAAACGTAAACTTTCCTTAGACAAATATGAATGAACAAAATCAATATACAATATAATTAAATTAAGCTTTTATTGTACGATAAAGTGACACTCCTTTTGAGTCGTCATCTAACTGTAATTGTTAATTGTTGTGCTTGAAAACGTCAAATGTCTTGAATTAACAAAAGTGCGAAAACACCGCCCAGAATCTAAAAAAACCGCGACGCAGCGATATTTTGCTTATACAAACACACATAAAATTTGTAATGAAATCAAGATTGCATATACACACCAACTTATATATATATTTATATATACATACATAGTTATTAATAGAACATACATACTTATTAATTTAGACGAAATGAGAAAAAATAAGTATACCTTCTTTATACGCCCATATACATATGTATACATATACTAATTGCTTTGCATATGGAATTACATACGTTAGCTAACCCATATTCATCTAGTGCACAAGACGCCTAGCTAACGCGAATAATTTAAATATTTTGAAACTTGGAAATAACAAAAAACGCGTGGCAGCAGCTTTATCGTCGCTTCATTTAAAAGCACTTCACTGAATATCTAAGTTACTTGACAACTTGTAAATGAATGCACTTTCTCTAAGTTATATACATATGCATATGTATTTTTGCGATCACAGTAAAAGCGCATATAGTGCGTGTTTCAGTGGCGGATCCAGGGGGGTTTTGGGTGTTAAAACAACGCCCGTGGGTCCGCCATTGACTGACACGTAGTTTAACAAATTTCAAATTTTGGGCGAACAGCATTCATGTAGCCGATCCGAAGGCTAATGTTAAATTAAATATACATATATCCTTTTGGAATTTCTGCATTTGGCTATGGGCATATACATATATCAGTTTGCTTGGAAAAAATTTGCGAAAAGTCGCATACACAACTAAGCATATACATATGAATGTATAAGGACTACATTAACAAACTGAACCGCAAACAGCACACGCAGATTAACAAGAAAAATAACAGCAAACAATTTGTTAAATTAAAAAAAAATATATATATATGTGCAAATCAATTGTTTTATAGAACTTGCGCAAATTATACATATGTATTGCATACAACAATTTCTTTAGCAAACATTAGTGTTAGGTAATTAACAAACAATTAGTAAAGTAATTAAATTTTTATTTTAATATTTTCGCGAAATAAAAAAAACAAAAACAAAATTCGTTATAATAAATTGCTTGTGCTGTATTCAAACGAAAGGTTCGTAGCTGTTTTAAAACAATTATTGTTTGTTATTGTTTTTGTGTATGTAACTAAATCATCCTTAAGTTTAGTGATTAACTGGGTTTATATATCTATTACAGTAAAAAGTGTTCAAATGATAAAACTAATAATTTGATTTCATTAAACAGGCCTCCAAGAGTTTATAATTACACAAATATATTAAACACACATATGTACATATTATTAGTTGATACTTCTGATAATTAATTGCAATGTATAAACTACTTAACTAACTTCTGCGAAAAATAAACTAAGTAAAGTAATATTGAAAAAAAAACAAAAAAATTAAAAACACCTTTTTAATCCGAAAACCGTAGAGCATTTTTTCAAGCATCCAGGCATAGTTAGCCATTTTACTTATGGCCTGGACAAAGCATAAAATGTATGTATCTGGCCATGGGAAGTCTTACTCCTCAGCAAACTTTTCAAACTCTTTGATGGATCGCAAGCTATGAGCGACGATAGGAGTGATGAGAAAAGCAAAGATAAAAACGATGAATAATATACACATTTTTGAATGTATCAGGCACGTATCGTCGCCTGGGTAAAAGATTGTCGTATGTTGATTTCGGCAGGTTGTGGGAAATCGCGATTGAAGTTTGGAATGCAATTTCTCAAAAACGCGAAAATAGATATTCTCCAAAGTCGCTGAAAATGTTACTAGTTCAAAAAATTCTTAAATTATCTAATTTTTAATGTTTAATATTAATTAGCTTTGAGTTTATGAAAGATTTTCTTTAGTAAAATTTTGTCGTAAGCGTCATTTGTCCACAATTTGGCAGCCACTTAAAAAACAAAAAAAAAATAATAATTTTCCCCAGCGGCCAAAACTCCCCTAATCCATTACAAAGTGGGGTGTGCGGTACGTATACGTAATGTCAATTCAAAATTACTTTTCTGAAATTACAGCCCAAGAAGGGTTTAATTAATTTAATTTTAATTTAGTTAGTCCACGTAAATTTTTTGAAGTTTTTGATTATTTTTTAATCACATAAAAGTTTTTTACCAACTTTTTCATAGTTTATTTTAACTAAGTCTGATGCTCTGTAAGGGAAAAGTGTTTTTGTACCAACATTTATAGATTAAAACATGCTATTGAGGGACAAAACAGTTCTCGGATTTCCAAATTTTTGTCATCAAAACTTAGTCATAAAATATTATTAGGGTTAATTTTTACCCAATTCGAGTCAACTTTTACACTTTTATTTTCCTCCGCTGGGGCAGGCACCTTGCCGTTGGTGTGGAGGCTTAACTGAATCACCAATCAGTCCTTCCCTGGCCTGGGGTAACGCAGCCGCTTTGCAGCCGCTTTTGCAGCTTCTGCGCTACCCCTTTTCCAGCTTAGGGCTGCTGGCGAACAGCGACCAAGGACTGCCAACCCCCTAATCCAGGGTGTTACGCGTTACCGTGCCTATTGGACGATTTGCAGCCAGGGGGGTCTAATTTCCGCTGTATTATAACGGAGCCTTCCTGAAACCGGGCCGCCTCAGGGAGTAACGGTGGCCTTACCGTGGCAAGGGGCGCTACTGCGGTGGACTATATATTTCCCCACATAATTTTTTGACCACTGGGCCCGCCTCGTCGGGCAGGTGGTCGTACGATCAAGATGAATACAAATAAAAACAAAAACATAAATGACGAAAATAATGAAGATGAATGGAAGTTGCTCGTTAAAGCTCTTAGGAGAAGAGAGGGTTACGACTCCAACAGTGATGAGAGCTCGGCAGGAGAGAGGGAGCTTTCAGCAAGCCCTAGCAAAGAAGCGGAGAGAGCAGAGGCCAAAAAGGCGCGGAAAAGAGAGCGGAAGAAAGCTCTATCGCAATATAAAGCGGCACTGCGCATAATCCAGCGCTTTGGAGCCGTGGTTTACCCGACAAACCGTGAGAAGGAGCGCTTAGCGTGGGAAAGAGAGACGGTTAGGTCAGAACGTGCACAGTTCGATAGAGAACATTATGCTACAGCAAATCGGAGATACCCTAACAGTATAGAGGAGAAGCACGCTAAAAATGATAGGCCGGATATCAAGCGGCAGAAAAGATTTACATACGACGATAAACCGCTTCACAAGGCAGTAAGGCGGGAGAGCCGCGACGACAATGATCCGTCGACTTCGAAGGCGGCTTTGTTAAAGAGCAGCGCGCAAGCTAAGAACGGCGAAGATATAGATGGGATCCCAGATTATGTAGGATTAAGTGAGGTAGCCGAGCAGCACCTGACTGTCGCGCTGCTTGATCATAGTGATCCCTATGGCAAGATGACCACTAAAAAGTGGAATTCTGTAGAGGGTGAGCTATTGAGTCTAATGATCAGGCAAATGCATGAAGAGCCGGACAAACCTATGCCTACATTTGACGGTGAAGGCTGGTTTTACGGGGTCAAGCTCCTTAAATGCAAGGACAGCGCAGCACTGGAATGGCTAAAGCAAGCAGTTCCAAACCTACAAAGGCAAGGGGACAATGCACACTTAGAAGTGGTGGACAGAGTTCTGATCCCCACAATTCCGAAGGCGAAGGTATGGATCCCCTACGTGGTGAAGTCGGATTACGCCCTGCGCTTGTTACAGGCACAAAATCCGAATATACCAACACGGGATTGGAAGGTACTTCACGTATCTAAGACGACGGATGAGGGCCAGAGCTACATACTCCAAATCAACAAAGAGGCTGAAGACTTGTTGTACCCAGAGTATGGCAAAATGTCGTGGGGTATGGGAAGCGTATATTTGCGTCTGGAAAAGCGTAACCTAAAAGACGATAACACAAATACGCTAGAAGTAGGAGAAATCGAGAAAGATCTAGGTTTCGATAACGTGACTGGCCTGAAAATAGTGGACGAGGCAGCTAAGGATGGTGATGAGGTACTAGAAGTGCAGAATGAGATGAAGGACGAGCGACACGCTGATGCTGTGGGTCCTTCAAGTAAATCTTCAATACAATAAATTGGCTTCGAACGAGCTCCTCATAACGGTGGATGAGGAGTTGTTCGACGTGGGCTTGGGCCAAGAGCTTCGACTTGCGGCTGGAGGGGGGATATCCGCACTTAATTCAGCGAAGTTCTGCTCATACTACATGAAGTTAGAAGGCAGGGTAAGAGCTATGATTGTGGTAAGAAAGAAGTTGCACTTACCTAATGTCTAATTACAGCACAGAGGACTTGGTGGAAGTGGCTACCGAACGGGAGAAATGGTTGAAGACTTTAAGCGCAGACGACAACAAATAGTAGGGTGGACTAAAACGCCCATCGTACCATCTAGGGCTTTCGCGAAATTAACGAATGGGGTGAGTCACTATCTTATCATAGCATAAACATATAAACCTTTCTTCCGAGCGAGTACTTCTAATAGAAAACTGGTAGGTACTTAGAAGGTCCTCGTCTTTTGAAAATTCCGAATCGAAATTTAATTTTGAGATCACGAAATTAGATAGCGAATGCGCTTCGTCCATTTAAATTGTGTCATAGAGAAAACATCTGTCGTTTTATTTGACTCGATTCGAAATGAGTAATCCTTCGATCACGATTCGGGCCCAGTTCGGTAATCCAAAACTAACCCAGGTGGCTGCGAATTGAAGATGACCTAGAAAAGGCCAACAACCAATTAACACCTACCCTAGTAAATATTTTTAAAGGTTCGTGCCCTAGGGAAACGGCCAAGGCTAAACCAAACCACTTGTGAATTCCAGCGGGATATACAATTTTAGAATGCCTAGTATAGCGGCAATCTTGACGCGGCGAACAGACTACGTGATCCTCCGTCTGGGGTTTGAAAAGTCTCTAGAAGCTAATATAGAGGTTGTCGGTTGGCTCATTTACACAGACGGTTCTAAAATGGACGAATAGTTAGGTGCTGCAGTGTACTGCACCGAACCGGAAATTCAAATGATTTTTTAATATCAACAAGAAGAACAGACTCTAAACTTCTGGTGGGATTACTAACAGAGATTTGTTTGCTAGCAGCGTCAATACTAGGTCTTATAAAAGACAAAAGGTGTAGTAAGTGTAACTATCACGATGAAATTATGGAATATATAATTTTGAGGTTAGGGAAAAATTATGACGTGATGGTTCGAAACGAGCTTCAGATCTGTGTTCAGTGACCCTAAGAAAATATCGAACACAAAGTCTGGTAAAAAGAACCTTTCGCCGATTATTTTTTTGGCCCTGCGTAATCTGTAACCAAAAAGTAGAAACTTTAACACACTTTAAAAAATAGGTCATTATTTCGTTGAGATACTAAAGTAGTAAGCGAAAAAAGCGTATCACACGAAAAGGTACATATCGTCGTTTGAAGTACAAAACCGCGTAACTGACATTTTTCGCCAAAAATTGGATTTACTCACAAAAGCTTTTGGCTCAAGCCTTATCCATTCATTCTGAAATACTAGCCAGAAATGCGATTGCTTTATAAAAACGAGAACCATTTTGAAATATGAGTGTTTTTACTCTCTAGAAAATAATTTATGAAATACGCGGTTTTGTACTTTAAATGACGATATAATATTTGTATGAAAGTAATTACTGTTGGTTTAGGGATAGCCCCATAAATCTTAATGTTTCGTCCCAAGTGATGTACACCTGACTTATTTTCATGTATGTATGTACGCGCCCTGCTTTTATCCTTGTGCTAGGTCAGTGCTTTTTGTTTGTTTTGTTTTGAATTTCCGCAAGAATCTTAGCAACGTTGCCATTGTCATTTTCATATTCCACTTTGATATTTTGAGCTTTTTAAGCGGAAATGCTTCCACACATCTCCCACGTGTTGCACGCTCTTTCGCTTTCTATAGCGCAGGCGCTAAAATATACAAAAAAAAAAAACGGGAAATTGTAAAAATAGTTTCTGTCATCGTCCTGAGAGCACAAACAATAATTGTGCTTTTTACTGAGTTATTAGTAGTTACTTAGTTGCGGGCACGAAATGTTGAAATTTAGTAGCAAATTTTTGTAGTAGAAAATTTAGTAGGCTATACATACCTACTTATGCTATACATATACTTATGTACTTATGTATGTAAGCAAAGTGGTGATGCAAGTAAAATAAAGTGTTTTGCTGTTTTTAATGTTTATACGATAAGTCTAATTCTAATGCAAAATTGGTGGAAATGTTTGATGAAGTGGATTACGAGGCGTTCTTACAATTGCAATCATGTCCTTAGAAGGGAGCATGCATGCCTACTTATTTAAATGAATTTCGATAGAACAAAATTTTCTCCAGCATTAAAATAAGAATTACATGGAAATAAATTGTGTAAGCTGATTAGTTAAGTAAATACATCAATAATGACTGCTGAAGTGACGCTGAGTGCCGGATGTGAATTTCATTAAAGGAGCTGACGGCAAGGAAAAGGAGCAGTCAAAAGAAACATTTTTGTGTGGCAAGGCAATATCCATCAACGTTGTTACTACATACATAAAAGCGCATTTTTACCCACTTTTACACAAGAGCTGCGTTGTATAGGAAATACATATCGCTTTCTTTATTCACATAGAATACACAAAAGGGCAGCAAATTGAAAGGATCCTGACCCAGTTTCAGTAAGAAGCATGTGAGAGTGTATACACTCAACAAAAAAAGACAGCTGGATGGCAAAAAAAATTAAGAAAATTTTTAGATGGTCAGCAGCATAGATAAGAAAATGCAAAAGTGTGACTTTACGCAAAATCAAGCCTAGACGAATTGTTAATGTGTGTGTGTGGGGTGTGTGTAGTCCGCGGGTGTAAAAAAAACCTTACACAACAACTATTGATCTCCCACCAAATGCCAAAGCAAAAAACAACAAGTATATGTACACACAGAATATTTACGCATGAGTAATTAATTAATTTAAGCAAAGCTTATATTATAAAAGTATAATAATTAATTAGAAGACATAAGTAACAAATAATACATAATATACTAAAAGTACAAAAAGTGCAAATTATCAACCTAATTACACACACAAACAATCATACATATATGTGCATACATATGTGCAACAGATCCTTAAAAATTAATGAGACTTCGAATCCTTTGAATTCAATGAAGCCAATGCGATGCGATAGAATTGTCAATTGCAAATCCATATAAGTGCCACGCATAAGCCGACCGCAATTACAACTACCAACACAACGACAAATTGAAGTACAACTCAACATTTGCATTGCATAGTGAAGACGAAATTAGCTGGCCAAAGATAATTAGCTCTTCCCCCAAAATCGGTTTGCTAATCGACAACATACGCGCGCATTCACGCTTTGAGCGCAGCAACTATTAAGTATTTGGTACACTTAAACAAAAATTATAGCTTCCAATCATGCTGCCTTGGTGGTGTTATTTACTAATTGCTGGGCTGGCGATTTATGCCCTTTTCGAGCTCCATTACTTCCTGCGTATGTGCCTTTGTGTAATTTTAGCGCGATTCGTTAAAGGCAAATGCCACATTTTGGAAACGACCAGAGTAGGAGGTATGTATGGATGGATGGCGGAAAATGATATTATATAATAAAGGATTGAATGAGAAGACTTAAAAAAGTTGAGCTAATTTATTTTGCTCGAAAATATAAATTCTTTGTAGTGAATGCGCTGTTTGTAGCATTGGTCAGGTGTGCTATTGAGTTGACAGACTGACTATTAGTGTGGTCTTTAAAAATATCAACATCATGAAAATTTCTAAATAAACAAGTAATGTTTAAGCAAAAACCCAAACTGACTTCAATTCCCATATACAAATTTAAGATTATCGTTAATTTCTTCAATATCCAACGATCGGATCTAAACCACTTTAGTATGGGACACCTTTCCTTTAGAAAAAGAATTATAGAAATCGGTTAACGTAGTCCAAAGTTATGCGGTAACATACATAAAAAAAAAAAAAAATAAAATATTTCAACGAATTGATAAACTTTTCCTTTTTTTGAAGTCGGTTAAAAAACAGGAAGGACAATGCTGTGTTCTTCATGAACATCAGACAATTTTACCTAAACCCATTACTGCATTTTAATTTAGTTGTTTGAGGGCTTAACAACATTTTTATCTTAACTGCATACATAGAAAGAGCAGTTAAATTGAATATTAAAAAATTTGTTAAACATTTTTAAAATTTCGTAGATGTAATCAAAAAAAAAAATTAGATGTTGACATTTTAAATATTTTGCTTAGCATCTCCTACTAAAAATGTCAGGTGTGTGTTATAGTTTTAGGCTTTATGTGAGGGCTACCGCAATCATAAAACACTTTTCATTATTTATATGTTGCCATAATTACATATATGGCACACACTCGTAATCCTTAAAAATACCACTGATGAACTGACGTGGGGAAAAAGCGATAAGGTTACAAAACGCTGCTGCTTAAACGAAGTAACTGAATACCAAATTGAGAATATGCGGGTCACCTAATAAAATCCACGTTGGTGGGTTAGTTTAGGATACGATGCACAGTGGTTCAAAACTGGAATTTAATGTTCATAATTCACTTGAGCCTTCATTTTTCACTCAACTTCTTTAAAATTCCTACTTTTTCCGCACTTTGCACTAAAAAAGTGAATACATACAAGGAAATGAAAACTCAAAAATCGGGCCCAACCTTGCAAATTTTATAAGCTTATATATAAACAAGTAACTTTTAGAAAAAATCCGACTTCAATTCTCATATAAACATATATATACATATATATATATATCTCATGATCCAATGATCGGATCTGAACCAGATTAGTATGGGACCTCTGAGACACTACCTTTCCGATGCAAAACGAATTTTCGAAATCGGTTGACGTGGTCCAAAGTTATGCGGTAACATAAAAAAAAAAAATATTCCGACGAACTGATAACCTCCTCCTCTTTTGGAAGTCGGTTAAACAAATAGTCAAATTGAGTAAAAAATGACGGCTCCAGTGAATTATGAGCAGTAAATGCCACTGTGCGATGGCTTAAGAAGAGGTGTTTGAACTGTTAAGCCTTTGGCTGTGTGTAGAGAAATCTTCTGTCACATGGAGCTAGTGGAGCCACCATGTTTTGCATACCCGGCTGCAGTTCTTCATTTTCGGGCGGGTTATCGGGAGCTAAGGGCCTTGACCGACCTCCTTAAAAAGGTATTATATGCATGTATTTGTAAGCATCCAGTCCGCTGCTTCCTCTACTGCGGCTATCCCTGCTGCGAAAATACTACCGCGATCCGAGAGTTTTGAGTTGAGTTTAATGAAAAGTTTCCCACCTTAAATAATTTTTGAGAACAGCAATAGAACAATATTCTAAAAAAAATTGTTCAATGGAAATTTTAGTAATGTAACGCCAGGTAACGTTACGTCAGATAATTCAGCTGATTAAACAAAAAGGAGACCATATTTTTACATTAACCTTGAACATTTCCAATATTACCAGAGCAACTTTTATACAAATAGTGTTGCCCGATTCGCAGAATTTTGCAATTTTGTAGTCCAAGTCAAAATCCACTTCTGTTTTTTGTGACGCCACGCCAGCGCGTGTGTTTACTAATATCTTTAAATTGCTACTACCAACAGTTGTAATTTTTTTACTGAGTAAGAAACCATTTAATTGCTACGCAAATCTAGAAAAACCTTTTTTATAGTTTGACCTTTTTTTAACATTTCGTCATACAAGTGTCACGTAACGACAGTTTGCAAATACTCATATGTAAAATTTAGAACCTTTCATTGCAGACCCCTTGCACTGATTATGACAACATATATTTTCTATTTACGTACGTATTTAATATTACTAAACCAGGTGTAAAATTTTAAGGACAGTCAAGGTGACGGCGAAGTATTACCTGTAACTATGTATATGAGTACAAAAACATATGTACCCAATAAACATTGTGGGGAACATTCGAAAATGACATTCGATATCCAATATGCATATCGAAGTGAGAACGAACTCATAACCAACCTTAGTTTTCCATAGTTCATAGTATATTGGAAACTATAGTAACATTCTTGAAGGGAAATATGAGACAATCACTCTCTCTCTCATAACGAACGGCAAATACATTGGATAACGAAGGTTCCGTTTTGCTAGAGAACGGCCTAGTTCTCGAATCGAATACTAACTTATGCCACATTCGTTATCGACGGTCAGACTCGAAAAAAGGATTCGTTTTCCAATCATTTTCGAATTGTTAACCAAGCCCAATGTTTGTTGGGTAGGCATAGATTTACATACCCATATATATACATACATATATACATACCTACATATGTATGCAAATTCATACCCATTTAAGACATTCGAATGCTTTTATTGCTGTAGCCACATGCTATCGACACGTGTTTTTGATGCTTATATAAGTAAGTAGTAGTTCTATGAAAATACGATACCTACCCCCAAGTAATGTATGTACTATACTTAAATATACCCTTCAAAGTTCCGAGTACAATTGCAAATAGCAACAATGCCGAAAATAGTAGTTCTCGTAGTTCTATGTAAAAGGCCACAGGCATATTGTTTCCATTTTAATATTTATCAAAAATAACTTTTTTAAATGATTTTTAAAGCTTCATCTGCAGAATTGGGAAGTTTTACAAAAAAGGTATTGTGAATATGTGCCATTAATTTACAAATGGTACACGTTGTTGGACTTCATAATTTACATTCGGCTAAAACTTTTTTTTTTATAAGTTTTATGCATGAAATAAGGAAATACCTATGCATATGAGGATATAATCGAAAACAAAAATTTTTTTGTGTCTTGCCGACACAGTTAGTTTGAAGAAAACGCTTTCAAAAGTTTAATGCTCATTTTACTCTAAGAAGAAGTATCTGCAAATGTGCTCACAATTATGAAAAAATAAAAAAGAAAAAACACTAAAATAGTTTTAGCTTCCTAAAGGGTATGCATATGCGGCGTCGGAAGAGTAGCCTATTCGATTTCCGTTTGTTTTACTAATTCAAATAAAAAACACCTCAGTTATTCTGCTTGCCTTTCTGCACTCTTCAAACATTTTTTTATGTTTACCATTTGAGACTTGTATTTGCTTTTCATACATCGGGTCCGCCTACTTATTTTAACTATACAAAGGCGTGCATATATATACATATGTACGTAAGTATTTACACAAGTGATTAGTTTCAGCCAAGTTCAAGGTAATTGTAGAAGGAATGCCTGTTTGAGAAATGTTAAAGAAACGAAGAAATGTGGTTATTGACATAATACTATTAAGCCGTCGCAAACTGAGTTGTTAGAGGTGCACAACTATCATTCGGTAGCATGCACGTGCAATGTAAACACAGCGAAACGTGCAAATGATATGCATTTTTTTTTTTGTAATAAGTAACTGTATGGCAAACCTCTGAGAACATTTCAGCCATGAAAAGGACTTTAAGAAAAACCATTTAACATTCAGAGGCAGGGTAAAACGGCAGCTCCCACCATTTGTATAATAACGTCAAGGCGCGCAATACAAAGCAATGGAAAAATTCGACCAAAAATTTGGCACAGAATTATGGAACGCCAAATATTTATTTGTTTTCTTTTGCTATTGATTTCCCTGTTTTTATTTGCATAGTAAGGCAACATTTTGCCTTTTTTGTACTATACTACATTGCACTATGGGACATTTTACAAGTTTTTTTGTCAAAAATTAATTATGGATATACAAGTAGATGTTTAAAAACATTGTGATAAAGGGTTGATTTTTTTCTTTGTGGGTTTATATATATTTTTTTAAATTTAGGTATTAAAGAAAAAAATGGCAGTTATAAAAACAACTCAAAAATTTGTTATAAAAATTAATATGTATTTAAATAAAATTAATTAGTATTTAAATAACCAATTTTATAAAAGTTAAATAAAACTTATAAAATAACTAATTTTTTAAATTTATAAAATTTATTTATTTTTTTATATTTAATAAATTACTAGACTTAATTATCGCTTAAAACTTGTTTCATTATTTTAGGTTGACGGCAGAGAGTTTGCTAGAAGTGATGCTATGCTATAAAAGACATGCGAAGCAGCAAACAAAATTTTTTACTTTAAACCACTGTCAGTTTTGCAAAAAAAATTAAATTTTTTACACGTAGCTTATACCTACTTAAAAAAACACATATTTTTGTAATTTTAGAAGACACCCCATTCAGAAATATTGCAGAATATCTTGAAAAGAGAGAGCTAATTTCTTTTGAAAAATGTTTCCACTTTTTTTTTTATTTTATTGAAATGAGTGTTTATTATTCTGACTATTTGAAACACCTTCAAAGCTTCGACAAAATTGCCTACGTATACTGTAGAAAAAAACTGCAAAAGACCAAAAAAAAGAAAAAAAATATAGAAAATGAATGCGAATTTCAGCCGCCGCATTTCAATTGAATATACATACATACATACATATGTAGTTCATTTTTTCTTGTATTAGTTGGCAGACCTGCGCTGCGTATACGTAATATTTTTCTGGGACTATTTTGATAGGACAGCTATGCGTATACGTAATGCTGAAGTGTCAGCCATGCCTTATCGTTGCTGCCAATAACTGGTTTGTCTGTCAATTCACAAACTTTCATTACCAAATAAATAGATATCGTTTAATAGGAAATATCGCTTTATTAAATCACTCAAACGAATCACTGACCCTGACATACATACATACATATGTAGATACATTAGGGTGCATCACCACTTCCGCCAAACATTTTCAGAAAAATATTTAATAATAAAATAGATTTACGTGAGCTCGACCGATTTGAAAATATCTCAAAAATTTAATTTTGATTCCGTTGACCTTTTAAGCTTCAACCGTTATCTGAGGTGAGGTGATTTTTGGAAAATAAAAAAAAAGTTTTAAAAATTAATTATATTTATATAAAAATGGATTTTTAGAATTATTTTCCAATTAGTTAAGCTCACATAAATCTTAATATTTTATCGAAATATTTTTGCGGATGTTTTAAAATATAATAAAATTTATAATTCCGATGCAAAAAGCACAGATTTTTTTGTATTGACATTGGAACCTAATGTCTTTTTTTTTGTGTAGCAAATTTAATTAGTATTCCTTACAAATCCCCTCCAGGTCTCTGCCTCACCAATGACATCGATTGGCTGCTTTATCACATGAACAATGCGCGTTACTTACGTGAGCTGGATTTCGCGCGTGTTGACTTCTATGAGCGCACAGATTTGTATCGCACCATAAAAGCGAAAGGTGGTTCTGTCTTTCAGGGAGCAGCTACCATACGTTATCGGCGATTTATCAGACCTTATCACCGCTTTCAAATACAATCGCGTGTAAGTGTGTTGATGAGATAAAAATTGTAACATCAAATCAATTTTGGTATAAACTATATTATAGAATAAATATTTATTACGCTTTTTCAGATCGTCTACTGGGACGATCAATCTGTCTATATGGAACATCGTTTCGTACGTCTCTCCGATCAATTCGTTCACGCCATTGCAATTTGCCGGCAACGCATACTCGATTGCTCCACCGAGGAGGTGATGAGCGACTTATTGGCGCCTAAGGGTATGCAGGCACAAGCAACTCACAATATTGTTAGCTCAACTTCTAGTCTGGACAATAGTGCAGTGACCACAACAAATTTGGATGTGGCCGAAAATGGACAAGCGCGTGTGAAATTGAAACCTGATGTACCACCTGAAATACAAAAATGGATTGAATACAACGATTTGTCCAGCAAGAACTTGCGTAGCAACTGCTGATGCCAATGGGGAGCTAAATTACATAGAGGCAATCTAGATACGTACATACATACATACATCTGTACATAGGTGTGAATTTATATACATATAAAGTGCTTGCTTGGCTTAAGCCTATACGTGTCTACATACATACATATTCCATTGCATACATAGATATACATACACTAACATTATATTAAAGTTTATATGTAAACGTAGTTTCACTTAGTAAATGCAAACTGATATAAGTTGTTGCGAAGAAGAGAACACTTATTTATTTTTTGAGCTAATTTAAGTATGAAAATCTTTATAAATTATGTACACACCTATTGCGAGTGTCGACTGGTAGTAGATAAACGACTATTATTCGATTATCGCTTTTCCGTGGTGCTGTGAATGTCGTTGTCTCGTTGAATAAGCGACGGTGAATAGCTTTTAGTCGCTAATCCTTCAACAAAGAAACAGGTGAAGACGGTGAACGAGAAATCGAAATTCACAATACCATGGAAAAGCGATACTTGAATAATAGTCGTTTATCTACCGCTAGTCGACACTCGCTATAGGGAGGTGGTAATCTTGAATATGTAATTTGTTTTGTAAGAAAATAGAAATGCGTACGGTACGGTGTAAAATCGACGCATATATTAAAAATGCCAATGTGAAAGTTGAACTACCTAATAGATGTGTAAATGTGTGGAAAAGGGTAGACCCCATATTCCTAAATAAAAGAAATTTGTAGAAAAATGCGCACGTTTTATTTGGTCAAGGCGATCATTTGGAAAATTGCGCTTAAAGATATATATATAACTAACGAATTAGGATATCTTTCTACGTAAAGGATACAAATCATGTTTATTTGTTGATATACATAAGTACCATGCTTAAATCAGTAATTAGATCCAGTTTTATACCATTTTGAAGCAAGAAATTATATACCGATGGTCCTCTGCAATAACGACTCAGCTCAAAACTAAACAAAACCCCTCCAGTAGTAAGTAGTAAGGATTAGGCATGGATTAGAGACATGGGGCAGTAAAGTGTTTTTTGTTTTTTTTAGTTTTCAGTAGTGTCATCGACATGTGCGTATATTTTCAAGAGCAGCGTTTAAGCTGTCTTTGAGTGGTTAAGAAATAATAAAAAACACAAATGGGTATTTCCATGAAAATGTAAATCGAAAAAGGGTTATGAAAGCGTGAAACGGTTTTGAGAAGAACTGGCAAACATAAATTATATGTATTTTATTAGTAAAATTAATGTAAGGCAGAAAAATGTGTCACACCCGTTATCACATTTTAATTCAAAATAAAACTAACAACGAATTGCTGCTGATTAAATATGAATTGGTTGTAATGGTCCGTAATTTGACTTTATTCAAAGAATGTCAGATGATGCAATACAAAATAAGATTAAAAGAGCAACAAAACAAAAAAAAAAAATCGGTGATTTTTGACAGACTGTTTTCAGACTTAAAAAAAAAAACATTTTGAAGCTTTAAGAGGAGCTACGGTTCTCATGCAATTCTAACAGATAGCACGAAGGAATACATTAGCAAATTTTTCCCCTTTTTTATCTACGAGCTTGAAATTTTATTTTTTCAGTAAGGCCGATATGTGAACCAGATAGCCTGTTTATTTAGCTTTAATTTTGATTTTTTAAAACCTCCCTTACGGCCGGTTACTCAACTAACTACAGATTAAACATCGTTATTGTTGTTGTTTGTAACAGCATATAAATTCCCAAAGAGTTTCTGGGGAATGATGCTGTAGTGACAGTCCGATTACGTACACCCGACTATCGTTATCGACTCCCTGTTAAATGTTATCGTATTTTAACACAGAGTTCGCAAAAAACTCCTCACTGAGGAATACAATTTCTGCCCTCCTCCTTACTACAACTCAGTTCAAGAGCAATAAATTTTGATATCCTCTTTTGTCAGTTAAAAAAGGAAGATCGCTCTTTACCCAAATTTATGTATATTTAAAATAACTTAGTTTTTCGTCACAATATTTACGCTTCCACAATAATAATATAACTAATAGATTGGCCCTTATACAATATGTTAGTGTTTGGCCGAGCTTCTCCTCCGATTTGTGGCGTGCGCCTTGATGTTGTCACACAGAGGGGAGTGACCTACAGTTTTACGCCAACTCCGAACGGCGATTTTATTTTTATGAGAAACAGTTTTTCAATGGCAGAAATACAATCGGAGGCCGAAAAATGCCAACCTAACAGGAAAACAATTTTAAAGTGAAAGTTTTTTGTAAATTTTAAAGCCTGTTCTTTTACAAAAACATCAAGCTATCAGCGAATAAAATTTATTAATAAATATAGTTGTAAATGGTCATGTGCTAATGCGTAATAATTTCTCTACAAAATGTTTTCATCCAAATTTATGATTCCATTCAGGGACGAAAAAATAGGTACAATTGTACATTTTTCCGACGTTTGCTCACTTAAAGGTACATTGGGTACAATCATATTTTGATCTGATGCATTTTAAGTTTTTTTCTGTTTCCCTTACAGTGCTAATATGTTTACTTGTAGGCCATTTTGAAGAATAAAGAAAAGTGGCCTAAAGGAAGAAATTAACAAAATCATAGTATTGTTATGAAACTTCGATCACCCTATTAATCCCCTACTTGAAAG
>NW_023458556.1:9297994-9305233 GCF_013731165.1 Rhagoletis pomonella | reverse complement strand
TGTTATGAAACTTCGATCACCCTATTAATCCCCTACTTGAAAGTGTGTTGACGCGCCCATGTGTTTCAATCCCAACAATAGCAGCTGCTGAGAGACTGGAAGGCTCGCAACGGTTCTGTCGTATGATTAAGCAACAGCAGAAATTTGTGCGGAAGTAGCGGGATATTATTTGTTTTATGTTTTCTTTATAAGCAATGTTCGCCAATAAAATGAGTTTAGTTGCAGTTTAACTGTCAGCCACACCGCCTTTTATTTTAATTAGGCTCGCCAAAAACAAATTCCTCTCGGGAACCAAACCAGTGTAGAATTTTCGCTACAGTATTTATTCTCTTAAACATTTTACATTGCATTTAGAACTCTTCTATTAATTTTATTGGTCCATACAGTCTGGTGTCTAGGATTTCTTCCTCTATAGTTCAGAAAATAGCTATTTGACCCATATTCGCTTTTTGATTTCTGGAAATATATTTCCAATTCCCATTATATTTTCTAGACTTACTGCACCTATTAAAGGGAATCGGATAAATTAGCAGACTTTCCCTGTTGTTTCAAAAATAACTGAACTTCGCAAAGTGTGTTTTTTGGTATTTTTCGCCAATATTTTTAAGTAGTCATAATTAGACAAAAACAAAGCTTTGCGATTTCCATTAGACTATAGTCTATAGATAAAAGCTGAGTTAAAAAAAAATCCAATCAAGTTCAAAGTAATAATCAACCTTTTATATTCATAAAATTAATAAGAAAAACTACAAATAAATGATGTAACTTTTTTTTTAGCTACAATCTGTCTCATTTATGTAGGTATAATCTGAAATTTCCAATTTTCATCCCTGATTCAATTTATAGTTCATACATACATGGCGTATGAGTAACATTGGGCTTCTTCTAGTTGCAATCACAACCGCAGTGTTGCGCGAATGAATAAATCATCACGTTCGTTGTGAATTTCTAGCAACGTTTTATCAATTAGGAAGTTGCCACAGTTTTGCTAATTTTCATCAGCGCTGCAGTATTGTTGCATTTATTAAGTGCCTCGAACAGGCCCATTCTTTCCTAGTCATATTCGATAAAAAATAAATTATTACGCATTCATTTTACCATTTACAACTTTATTTATCAGGATTCAACAGAACTCAAAAGAATTTACAAAAAAAGTTTTTAAATATTTTCGCTGTTAAAGTTTGCAGTTTTTTCATTTACAATGACCTGATCTAGAGAAACGGTATACAGGGCCGTAATGTACGACTTGTATTGTCCCTACATTGTAATCGCTACTAAAATGTATACGGTTTCAAGGCGGGTACGTTTTACATAGTAGCTCCTATGTCATCTCAATTTCGGAAATACGCAGTGTAGGGTACATTCGAAGAATTACGAATGGCAAATATACCGACAGATAAACCGGCTGTGAGAAATAAGTAGCTTTGTATGAAGGAAAGCATAGCTTAAATGTAATGCATACATATGTACATACATAAATATTTATAAACAAATCTGAATGCGCTCACCACTCTCTCATTTTCTCTTCGTACTCGTGCTCATGCCAAAGTGCAGCGTCGCAGCAGTAAACATTTTTGTGTTTTATTCAATATTAGCGGTGCTTTGGCTACACAGAGCTTCATAAAGTTTTTGTGTGCGGTGTGGAGCGGACGTCGGCTAAGCAGAAGAAAAAATAAATAAATAAAACAGGTGAGTGGTTAATGAGTGGGCAAAATGTATCGAAATGTATTAAAAAAGAGTAGCACTATTGCGATTTTTTTTGTTTTTTGCTTTTCCGTCTTTTACGGCAACTTGCCGTGTGTTGAAAGCCATTGACTCTAGCCACCTGGTTGAGTAAACCTTTGGAAATTGCATAAATTGTATACTTTTTGGAATATTTACATAAATTTAGGGCAAATGTCAAAATGCTTACGCAAACGTATTTACGCAAACCGCAGTGGCAGATTTTAAGAAACGGGTGCAAGTAATTGTAAAGGTGAAAAGGAAAGAGTAAAGTACAACGGTGATTAAAATATTAGCTTCCTAGCCGCCGTTCAAAAGCTTTAGTTTAAACATTTAGTGTCAAGCGCCAAGTGGAAAAGTTTACATCAAAATTTTCCATTTCCAGTTCTGGGCAGCATCAAGTTTTAAAAGTTACAAGTAGTTTTTTTTAGTTGCGAGCTTTTATATTTATTTTGCTCATAAAAATGTATATTATGCGTGTATGGCTCTCACATATTTATATTATTGCTTAATATATATGTATATAAGTAATTTTCATTCTCCAGCACCATGTCCTTCCTTGTCGTTTTACTCATTCTTTACATCATTTGGGATGTCAACTATTTCATTCGCTGCATTTTCACTGTCCTAGCTGGCCGTCTGTTCCAGGGTAAACGCAAAGTCACTGACACCACAACCATCTATGGTGAGTCATAACTCTTTATTTTATTTTTTTAATTTTTCCTTTTAATCCACCTCAATTTTTTTCAGGTTTGTGCACCTCGCAGGATGTCGATATCTTCATTCGTCACATGAATAATGCTCGCTATTTGCGTGAATTGGATTTTGCACGCTTCCATTTTTATGCGCTGACCGGCCTGTACGAGCAAGTACGCCAGCGCAAAGGCGGTGCCGTACAAGGTGCCTCGAGCGTACGCTATCGCCGCACCATTCCCATTTTCCATCCATACAAAATTCAGACAAAACTCATCTGGTGGGACGAGAAGGCAATCTATTTGGAGCAATCATTTGTGACATTGTCGGATGGATTTGTGCGCGCTGTGGCCCTCTCGAAACAATGTATCACCAACTGTGATGTGACGGAGGTGATGAAGACCTTCCCGGAAGCTAGCACGCGACCGGAAATGCCAGCCGATCTAAAGCTGTGGTTGGACTCGATTGAAGTATCTAGTCAGAAGTTGCGCAAGGATAAGTGAATGAGGAGTGTTCTTAATAATGCTGACTTTAGTTTTTTTTTTAAATAATTTTTATGATGTACATACATATACACCCACTTATATACTCATATTTATAGGTAATAAAATTTTACTTTTTTATATTTTCTTGCCAAGTAAAAGCGTCGTGACGGAGAAAAATTAATTTTTTACTTAATTATATGGTCATACTCATTTAACAAGCAGTTGCGTTAAAATAGAAATCAAACAGCTTATTTTCAAGTAAAACTTACATACATATGTACCGAAGTGCTTATTAAAAAAACTCAAAGTTCAATAACACAGTTCGTATTTCAACACGTAAAATCGCAGTGCGCTCGATAAACATTTACCTTAGTACGCTTTTATTGTCTTCCTCAAGCTGAATAAAATTGTTGAATATAAAGTGTTATTCATAAGGCCACAACTAACAACAACATGAAGCGTAATATGTAGCACATTAGTGTCAAAGGTGTTTTCCGTTCTTAAGGCTGGTTTTCACTATGTCAAACTCAGTGGCGTTTGTCATCAAATAAGTGAAAACACATTGTAAAATGGGATTAAAAAGCGGTTTATCGATTGATTTCGATCACGATAGGTGTTTAGTCGCGCTGCTAAAACGGCTATCTGTCAGTTTTTGGCCCATAATATCGGGGCCAACTTTTGGTGCCAAAATATGATGCAGTGAAAACCAGTCTTTATGTATTCGTTTAATATATTTATGCAGAAATGGAAAATTTCAGAGTACTGTCCGAATTAGTATGTAACCATTGCGTAGACTAAGGCCTGAGTTTTTCAACAAATAACAACAAGTTTTGGTGTCGCTTTAACTAGGAGGGAAATAACCAGTCGGTGAACATTTTAAGGACATAATGTCGAGAATGACAACTTTTGAATTTATATCTTTTTGAAGAGTGTGTGCGATATGTGAAACAAGGTGATTCAGAACGCATGAAATGACACAAATTTTAATATTACTTCTGTACGTCTGGCTACCCCACGCACACATGTCACGTTGTGCATCGACCCAGCTGATTCGAATTTCTACTCCAAACGGCTGATTGTTGACTCGGACGGCCGATTATATTGACCCCGTCTAAAATTCTACGAAAAAACAAATTTTCGCTAAAGAGCCATTGTATATATAAATTTTGAGTATATATTGAGGAGTTCCTTAGCCCCACTGCTCAAAAAATCTGAACGTCCGGTACATACACACACATAAATTCAAGGCCATATTTCTAGTAAAATCGCTTAAATTCGACGATTTTTATCCCATGTCATTGAGTATAGGTATAAGTTTGTTAGAAACTAAATTTTCTTTTAGAAAAATACTACATATTTGGCAACTTTCATAAAATTTTTTTTTAAATTAGCGATGGTCAAAGTTGAAATAATTTAGAAAAATTAGGGTTTCTAAAGTTTTCTTTTTTTTAATTGGATGGAAAATAATCAAGCTGTTAATAGATAAGCGATTCAAGTATTAAAATAATGTTTTTTTTTTGTCAAAAACATGGCGGGTTCAGGAACTATGATAAACCTATTTTCATATTGTACTCAACCCCACCTACAACCTACGCTAAGTTTTGTTTCGGGTAGATTTCGTGATTTTTTCTTATCGCACCGTGTTATAGTAATTAGTAACCCCAAAACCCAAAGTTTGTAATTTTTGTTGATATTAAGTGATTTTTTGAATACTCAGCCCGCCATATTGGATTTCCCATTTTGAATTTTTCAAATCTTACATCAAATTTGTAATTAATAATAATATAATAGATTGGCGCTTACACATATGTTAGTGTTTGGCCGAGCTTCTCCTCCGACTTGTGGCGTGCGCCTTGATATTGTCACACAAAGCGGAGGGACCTACAGTTTTACGCCGACTCCGAACGGCGATTGTGTTTTTATGAGAAGCTGGTTTTCATGGCAGAAATACACTCGGAGGTTTGCCATTGCCTGCCGACGGACGACCGCTGTTAAGAAAAAACCTTTTTGCTATATTTTTTGCGATGTTGCTTTGACCAGGGTTTGAACCCGGGTGCTGCGGAGTGGAAGCGCGCACTGCTTACCACTACACCACAGCGGCCGACAAATTTGTAATTAGCGACCCTAAAAATGCATTCCTATATTTCAGAATCTTAAGCTCTCACATATATAGCCTGTGTATCATTACGGGAGCAACGGCAATACGTATGTCCGTCGACTCTACTGAAGGTAATTGCAGAGCTCGAGCCAGTTTGTCTCATCACAGCGCTAGCAACTGCTCAAGAAAAGGTAAAAGAAAGGTCTTATCATCTATGAAGAATCCACGTAGGTAATCCAGAAGACATAGGCTTGCTATCGTTATAGTATCACAACAAGAAAAAATTTGCGGCCCATCCTAATGCATCAAAAAAAAAGTCGAAACTAAATGAGCACACCTTTCGAACATGTTTGATAGGCTACAAACTACTGCAATGGTGAATAAAATTTGTGGAGTGTTTTCACTATGTCAACGTTTGCCCAGCGTCACTACGCGCACGAGTTGAATGCGACGCATCAATGGCAACCGCACACTGTCAATCAAGCAGCAACAAGTAGCCATTGCAAAAACTACAAATACATCCAGTATGCCAGTACGGCGAAGGAATGTATGCAGTTAATGAAATAAATGCAATGTCAACTGAGGCGTATTCAGAAGAGAGCAGCAAACAAGTAACAACAAAATACCTCAGCAGCATCGGCAATAGTATTAGCAGCGAAGATAGCAACAACAATTGCGGCAGCAGATGCTTTTCTAGTCGTGTGTCCGTCCCCCCCTTTATTAGATTTAATATCTGCCGCGTACCTACTAGCAGCGAAGAGCAGCTCACCAACAAGTATCTATTAATCTGGTCAACTGTGAATGGTGGTGGGCTGCTGCGAACTATCAGCGCTACCAAAGAACTTTTAATATATTCAGTTGTTGTTGAATGCTCGTAGCATACGGAGCGGTAGCGCGAAAATACATAAAAATAAAACTTTTGACGGCGAGTTACATAAAGTTACTGGTTTAACTATTTAAGTGCATTCTGAGTTGTATCCAAAGTAATGAGGTTCTGATTGCTCGTTTGTACGCGCAAAAGTGTTTAAAAGTAAGAGGGATTGTATAAAACAAAAAAAAAACATTTAATACATTAAAAATAATAATTATGGGAATTAAAGCGATGAAGAATAAAGAAATATGTAAATATAAGTTTCATGCATAAAATAATGGCAACTGCGATGCAAATATTTAAATTTATGTAAAATTAAAGACACTGAGGGAAGTTGGGTTTCCAATCAGCTTCTATCAAACCGCTGCTTAGCCGTTTCATGGGACCCTGGATACAGAACGAAAAAGGACGGAAATATCTGTCTTGACAATGCGTTTTCGCTGTTTCCTTTTATTTAATTTCCATTATTTTTTAATTAAAATACAGTTCATTCTCTAACAAAAATCATGTAAGCGCAAGTTTCATACTTAGTAGAAAATTAAAAACAAAAATTAACAAATTTTCATCAAAGTTCTTAACCCTTTTTGGTAGAATCCTGGCATGCAGTTTTGCAGCGCAATTAATTCGGAGTAGCTACAAGTAACCGTTGATTTTTGAAAATTTTTAACTGATGCTTTTGTTTCCATATAACGCATGCTCAGCGAAAATGCATTGCCCCTATTCAAGTGCATGGGAGTGTATAATAATGGGATTTTTTTCAGCCTAAGTCTGCCGGCGTGCTTTTTTTGCGCAGTAGCAACCACTCTAACCTAACCTAATTTAGGTGAAATTAAATCGAAAAATGCGAAATGAGTAATTTTTGAAACTTTAAAGAGAAAAAATTTAATAAGATTTACTTACACTAACATTTATGAAAATTTATCGTTATCGATGTTGTTATCGAGTTCGTTGTTGTAATCGATTTATAGAACTATAAAAATTATTTCCGTCATCTTTATCGATATAATTAATTTTATTGCTTCAATTTCGTTATTTACATACATACTTATCGATAACAACATCGATTTTTATCTAAAAGAAAGTTGTTAAAGAATAATGTAGTTTTATTCGGGGGCCGTAACGGTTATGGTCTTTACAATAAAATCATAATTTAACCATTAAAGTTGGACTTCTATTTTTCCGATCAAATTTAGCTGTTATTCTAGGATATTTATTTTATCGATTAATTTTTTATTTTTATTTTTGCGATCATATTATAGCTGCTATTTTAAGATTTCATTTTTAGATCGTAAAAATTTTAAATCGGTAAATTTGACCGCAAAATAAAAATCCGAATAGAAAAATATAAAAATAAAAAATAACAATTTGGG
>NW_023458556.1:9295016-9297984 GCF_013731165.1 Rhagoletis pomonella | reverse complement strand
TAAAAATCCGAATAGAAAAATATAAAAATAAAAAATAACAATTTGGGGATGATCTAAAACCAAAAATCTATATATTTAACAGATATTTTCGGTCCTTGCTTTTATCTAATCTTCAGTTTTTTTTTAAGAAAGATAAATTAATTTCATTTTAACTAATTTATTTCGTTTAGATTTTGTTTGTCATTTACTCACATTATTATTAGCAAAATTTATATAGAACTCTCCATTAACGTATATTTTTTATTAGTAGCTAATCTTTTTCTGCATAGTATTTTAAATTAACGGATGCACTAAAGCGGATGCATCCCATCATCATGCGCCTGTTGTTGTTGGTGTTGTTGTTCTTGTTTTGCTGTTAATGGTTGTTGTTTATTTATAAATATTAGCTTACAGCAACAGCGTCAGTTGATGTCGCCGCATCTCACTTAAATCACTCAAATGTGCAGCTAATGCCGCAAATGTACACAAACAATAGCAAACACATGCATCGCCCCAACAGTAAATAAATAATAAATACAAATTTAACACACGCTTACATTAGATTTGTAAGTGTAAAGTATACGCCCCGCCGTTCTACCGCACCAAATACTCGCGTACGATGTGCAACACATATGTACATACATACATATGTACATACTATGTACACACATACATACTTGTGTGCATATTTATACGTAGATATCTAAAGCTTGATGCGTTGGTTGATAAAAAATGAGCGAATCAGTATAAATGCTAAGATGCAATCAATTTATCAAACGATGAGTAGCACAGCAGCGGCAGCAGAAATTCTGCGCAGTCACATTTTTTTTTCGTGGGGATATGAAACCATGCAAGTATGCGGTGTGTATTTTTTTTTCTATTATTTTGTTGAATGTGCAACAGGTGCGGTTGACTGCAGCGAGTCAATAAATAAGTTCGATACTTTTTTTGGGAGGGAAAATTAATTGACTAACTGAAAAAAATACAAGTGCTTAAAAAATATAGTTTTTCGTAAACTAGGCCATTGTCATTTTAATGATATTTAGTAAAAAAAAACAAACGAATTTTCTTATTTATTATTTAAACAATGCCACTCTGTGACAGTATGAACATTTTCTGTTAACTTTCACCTAAGCAAATTTGGAAATTTTCGAGGTCTCCTTTTTTTTTGTGTGTTGAAGACATAGCATTGCTGCGGTTGCAGGCTATCGATAATCTCTTGGCCATTTCACCACAACAACCAAACCAGTTGTCGCTTGACGTCGCTTTTCCGAAAGTAGCAAAATGCATAAAACAAAATAATAAAACGAAATAAACTGCTGCAGTGCAACTTAGAGCGAAGAAAAATTGCGAAAAGAATGCTGTTTACTAAAACTGTTTTCTAAAGTTCTCGCTAACAGGTAATTGGTAATTTTAGAAAGATCTAAGTGAATGAGCGCACTGCAGCTGCGGTTCCCCGCCTGGGAAATACCATTGCCTCACCATCTCACAGTGGTGAAATCAAAAAGTAGTTCATCCAGTTCTTAACCGATTTGATATATTTTTGAATGAAAGCTGATGAGATCAAGACGAGAGTTTTGCACTTTTATTTGTTTGTATTAAATTTTTTAAGTGCTAAGTGTAGAGAAAGTATCAATTTTGAAGAAAATCGATTCTCCCTGTTCCTGTTAATGACTGTTACATAATAAGAACGCGTTAAAATAATTATAGAGTTTCGACATTATAAAAAAAATTACAAAAGAAAAATTTAAAATTTTATAAAAAATTTTCACAGAAATTAGTTTTTTGCTTAATTTTTAGAAAAATTCTAAGTATGCGGTTTTAAAGCCTATTTAATTTTAGTACAATAAAGTGCAAGTTTCGAGTGTTTAAGATATAGCATTGGTTTTTCTTCTTTGCTCACAATGCTAGACATTTTCTTACACATCTGCAAAGTATGTACATATACTCGGAAAACTGTAGGCCAGATAGTGTAAAATTGTGTTTTTAGTTTTTCTCGCTGAAGGCAGGATTTTTTTTTAACGACTTTGAAGTTTCAATTATATGATTTTTTTTTCATTCATTGCAATGTGGGTATCAAACATAAGTGAAAATCATATAATTTTTTATGCATATATTCGAATTGGTAAAAAATTATCTGGTTAAAATATTATCCTTGCATTTTCTTAAAAATGTATTGAAATGTTTTTTTGTTAAAGGTTTCGCTCCATTTCTTCGTATGAATAATAAAAAATTAATCGTCAAAACTTGTCAACATACATATTTGGCGCTTACATATTTGTTTGGTGGGATCTACCTATCTTTACACGGGCTAAGAATGCAAATGTTTTTAGGGAAAAGCTTTATCCAGAAAGACTCGGAGGTTTGCCATTGCCTGTCGTAGGGAGGCCGCTTTTGAAAAAAAACTTATTTAGATATTGCTTAGTCCCATCCGGTGGTAGTGCCCACCTCTAATCCCTCATTCTTAAATACATACTTATTAGGGTATGAATTACAAATATCTGCAAGCTGGAAATTGAATCAAAACAAAACCTGTATAAGAAAGAATAAAAAAGCTGACCAACCCATAAGCGAATGGCCTTTTAAGTATGCCAAACAAATATCCTTCTTTGTTTGGCAATTTGTGCATTGTCTGATCAACAATCACATCATCGCACTTGCCGTTCGAGCCGTCATTCAAGTATTCTCTTCTCTGGTCACTTGAACCACATGCGGCTAACTGTTCAAGAAGACACTTTACTCTACTTACATACATACGTACGTAAACATACATACATATATATAAGTATGTAACGGGTGATTTTTTTGAGGTTAGGATTTTCATGCATTAGTATTTGACAGATCACGTGGGATTTCAGACATGGTGTCAAAGAGAAAGATGCTCAGTATGCTTTGACATTTCATCATGAATAGACTTACTAACGAGCAACGCTTGCAAATCATTGAATTTTATTACCAAAATCAGTGTTCGGTTCGAAATGTGTTTCGC
>NW_023458556.1:9275902-9294916 GCF_013731165.1 Rhagoletis pomonella | reverse complement strand
AAATTAAAGATTGCACTATTCGACAGTTTGCAGGGTTTTAATCGGTATAAATAAGGCCTGGCAGTTACAAGAAAACCAGGGAGCGGGGGTTAGCATGGTCAAAGTGATAAAAACAGTGCTCGGAAGGTCCTCAGTGCGTTTTCGCGAAATCCGAAGATTTTGTCGCGTTATGTTGCAAAATCCGTACGCAGATCGCAGTTTTTCGTACAAAAGGTAAAGCGGAAAACTTCATTGAGATGTTCTACAGCTCAAACAGCGCCAGACCGAGGCGCAAAGTAGAATGTTACAGCGAAATCCCGCATTCGGAAGTTGTATGAAATCTAAATTAAAAAATACAACTGCATTGTTATGGACTACGAAACCTACTGCTATAAAAATTCAAAATATATTGCAGGTCAAGATTTTTATACTGGTGCAAGTCGTCAAGATGCCCCTGAAAGTTGTAAGCTGAAAAGGAGGTCCAAATTTCCAAAAAACCACATGGTTTGGCAAGCTATTTGATCCTGTAGCCGTAAGAGCAGCCCTTTTTTCCCATCCGGGACAATGAATGATCAAGTTAATCGGGATGAGTGCCTCAAAAGGCGTCTTCTGTCATTTATCAACAGATAAGGAGTAGGCCACTGTTCTAGGCGGACGTGGGAACCTGCCCTTATGCCAAGGACACATTGCCGTGGTATAATGCAAATAACATCTATTTTGTACCTCACGACTGCAATCCACCCAATAGCCCAGAGCTACGTTCTATTGGGGAATATTGGTGAAAAATATTGAAGAGTGCAAAACAAAGTAGTTGTGCGCATCGCGTAAAGTCGATGATGCAGTCGTGCAGAACATGAGGGCACGTGTGCGATGAAAATACCGATCACTTGCATATGGAGCAAATAATAACTAATATTTTAACATTTTAATAACATCTAAACTTCCAAGTTATATAATACAAAAAAAAAATAATTTCTAGTAATAATAGCTAGTTTGTTTCTGGTAGTAATTTCTAAGTGTCGCAGTTTTGGTGTGTTCACCCTTTACAAGAACTACTATTTTCGGCATTGTTGCTATTTGCAATTATACTCAGAACTTTGAAGGGTATATTTAAGTATAGTACATACATTACTTGGGGGTAGGTATCGTATTTTCATAGAACTACTACTTACTTATATAAGCATCAAAAACACGTGTCGATAGCATGTGGCTACAGCAATAAAAGCATTCGAATGTCTTAAATGGGTATGAATTTGCATACATATGTAGGTATATACATATGTATGTATATATATGGATATGTAAATCTATGCCTACCCAATAAACATTGGGCTTGGTTAACAATTCGAAAATGATTGGAAAACGAATATTTTTTTCGTGTCTCACCGTCGATAACGAATGTGGCATAGGTTAGTATTCGATTCGAGAACTAGGCCGTTCTCCAGCAAAACGGAACCTTCGTTATCCAATGTATTTGCCGTTCGTTATGAGAGAGAGAGAGTGATTGTGTTATATTTCCCTTCAAGAATGAGCTGCATTTTACTTTCTCTCGTGTTACTATGGTTTCCATTTTTTTTCGAACCCATCTCGAGTGTATTTCCAATATACTATGAACTATGGAAAACTAAGGTTGTTTATGAGTTCGTTCTCAGTTCGATATGCATATTGGATATCGAAGGTCATTTTCGAACGTTCGCCACAATGTTTATTGGGTACATATGTTTTTGCACTCATATACATAGTTACAGGTAATACTTCGCCGTCACCTTGACTGTCCTTAAAATTCTACACCTGGTTTAGTAATGTTAAATACGTACGTAAATAGAAAATATGTGTTGTCATAATCAGTGCAAGAGGTCTGCAATGAAAGGTTTTAAATTTTACATAGGGGTATTTGCCAACTGGCGTTACGTGACACTTGTATGACGAAGTGTTAAAAAAGGTCAAAATTTCAAAAAGATTTTTCCAGATTTGCGTAGCAAATAAATGGTTCCTTACTCAGTAAAAAAATTACAACTTTTGGTAGTAGCAATTTAAAGATATTAGTAAACATACGCGCTGGCGTGGCGTCACAAAAAACAGAAGTGGATTTAGACTTGGATCGGGCAACACAATTTGTATAAAAGTTGCTCTGGTAATATTGGAAATGTTCAAGGTTAATGTAAAAATATGGTATCCTTTTTGCTTAATCAGCTGAATTATCTGACGTGACGTTACCTGTCGTTACGTTACTAAAATTTCCATTCAAAAAGTATATTAATTCTATTGCTATTCTCAAAAATTAATTAAGGTGGGACACTTTTCATCAAACTCAACTCAAAACTGTCGGATCGCGGCAGTATTTTCGAAGCAGAGATAGCCGCTTAATATAGTATTTATTTGATGAGAAAGAGTAAACATTCTTTGAATTAGTTAATTAACCTGCATTCATTTGCATGCAAGAATCATTTAAAATGAATTTACCCAGAATTTAAAAATTTATAAAACTGCAAACCTAAAATTTTACTAGATACTAAAAAACATTGTATTCTGCGAAAAAAAATTTTATTCTGCGAAAATTTTTTTTATAACGTTTTAAAATTTTTCTTGTGAGTTTTTTTCGTTTTGGGGAAACCCTACAATTGTTTTCAAATAGTGTTTATTATGTAACATTTGTTTACTGGAACAGCAAAATCGATTTCTTTAAAATTTCTCCTTTTTGCGCACTTTGCACTAACAAATTTAATACCTACAATGAAATGAAAAACTCAAAAATCGGGCTCAACTGGTCTCTTGCAAATTTTATAAGCTTATATATAAAAAAAATTGTCAAGACGAGTGAAAAATGAAGACTCAGGTGAATTATGAACATAAAATTCCAGTTTTGAACCACTGTGCATCGTATCCTAAACTAACCCACCAACGTTGATTTTATTAGTTGACCCGCATGTTCTCAATTTGGTATTCAGTTAGTTCGTTTAAGCAGCAGCGTTTTGTAACATATCGCTTTTTCCCCACTTCAGTTCATCAGTGGTATTTTTACGAATTATGAGTGTGTGCCATATATGTATGTAATTATGCCAAAATACAAATAATGAAGTGTTTTATGATATCGGTCGCCCTCACATAAAGCCTAAAACTATAACACACACCAGACAGTTTAGCAGGATAGTAGGAGATGCTCAGCAAAACAATTAAAATGTCAACATCTAATTTTTTTTTTTAATTACATCCACGAAAATTTAAAAATGTTTAACAAATTTGTTAATATTCAATTTAACTGCTCTTTCTATGTATGCAGTTAAGATAAAAATGTTGTTAAGCCCCCAAACGAATAAATTAAAATGCAGTAATGGGGTTAGGTAAAATTGTCTGATGTTCATGAAAGGTCTTCGGCATAGCACTGTCCTTCCTGTTTTTTAACCGACTTCAAAAAAAGGAAAAGTTTATCAATTCGTTGAAAAAATTTTTATTTTTTTTTTTATGTATGTTACCGCATAACTTTGGACTACGTTAACCGATTTCTATTAATTCTTTTTCTAAAGGAAAGGTGTCCCATACTAAAGTGGTTTAGATCCGATCGTTGGATATTGAAGAAATTAACGATTATCTCAAATTTTTATATGGGAATTGATGTCGGTTTGGTTTTTTGCTTAAACATTACTTGTTTATTTAGAAATTTTCATGATGTTGATATTTTTAAAGACCACACTAATAGTCAGTCTGTCAACTCAATAGCACACCTTACCAATGCTACAAACAGCCCATTTACTACAAAGAATTTATATTTTCGATAAAAATAAATTAGCTCAACTTTTTTAAGTCTTCTCATTCAATGCTTTATGACATAATATCATTTTCCGCCATCCATCCATCCATACATACCTCCTACTCTGGTCGTTTCCAAAATGTGGCATTTGCCTTTAACGAATCGCGCTAAAATTACACAAAGGCACATACGCAGGAAGTAATGGAGCTCGAAAAGGGCATAAATCGCCAGCCCAGCAATTAGTAAATAACACCACCAAGGCAGCATGATTGGAAGCTATAATTTTTGTTTAGGTGTACCAAATACTTAATAGTTGCTGCGTTCAAAGCGTGAATGCGCGCGTATGTTGTCGATTAGCAAACCGATTTTGGGGGAAGAGCTAATTATCTTTGGCCAGCTGAATTCGACGTCTCTATGCAATGCAAATGTTGAGTTGTACTTCAGTTTGTCGTTGTGTTGGTAATTGTAATTGCGGTCGGCTTATGCGTGGCACTTATATGGATTTGCAATTGACAATTCAATCGCATCGCATTGGCTTCATTGAAATCAAAGGATTCGAAGTCTCATTAATTTTTAAGGATGTTTTGCACATATGTATGTACATATATGTATGATTGTGTGTGTGTAATTAGGTTGATAATTTGCACTTTTTGTACTTTTAGTATATTATGTATTATTTGTTACTTTTATGTCTTCTAATTAATTATTATACTTTTATAATATAAGCTTTGCTTAAATTAATTAATTACTCATGCGTAAATATTCTGTGTGTACATATACTTTTTTTTTTTTTGCTTTGGCATTTGGTGGGAGATCAATAGTTGTTGTGTAAGGTTTTTTTTACACCCGCGGACTACACACACTACACACACACACATTAACAATTCGTCTAGGCTTGATTTTGAGTAAAGTCACATTTTTGCATTTTCTTATCTATGCTGCTGACCATCTAAATTTTCTTAATTTTTTTCGCCATCCAGCTGTCTTTTTTTTGTTGAGTGTATACACTCTCACATGCTTCTTACTGAAACTGGGTCAGGATCCTTTCAATTTGCTGCCCTTTTGTGTATTCTATGTGAATAAAGAAAGCGATATGTATTTCCTATTCAACGCAGGTCTTGTGTAAAAGTGGGTAAAAATGCGCTATGTATGTATGTAGTAACACCGTTGATGGATATTGCCTTGCCACACAAAAATTTCTTTTGACTGCTCCTTTTCCTTGCCATCAGCTCCTTTAATGAAATTCACATCCGGCACTCAGCGTCAGTTCAGCAGTCATTATTGATGTGTATACAAATGTATTTACTTCACTAATCAGCTTACACAATTTATTTCCATGTAATTCTTATTTTAATGCTGGAGAAAATTTTGTTCTATCGAAATTCATTTAAATAAGTAGGCATGCATGCTCCCTTCTAAGGACATGATTGCAATTGTAAGAACGCCTCGTTGTCCACTTCATCAAACATTTCCACCAATTTTGTATTAGAATTAGACTTGTCGTATAAACATTGAAAACAGCAAAACATTTTATTTTACTTGCATCACCACTTTGCTTACATACATAAGTACATAAGTATATGTATAGCATAAGTAGGTATGTATAGCCTACTAAATTTTCTACTACTACAAAAATTTGCTTCTAAATTTCAACATTTCGTGCCCGCAACTAAGTAACTACTAATAACTCAGTAAAAAGCACAATTATTGTTGGTGCTCGCAGGACGATGACAGAAACTATTTTTACAATTTCCGTGTATTTTAGCGCCTGCGCTATAGAAAGCGAAAGAGCGTGCAACACGTGGGAGATGTGTGTAAGCATTTCCGCTTAAAAAGCTCAAAATATCAAAGTGGAATATGAAAATGGCAATGGCAATGTTGCTAAGATCTCTTGCGGAAATTCAAAACAAAACAAAAATAAAACACACAGCACTGACCTAGCACAAGGATAAAAGCAGGGCGCGTACATACATACATTAAAATAATTCAAGTGTACATCACTTGGGAAGAAACATTAAGATTTATGGGGCTATCCCTAAACCAGCAGTAATTACTTCCATTTAAAGTACAAAACCGCGTATGTGAGATTGCATAAATTATTTTCTAGAGAGTAAAAACACTCATATTTCAAAAATGGTTCTCGTTTTTATAAAGCAATCGCATTTCTGGCTAGTATATTTCAGAATGAATGGATAAGGCTTGAGCCAAGAGCTTAAGTGAGTAAATCCAATTTTTGGCAAAAAATGTCAGTTACGCGATTTTGCAGAACGACGATACGCGGTTTTGTGCTTTAAACGATGATATGTACCTTTTCGTGTGATACGCTTTTTTCGCTTACTACTTTAGTATCTCGACGAAATAATGACCTATTTTTTAAAGTGTGTTAAAGTGTTTAACTTTTTGGTTACAGATTACGCAGGGCCATAAAAAAATCGGCGAAAGGTTCTTTTTACAGGACTTTGTGTTCGATATTTTCTTAGGGTCACTGAACACAGATCTGAAGCTCGCTTCGATCCATCACGTCATAATTTTTCCCTAACCTCAAAATTATATATTCCACAGTTTCATCGTAAAAGTTACACTTACTACACCTTTTGTCTTTTATAAGACCTAGTTTTGACGCTGCTAGCAAACAAATCCCTGTTAGTAATCCCATCAGAAGTTTGGAGTCGGTTCTTCCTGTTTATATTAAAAAAAAATCATTTGAATTTCCGGGTCGGTGCAGTACACTGCAGCACCTAACTATTCGTCCATTTTAGAACCGTCTGTGTAAATGAGTCAACCGACAACCTCTATATTAGCTTCTAGAGACTTTTCAAAACCCAGACGGGGGATCACGTAGTCTGTTCTCCCCGTCAAGATTGACGCTATACTTGGCATTCTAAAATTGTATATCCCGCTGGAATTCACAAGTGGTTTGGTTTAGCCTTGGCCGTTTCCCTAGGGCACGAACCTTTAAAAATATTTACTAGGGTAGGTGTTAATTGGTTGTTGGCCTTTTCTAGGTCATCTTCAATTCGCAGCCACCTGGGTTAGTTTTGGATTACCGAACTGGGCCCGAATCGTGATCGAAGGATTACTCATTTCGAATCGAGTCAAATAAAACGACAGATGTTTTCTCTATGACACAATTTAAATGGACGAAGCGCATTCGCTATCTAATTTCGTGATCTCAAAATTAAATTTCGATTCGGAATTTTCAAAAGACGAGGACCTTCTAAGTACCTACCAGTTTTCTATTAGAAGTACTCGCTCGGAAGAAAGGTTTATATGTTTATGCTATGATAAGATAGTGACTCACCCCATTCGTTAATTTCGCGAAAGCCCTAGATGGTACGATGGGCGTTTTAGTCCACCCTACTATTTGTTGTCGTCTGCGCTTAAAGTCTTCAACCATTTCTCCCGTTCGGTAGCCACTTCCACCAAGTCCTCTGTGCTGTAATTAGACATTAGGTAAGTGCAACTTCTTTCTTACCACAATCATAGCTCTTACCCTGCCTTCTAACTTCATGTAGTATGAGCAGAACTTCGCTGAATTAAGTCCGGATATCCCCCCGCCAGCCGCAAGTCGAAGCTCTTGGCCCAAGCCCACGTCGAACGACTCCTAATCCACCGTTATGAGGAGCTCGTTCGAAGTAAATTTATTGTATTGAAGATTTACTTGAAGGACCCTCAGCATCAGCGAGTCGCTCGTCCTTCATCTCATTCTGCACTTCTAGTACCTCATCACCATCCTTAGCTGCCTCGTCCACTATTTTCAGGCCAGTCACGTTATCGAAACCTAGATCTTTCTCGATTTCTCCTACTTCTAGCGTATTTGTGTTATCGTCTTTTAGGTTACGCTTTTTCAGACGCAAATATATGCTGCCCATACCCCACGACATTTTGCCATACTCTGGGTACAACAAGTCTTCAGCCTCTTTGTTGATTTGGAGTATGTAGCTCTGGCCCTCATCCGTCGTCTTAGATACGTGAAGTACCTTCCAATCCCGTGTTGGTATATTCGGATTTTGTGCCTGTAACAAGCGCAGGGCGTAATCCGACTTCACCACGTAGGGGATCCATACCTTCGCCTTCGGAATTGTGGGGATCAGAACTCTGTCCACCACTTCTAAGTGTGCATTGTCCCCTTGCCTTTGTAGGTTTGGAACTGCTTGCTTTAGCCATTCCAGTGCTGCGCTGTCCTTGCATTTAAGGAGCTTGACCCCGTAAAACCAGCCTTCGCCGTCAAATGTAGGCATGGGTTTGTCCGGCTCTTCATGCATTTGCCTGATCATTAGACTCAATAGCTCACCCTCTACAGATTTCCACTTTTCAGTGGTCATCTTGCCATAGGGATCACTATGATCCAGCAGCGCGACAGTCAGGTGCTGCTCGGCTACCTCACTTAATCCTACAGAATCTGGGATCCCATCTATATCTTCGCCGTTCTTAGCTTGCGCGCTGCTCTTTAACAAAGCCGCCTTCGAAGTCGACGGATCATTGTCGTCGCGGTTTTCCCGCCTTACGGCCTTGTGAAGTGGTTTATCGTCTATCGTATCATTTTTCGCAAGGCGCTTCCTTTCAAACTCGCCACTAGCGTGCTTCTCCTCTATACTGTTAGGGTATCTCCGATTTGTTGTAGCATAATGTTCTCTATCGAACTGTGCACGTTCTGACCTTACCGTCTCTCTTGCCCACGCTAAGCGCTCCTTCTCACGGCTTGTCAGGTAAACCACGGCTCCAAAGCGCTTGATTATGCGCAGTGCCGCTTTATATTGCGATAGAGCTTTCTTCCGCTCTCTTTTCCGCGCCTTTTTGGCCTCTGCTCTCTCCGCTTCTTTGCTAGGGCTTGCTAAATGCTCCCTCTCTCCTGCCGAGCTCTCATCACTGTTGGAGTCGTAACCCTCTCTTCTCCTAAGAGCTTTAACGAGCAACTTCCATTCATCTTCATTATTTTCGTAATTTATGTTTTTGTTTTTATTTGTATTCATCTTGGTCGTACGACCACCTGCCCGACGAGGCGGGCCCAGTGGTCAAAAAATTTTGTGGGGAAATATATAGTCCACCGCAGTAGCGCCCCTTGCCACGGTAAGGCCACCGTTACTCCCTGAGGCGGCCCGGTTTCAGGAAGGCTCCGTTATTAACAGCGGAAATTAGACCCCCCTGGCTGCAAATCGTCCAATAGGCACGGTAACGCGTAACACCCTGGATTAGGGGGTTGGCAGTTCTTGGTCGCTGTTCGCCAGCAGCCCTAAGCTGGAAAAGGGGTAGCGCAGAAGCTGCAAAAGCGGCTGCAAAGCGGCTGCGTTACCCCAGGCCAGGGAAGGACTGATTGGTGATTCAGTTAAGCCTCCACACCAACGGCAAGGTGCCTGCCCCAGCGGAGGAAAAGAAATGTACAAGTTGACTCGAATTGGGTAAAAATTAACCCTAATAATATTTTATGACTAAGTTTTGATGACAAAAATGTGGAAATCCGAGAACTGTTTTGTCCCTCAATAGCATGTTTCAAGCTATAAATGTTGGTACAAAAACACGTTTCCCTTACAGAGCATCAGACTTAGTTAAAATAAACTATGAAAAAGTTGGTAAAAAACTTTTATGTGATTAAAAAATAATCAAAAACTTCAAAAAATTTACGTGGACTAACTAAATTAAAATTAAATTAATTAAACCCTTCTTGGGCTGTAATTTCAGAAAAGTAATTTTGAATTGACATTACGTATACGTACCGCACACCCCACTTTGTAATGGATTAGGGGAGTTTTGGCCGCTGGGGAAAATTATTATTTTTTTTTTGTTTTTTAAGTGGCTGCCAAATTGTGGACAAATGACGCTTACGACAAAATTTTACTAAAGAAAATCTTTCATAAACTCAAAGCTAATTAATATTAAACATTAAAAATTAGATAATTTAAGAATTTTTTGAACTAGTAACATTTTCAGCGACTTTGGAGAATATCTATTTTCGCGTTTTTGAGAAATTGCATTCCAAACTTCAATCGCGATGTCCCACAACCTGCCGACCAATCAACATACGACAATCTTTTACCCAGGCGACGATACGAGCTGCCACATTCAAAAATGTGTATATTATTCATCGTTTTTATCGTTGCTTTTCTCATCACTACGCTATCGTCGTTCATAGCTTGAGATCCATCAAAGAGTTTGAAAAGTTTGCTGAGGAGTAAGACTTCCCATGGCCAGATACATACATTTTATGCTTTCTCTAGGCCATAAGTAAAATGGCTAACTATGCCTGGATGCCTGAAAAAATGCTCTACGGTTTTCGGATTAAAAAGGTGTTTTTAATTTTTTTGTTTTTTTTTCAATATTACTTTACTTAGTTTATTTTTCGCAGAAGTTAGTTAAGTAGTTTATACATTGCAATTAATTATCAGAAGTATCAACTAATAATATGTACATATGTGTGTTTAATATATTTGTGTAATTATAAACTCTGGAGGCCTGTTTAATGAAATCAAATTATTACAGTTTTATCAATGAACACATTTTACTGTAATAGATATATAAACCCAGTTAGTCACTAAACTTAAGGATGATTTAGTTAAATACACAAAAACAATAACAAACAATAATTGTTTTAAAACAGCTACGAACCTTTCGTTTGAATACAGCACAAGCAATTTATTATAACGAATTTTGTTTTTTTTTTTATTTCGCGAAAATATTAAAATAAAACTTTAATTACTTTACTAATTGTTTTGTTAATTACCTAACACTAATGTTTGCTAAAGAAATTGTTGTATGCAATACATATGTATAATTTGCGCAAGTTCTATAAAACAATTGATTTGCACATATATATATATTTTTTTTTAATTTAACAAATTGTTTGCTGTTATTTTTTCTTGTTAATCTGCGTGTGCTGTTTGCGGTTCAGTTTGTTACTGTAGTCCTTATACATTCATATGTATATGCTTAGTTGTGTATGCGAATTTTTTCCAAGCAAACTGATATATGCCCATAGCCAAATGCAGAAATTCCAAAATGATATATGTATATTTAATTTAACATTAGCCTGCGAATTAGATATGAATGCTGTTCGCCAAAATTTTAAATTTGTTAAACTACGTGTCAGTCAATGGCGGACCCACGGGCGGTGTTTTCACACCCAAAACCCCCCTGGATCCGCCACTGAAACACGCACTATATGCGCTTTTACTGTGATCGCAAAAATACATATGCATATGTATATAACTTAGAGAAAGTGCATTCATTTACAAGTTGTCAAGTAACTTAGATATTCAGTGAAGTGCTTTTAAATGAAGCGACGCGTTTTTTGTTATTTCCAAATTCCAAAATATTTAAATTATTAGCGTTAGCTAGGCGTCTTGTGCACTAGATGAATATGGGTTAGCTAACGTATGTAATTCCATATGCAAAGCAATTAGTATATGTATACATATGTATATGGGCGTATAAAGAAGGTAAACTTATTTTTTCTCATTTCGTCTAAATTAATAAGTATGTATGTACTATTAATAACTATGTATGTATATATACGTATATATATATATATATATATAAGTTGGTGTGTATATGCAATCTTGATTTCATTATAAATTTTATGTGTGTTTGTATAAGCAAAATATCGCTGCGTCGCGGTTTTTTTTAGATTCTGGGCGGTGTTTTCGCACTTTTGTTAATTCAAGACATTTGACGTTTTCAAGCACAACAATTAACAATTACAGTTAGATGACGACTCAAAAGGAGTGTCACTTTATCGTACAATAAAAGCTTAATTTAATTATATTGTATATTGATTTTGTTCATTCATATTTGTCTAAGGAAAGTTTACGTTTGTTCTCGCTGTTTTGATTGCACTGAATCATCTGATTATTTCATTTGTCTTTCAAAACTTCGTCCGACTCCCGTTCAATGTGACACATCTCTTTTAAATTGCAATTTGCTATAATTTGGGTATACTGATCTTTTAACGCTTTTAAGCTGCAAAGGTCTTGATCCTGTGGGCAGCCGGGTAGCCGAATCGGGCGTTCCTGATGCAATGTTAAAACCATTGAACCATTTTCTCTATTACATCTGAAATATTTTCACAAAATTTAATATAATAAAAATGTTTTTTTGTTTTTTTTTTGTTGTACGTACTCATATAGCACAAAAGCTAAATTGGTAGCAAACGCGTCAATCACACTAGTGCGCCAAGCGCGTTCACGTTTAAAGTCCCGATATGTTAAAGGTTCTGCATCTTTGTAGAGACCCAGGTGTGCCAAAACCTTCAGCAATGTGCCAGAATGTGTAAAGTAAAATGTGGCATTTGGTTTGTGCGAATTCGGGCTGCAAGGCAATGGAACAAATTCATTATACAAAGTGCAAAATACTATACAATTTAAAAAAGTAATGGGAGCCTAGGGCGAATTGGAACTCTAAGTAGTCGCTTTTCCTGCCTAGATGAGTGCTACTTACTCAATATATTCAAACATATTTTCCATTGCAGCACAGGCCATGCGATGCGTCAGTTCATAACCATAACCATCGTTCCAATAATACTCCAGATCTTCGAAAAATTCTAATGCTTTGATTGTGTCCCGATTAAAGAGATTACACCACACCGATAGATCTCGGCGATGATTCCAAGCTGTCTCAAAACCGCAAATAGTATAAATAAGTTTCGCCTCTTCGGCTGTAATGTTTTTGACTTGTGTGCGACGACGAATAAAGTTAACGGCATCAATCATTTCGGGTTCGTGCAGAAAACGTTCAGAATTGTCAAATGTCTTTGGATTTTTATCAACGTCGACCTTCCAGCGTTTGCAAAGTTTATAGAACTGCAAGTAAAGAAAAATTTATTAAAAATTATTTAAAAAGTAAAAAAATATAAATAAATAAATTAGTGTTCGCTACGTGAGCCTAGAAACTCATATTGAAGCACATTTTGACGGGCTCCACAAAACCTAAACATGCAAATACATAGTTCATTCACAAAAAATAGTAAAATACTAATCTGTATATCTACGGAACGATAACTTTCAAAAACTTCTGCAAAATCTTGAAGGAATATGCATATCTTCGATGTTTTTGGAAAAGCGCCCATCGACCAATTGCAAAACCGGCTATCTTACGGCACTCAAATTTTACAGGAGAGCGAAAAAACGGCTTTTCTTTGAAGGCATTGCCTTGATAAGCGGCATTTGCTCCAGCTATTATTTTACAAATTTGCCGTTTTAATAACGATTTAACAATTTTTATGCATAAATCTCGATGCCTGGAGTTGAAGGTTAGCAAATCTCTTTTTTGCCACAACGGGGATTTAGGCGGTTTTGCAAAAACATCAACGATTTGTAAATATATTGCTTGGCTTTTCATCATCATATTGTCATAAAATTTAAATTTTCTCTTCTTATGTACCTGCAACAGGTTCATACACCACGACCGTGTTGTCCACGCAACCGACCGCCAAGGCGGCTTTGTGCGCGTGGAACGACAAGCAAGTCGGGTAGCCGATTTTTGTGCCCATAAAGCCCTCGGTGCCACGCAACGTATTCAGCGCTCGTCCGCTTTCCTGATGTAGCGCAATGCCTTGCGCGCTGCCGCACGCTACAATATCCGCCGATGCGTGACTAGCGATTACGGCCACATCTGGGCCCGCTTCCCAGCTGGACACAGCAGCTGCTTGTCGTAAATCAAAGATACGCACGCGTCCCTGTGCACAACCTGTGATCAGGGTGGGTTGGTTTTCCTTCAGGCAAACGGATAGTATGGCACCAATGTGTTCGCGAAAGACGCATATTCGCGCCTCTTGTGGCGCTAGACGCTTATCGAACAGCCGCACGCTGCCATCAGAACAACCTGCTACCACAATGCTGCTATTCAAATTATAGGAGAATGGCGCCAATACGCGCACGCACGCCTCGCTACCTATCGGTATGTCACCGTGTTTCAGCTCTCGCTCTACATCCCAGATGCGTAGGAACCGCGAAATACCACCACCCACAACCAGGTGCTGTCTACATTGCTGCCAAGCGGTGACTATGCCGGTACGCATCAAGTCACGTCGGTGTTTCAACGAAGACGAACCAGAGCCGGAACCGGAACCGGAACCGGAACCAGTACCACTACCACCACCGCCACCACTGCCACCGTGCGAACCATTATAAGCAGCATTCATAGCGGGGATACCCTCGAAGGCAGTTATTAGCTGTGACTCAGGTTGATCCTCAGTACCTGGTTGCCATACACGCACAACGCCATCCTCGTGACCTGCCAGTATCAAGCCAATGTCATGTGCATTCAGAAATTCAATGGCACTAACGCGAGCGGTTAAACTTTGTTGTTGCTGCTGTAGATACTGTTGCTGATGGTGCTGCATGTGCGCCGATGGCGACGACGATGAACCGCTCGACTCGCCGATGTGATTGCTGCTGGCTTGTGGCACATATGAGCGCACTGAATTGCGCACCCAATCATAGACTAGTACTTTCTCCTTGTAAGCGACGGCGAGCTGTGTTTCATATGGCAGCAATTTGACAATGGCAGGCGTGTGTTGGGTCTTTAGCATGCAAGTCTGCGTGTCAATTCGGCAGCCGCGCATGAGCTGGTCTTTGGACTGTCGCCGCATTATTTCATTGCGGCAAAAACGAAATTGTCGGGAGCGCAATTCAGGAGAATTCGTATCTGCGGGAAATACCTGTTGTCCCTCTGTACCCTCGGCGGAGGCGTAGCGATTCTTACCGGGTCTCATAAAGTACGAATTAGCCCATGATATGAACTCGGTTTGCAGGATCGGTTTCAGCGCTGTCGACTTCGGCTCATAGTTGCTTTCGCTCGTACTGCTGCGAGCTGAATGTGAACCATCACCACCGCCACCGTTGCCACCTGTATTCATGTGCAAACTTGTAGTTGCGCCGACTGCAAGGCCGGAACCCATTAAGCCAGCACTGCGGCTGCCGTTTAGTGGAACACAACTGTCCGTTTCATCCCCCATGGAAGTAGTACGTAATTTACGTTGTAATAGCGCCTGATGATCAGCGCTGTTCATCACATTCGCAGCTAAAAGCTTGTTATGTCGAAGCTTATTCGCCCAATTGCTGGCGTTTTGATGCCCCACCTGTACACCGGCACCTACTGGTGGTGATTCACCACTTAAAAAGTTGCCGCGTGTTGACGGGCTCGGGGGTAAGCTAACACTCGAATTGCATTTGTCGCTGGTGGCCTCTTTGGCGGTGATTAAATCGACCGACTTATCACGTACGTAAGCTATAATTTTTTGTGCTGTTTCTGCCACTTCCGGAAATGGATCATGGCCAAGATTATAAATACCTTGCCACAATCGTAAAAATATCGCTTGAAATGGTATGGCTGTGGAGACCATGTTTGATATCGAACTTGAGCTAGCACCTCGCCGCATAGAAACGTGGCGTTCTAAGCTGTGTGTAGAATGGTGCACCACCGCTGGACTGGGTGCACCAGCCATACTATGGGCTACACTGGCACTACGCTCACTGCCGCTAACTGATGTTGTCAGCGCCAAATTAGGGCTCGAACTACTCATTTGCTCCTGCATGTACACCGTTACGAACTGCGATTCAAACAGCAACACCATCCACTGCAGGGCTGCAGCCAGCTCCAAGCGCACCAAAGGAGACATGTCCTCCCCCACAGTATCCAAGAGTGTAATGGCAATTATGCGATCAATATTATTTGCGTGCTCTTCTCGATCAGTCACTGAACTAATAAATGTGCCCAATGCGAAAACAGCAGCTGCGCGAACTTCTGGTATTGGATCTTTGAGCAGGGGATATAGTTTTTCGTGTGCCAAATCTCGAACACCGGACCATCTAGCTTTCTCGAAATTTTGCCAAAGCATGCCTAAGACAATTGAGTAAGAGTAGTTAAGAAGTATGTTATGAAAAAGTAGTATCAAGATGCCGCATAACTATGTATGTACTCTTGCAAGAACTTTTGGTTTGCTTAAATGTGGAGAAGCAAAGAATCAATTCTATATTATACAAAGTTGAGCGTTATTAATGTTCCACCTCCTCACAGCACCAAAAGTCCAGCAAGGTTTTAATAAAAATTAAACAATTATCCAATCTCATTACCTAGGCATATAGCTAGCCATTGACGAAGTAGCCAACTCTCGTCGTTCAGTTGCTCCAGGCATATCGACACTAAGGAACCTTGCAAAGCGCTTGTTTTGCCCAGCAAAAAGTCGTTCACAATGCAAGCCAACACAAACGCAGACAGCGTACGGTGTTCCTTGGATACTGTTGTGTCTTGCAGAACAGACAGAAAGTATTTATGTTCTTTCACCAAGTCTACCTGACAATTCGGATCCACTGCTAAAATTTTTGCCCATATAAAAACGAGCACCGGTCGCAATTCCTTGGCCGAACTCTGCAACAGTTTAAGTACGTAGGGAAAGATGCCCACACCAAGTGCTAAATTTACCGCCCATGGGCCGAGATCAAGAAAACGTGCAAGTAGCTCTAGGGCGCGCAATCGATGCACCTGTGAAAGCAGCACCTGTAGTACAATGGGTAACTGCTCTGGCGGAGAGCGCGATTCGGATTCTCGATCTAGCCATACTTGGAACGCCGTTAGTTGTTGTTCAAAAAATGGTAACTGCCGATACGGTGCACCTTTTTCCAATATTTCAGGCAGCTGCTGCAATGCGTAATCCACGACTAAATCCCAAGCGGACCACATGTGATGACGGAAGCATGGCGGTAATGCCGGATGCGATACAGGGATACAATCATGCGAACGTAATATACGCTCGGCGAGTAGAAAATTACGAAATAAACTGGCGACCAGCAAATCCTGGCGAAACAAACGCTGAAATAGATCGCGTGGCAAAGTATTCCATGCAATAGTGTCAGTGATGGCAGTAAATATCCAATTCAATTCTCCCATCATTGTCCGCCGGTCATTTACTTTCCCCGGTATCTTGTCGACTTGCTCGCTCTGTATGAGCGGAACCAGCTCGAATTTCTCTTGCATTGTATACCACTTAAGGGCGATATTTATTGGCGTGGTTAGGCAGGATGTGAATAAATCTGCTGGGAGATTGGCATTCATAGGCAATATCTCATTGACAGAGCATGCGGCCAAATGTATGCAATTTTTATAGCTAACAAATGGTGTTAATATAGATGGTGGCTGTCCAGGACCGCCGCGTTGACCCGATTTTTCTAAATCCCGTTCATGCTGTTCTGCAAATTGTTGAAACGAATTTATAATTATACCAGCGTTAGAGCAATCGTAAACATAAATTGATGGAGCACCCATCCAGCTTTGTAGCTCAAAAATGCTCAAAGGTATATATTGCGTGAATGTCTTGTTGAATACCCAAATTTCGCCATTAGCAGTTGGTTTAGGCACACCATGCCCATTGTAGTGGAAAAGAATGCGCTCGCCTTTTGCATTGCGCCGCAGTGATGTACACAGCTTTTTTACGTCTTCAGCTGTGGGATCATGGCATTTCTTATAGCGTGCGCGTGGCTGCCAACGCTCATATTGCATTTGTAAATTGTTTCCAATCAATTCCATTGCTTTTGGCGCCGAAACCGAAGAGGGATCGACCCAGCATTCTAAACGTGCACAGGGCTGTATCTTTACGACGTCTGGTGGATCAACGCCTATATTCAGACAAAGCACTAACACAACACTAGCTGTTTTCATTCGCTCTCTTATGCGCCAAGCAACCGGCTTGCACCTTATGCCCTCAATCTTTTCCTGATGTCGTTTTGCTTGAAAGCAAAGTGGGCAATGCTTATCAGGTACTATGATACCAAAGGACCCATTTGTCAGCTGCTGCAACATTGGTAACATTTGTTGACTATCAGACATTGAGGTTTTGCGGCTGCCACTGCCGGCACAACCGCCTCCACTGCTGACACCTCCGATGACAAATGAAGTAACAAGACGCCCATAATTCCGTCCACTATCCATTTAGCACGAGCACTAAGAATTTTTTATATATACCTCGAAAACCAAGAATATCCAGCGAAATAGTTGATTATAATGGCCGTGGCCGACTTTAAATCCGATTCTGCTTATGAAAAACAATTTCCAAGGTTACAATTTTCAGAATTGACCTGTATATAAGCAATTATATTTGAAGTAGTCCTGCGATATCCAAAATTATAGCAGCGTCTGTACTTTTCAGATTTGTCGACCTATATCGTAAGGACTTTATTACGCCGTTCACAGGCCGCTTTTTTGATTGCCCCCGCCCTGTAGGCAGCAGCAGCTCAGCACGCAAGAAATTTGTATTCGTTCGGTTGAAAATTTATTTGTTTTACTTGTTGTAAATCATTTGTTACGCATCCTAAAGCCACTGGATAACTTAAATGCGTTTGTTCAATTTAATTATGACCACTTTTTTATTCTTAATTGAAAACCACGTTAGACGGAAAAATACGCAGCATTCTTTCACTTCTTTACCGAATTTGACGTTTACACCACTTTCATTCGTTGCTTTGCTTTCTCTGGCAGTTCGCGTCTTTTATGTTTTCTACGTCAACATGCAATTCGGTTGCAGTTGGTAGAGTTGCCAAGTTCATCTTTTCAAATTTCTAAACTGGAGATGACTCAACAACTCACAACTCATTTTACTGATGTACGCTATCCAAAATGATTGATTGATGAATCATATTGTATTTTTTGCGGTTATTTGGTTTTTCTAAGGCGAATTTATATAAGGTGCCTGTATTTGGTTTGTTTTTGTGCACAAACGCCTCTTTTTAGCTATTCTACTCTCAAGGAATAAATAAGAAATACATATGCTCTCTTTCGCTCACACACTCAAGCGAAATATAAAATTTTGCCATTTGGGTACCAGAGCAATTCACACCACCTGTTCTAGTAACACCACCTTATATGAAATCGTCTCGCGGTTTTCTGAGGGGGCGTACAATAAGATGGGGTAATATTTTCTTAAATATATATGTACATTTTTGTTCAAGAACACGAACGAAAATATTGGAATAATAAAACATGCTCCTAATCAACATTTTCTATAATTTATTTCTAAAATATAAACATATGAAGATGATTCTTGACAAAATCGACCCCCTTAGTAAGGCACTGTGTGTGGGTTCGCGTGTGTGTGCAAAGCTTTTGTAAGAGAGTTAACGGAGTGTCAAAACTCTAAAGCTCGTCGGCGATTTCAAGCATCCGTTGATGGTTACCCCAGCAACCGAGGCAATCGGAGATCGTCGTGTCACACGTACTTGTTGTCGGCTCGCGTTGATGGAAAATCAAAAATTTCAAGATTTTCCATCAACGCGACCGCTTGACAAGCGGTCTGTTTGATAGTG
>NW_023458556.1:9224850-9275802 GCF_013731165.1 Rhagoletis pomonella | reverse complement strand
ACATTGTAAAATGGGATTAAAAAGCGGTTTATCGATTGATTTCGATTACAGTAGGTATTTAGTCGCGCTGCTAAATCGCCTATCTGTCAGTTTTTGGCCCATAATATCGGGTCAAACTTTTGGTGCCAAAATATGATGCAGTGAAAACCAGTCTTTATGTATTCGTTTAATGTATTTGTGCAGAAATGGAAAATTTCAGAGTACTGTCCGAAGGTGTATGTAAAAATTGCGTAGACTAACGCCAGAGTTTTTCAACAGATAACAACCAATTTTGGTGTCGCTTTAACTAGGAGGGAAATAACCAGTCGGTGAACATTTTAAGGGCGGAATGACCACTTTTGAATTTATATCTTTTTGAGGAGTGTGTGCGATATGTGAAACAAGGTGATTCAGAACGCATGAAATGGTACAAAACTGTATTTTACTTCTGTACGTCTGGCAATCCTACGCGCGGGTGTTGTCACATTTTGTATCGACCCAGCTTATATTCAAATTTCTACACCAAACGGCTGATTGTTAACTCGGACGGCCGATTGACCGAAAAAAAATCACAGAAAGCGCGAAATGCACTTCCTGCAAAACGACGGTTTTCATAAAACGTTTGGAATACTTAGTATCGCTGCATGACTAAGCCACAGCCTGTAGGGCCAACTGTTTGGAAAAAATTAACATCACACTTGAAGCACCCTATAACTGAGTCATCAAACACGTCACCGCACACAGGTCCCAAATAGCAAAAAAGCTGGCCGAAAATAAAAAATACAGACTTTTAATTTCGATGTTTAATTTATGGCACTTTTATAAAGAATAAAATAAAACGGATATTTCTATAAAAAGATAGTGCTTAGTATGAAGTTCCTACTCTTGGACATAAGCGCAAAGCCGCAGCTCGCGAAATTGCTAGTTTTTTCTATTTTTAAAAATTATCACTTATAAATAATCTAAAAATAAGTAAGTTCATGATATTTATTAAAATACTACATTACAAATTATTTGTCTTTTAGTTTCATATTTAATATTGTGTTGACTGTACGAGTTCGAAATTTGTAAGTTGTTGAGCCACCAAAAAAAAAGTTCTACCCGGTACCGCTTTGGACTACTTATTGAACTATTCGTTATTGAGCCTTTAACATAAATTTAAAACTTTAGCTGCGTTTATCTGCGCGCTTAATTTTATTTTTAACCAGTACCCCTTAGATATATATGATATAAATGGGCGGTGTCACGCCCATTTTCCTAAAATTCTACGAAAAAAAAAATTTTTGCTAAAGAGCCATTGTATATATAAATTTTGAGTAAATATTGAGGAGTAGGAGTTCCTTAGCCCTACTGCTCAAAAACTCTGAACGTCCGATACATACACACACATAAATTCAAGGCCATATTTCTAGTAATTCGACGATTTTTATCCTATGTCACTGAGTAGGGTATCAGTTTGTTTGAAACTAAATTTTCTTTTAGGCAAAGTTGACAAAATTAAGAAAAATGGGGGGTTCTAAAATCTTCTGTTTTTTTTTTTTAATTGGATGGAAAATAATCAAGCTGTCAATAGATAAGTGATTCAAGTATTAAAATAAGGGTTTTTTTTATCAAAAACATGGCGGGTTCAGGAGCTATGATGAACCTATTTTCATATTGTACTCAACCCCAACTAAATTTTGTTTCGGGTGGATTTCGTGATTTTTTTCTTACAGCACCGTGTATTAGTAGTTAGCAACCCACAAAACCCAAAGTTTGTAATTTTTGTTGAATTTAATTGATTTTTTGAATATTCAGTCCGCCATTTTGGATTCGCCATTTTGAATTTTTCAAATCTTACATAAAATTTGTAATTAGCGACCCCAAAAATGCATTCCTATATTTCAGCATCTTAAGCTCTCACATTCCACTATTTTAGCCAGGGTGAAACAGTTTCACCAAACTTTAATGTCTAACGGTCTTGTCATCTATGAAGAATTTCATCGTAGGTAATCTAGAAGACATAGGCTTGCTATCGTTATAGTATCACAACAAGAAAACAATTTGCGGCCCATCCTAATACATTAAAAAGAAATTTGTAAACTAAAAGAGCACACCTTTCGAACATGTTTGATAGGCTAATCGAACATTTTCAACCATCAACCAACAGCAAACTACTGCAATGGTGAATAAAATTTGTGGAGTGTTTGCACCGTCAATGTCTGCCCAGCGTCACTACGCGCACGAGTTGAATGCGACGCATCAATGGCAACCGCACACTGTCAATCAAGCAGCAACAAGTAGCCATTGCAAAAACTATAAACGTATCTATTTAGTATGCCTGTACGGCGAAGGAATGTATGCAGTTAATGAAATAAATGCAATGTCAACTGAGGCGTATTCAGAAGAGAGCAACAAACAAGTAACAACAAAGTACCTCAGCAGCATCGGCAATAGTAGCAGCGAAGATAGCAACAACAATTGCGGCAGCAGATGCTTTTCTAGTCGTGTGTCCGTCCCCCCTTTATTAGATTTAATATCTGCCGCGTACCTACTAGCAGCGAAGAGCAGCTCACCAACAAGTATTTATTAATCTGGTCGACTGTGAATGGTGGGCTGCTGCGAACTATCAGCGCTACCAAAGAACTTTTAATATATTCAGTTGTTGTCGAATGCTCGAAGCATACGGAGCGGTAGCGCGAAAATACATAAAAATAGAACTTTTGACGGCGAGTTACATAAAGTTACTAGTTTAACTATTTAAGTGCATTCTGAGTTGTATCCAAAGTAATGAGGTTCTGATTGCTCGTTTGTACGCGAAAAAGTGTTTAAAAAGTAAGAGGGATTGTATAAAAAAAAAAAACATTTAATACATTAAAAATAATAATTATGGGAATTAAATTGAATGAAGAATAAAAAAATATGTAAATATAAGTTACATGCATAAAATAATGGCAACTGCGATGCAAATATTTAAATTTATGTAAAATTAAAGACACTGAGGGAAGGTGGGTTTCCAATCAGCTTCTATCAAACCGCTGCTTAGCCGTTTCATGGGACCCTGGATACAGAACGAAAACGGACGGAAATACCTGTGGTGACAATGCGTTTTCGCTGTTTCCTTTTAATTAATTTCCATTATTTTTAAATTAAAATACAGTTCACTCTCTAAAAAAATTTATAACTGACGCTTTTGTTTCCGTATAACGCATGCTCAGCGAAAATGCATTGCCCCTATTCAAGTGCATGGGAGTGTATAATAATGGGATTTTTTCAGCCTAAGTCTGCCCGCGTACATACTTATAGATAACAACATCGATTTTTATCTAAAAGCAAGTTGTTAAAGAATAACGCAGTTTTATTCAGGGACAGTAAAGGTCCATGGTCTTTACAATAAAATCATAATTTAACCATTAAAGTTAAACTTCTATTTTTCCGATCAAATTTAGCCATTATTTTATGATTTTTATTTTATCGATTAATTTTTTATTTTTATTTTTGCGATCATATTATAGCTGTTATTTTAAGATCGTAAAAATTTTAATTTGGTTATTTAACCGCAAAAAAAAATCCGAATAGAAAAAAAAAACAAATAACAATTTGGGAATAATCTAAAACCAAGAATCTATATATTTAACAGATATTTTCGGTCCGTGCTTTTATCCAGGCTTTAGTTTTCTTTTAAGAAAGAATAATTAATTTAATTTTAACTAATTTATTTCGTTTAGATTTTGTTTGTCATTTACTCATTATTATTAGTAGCAAAATTTATATAGAACTCTCCATTAATGTATATTTTTTATTAGTAGCTAATCTTTTTCTGCATAGTTTTTTAAATTAACGGATGCACTAAAGCGGATGCATCCCATCATCATGCGCCTGTTGTTGTTGTTGTTGTTGTTGTTCTTGTTTTGCTGTTAATGGTTGTTGTTGTTTATTTATAAATATTAGCTTACAGCAGCAGCGTCAGTTGATGTCGCCGCATCTCACTTAAATCACTCAAATGTGCAGCTAATGCCGCAAATGTACACAAACAAAACAAGCAAACACATGCATCGCCCCAACAGTAAATAAATAAATACAATTTGAACACACACACGCTTACATTAGATTTGTGTAAAGTGTAAAGTATACGCCCCGCCGTTCTACCGCACTACGCTGCGCGTACGATGTGCACCACATACATATGTGCATACATATGTACATACTATGTACATACTATGTACACACATACATACTTGTGTGCATATTTATACGTAGATATCTAAAGCTTAATGCGTTGGTTGATAAAAAATGAGCGAATCAGTATAAATGCTAAGATGCAATCAATTTATCAAACGATGAGTAGCAGCAGCGGCAGCAGAAATTCTGCGCAGTCACATTTTTTTTTCGTGGGGAGATGAAACCATGCAAGTATGCGGTGTGTATTTTTTCTATTGTTTTTGTTGAATGTGCAACAGGTGCGGTTGACTGCAGCGAGTCAATAAATAAGTTCGATACTTTTTTTGGGAGGGAAAATTAATTGACTAACTGAGAAAAATACAAGTTCATAAAAAATTTAGTTCTTCATAAACTAGGCCACTGTCATTTTATCATAAAAAAAAAAGAAAAGAATTTTCTTATTTATTATTTAAACAATGCCACTCTGTGATAGTATGAACATTTTCTGTTAACTTTCACCTAAGCAAATTTGGAAGTTTTCGAGGTCTCCTTTTTTTTTGTATTGAAGACATAGCATTGCTGCGGTTGCAAGCTATCGATAATCTCTTGGCCATTTCACCACAACAACCAAACCAGTTGTCGCTTGACGTCGCTTTTCCGAAAGTAGCAAAATGCTTTCTGTTGTTGTATAGAAAAGTGCACAAAATAAAATAATAAAACCAAAAAACCTGTTTACTAAAACTGTTTTGTAAAGTTCTCGCTAGCGGGTAATTGGAAATTTTAGAAAGATCTAAGTGAATGAGGGCACTGCAGCTGCGGTTGGCGTTAACAATGTACAAATAAAAGGTGTGTACTTGTACGATCAGAGGATATATAGGTTTAAAACCTCTTTTGCAGATATGACCCGCTTTGGGAAAGAAGCAAAATTTTACTTTTTCACTTATGTAGCTAAAAAAAAAAACCAAGTACATTCGACTGTTGATGAGCTGGATAGAATAGCGTCAACTATGGCATGTTTTGTGTCAAGTGGCTGGCTTGGGCTCAGTATTCATTTATCCGCGCCTGGAAAAGACCATTGCCTCACCATCTCACAGTGGTGAAATCAAAAAGTGGGGCTCAAAATAGTGTTCATCCAGTTCTTAACCGATTTGATATATTTTTGAATGAAAGCTGATGAGATAAAGATGAGAGTTTTGCAGTTTTATTTGTTTGTATTCAATTTTCTAGTGCTAAGTGCAGAGAATGTATCAATTTTGAAGAAAATCGATTCTCCCTGTTCCTGTTAATGATCGCTACATAATAAGAACTGGTTAAAAACAATTTTAGAGTTTCGACAATATAAAAAATTTACAAAAGAAAAATTTAAAATTTTATAAAAAATTTTCACAAAAATTAGTTTTTTACTTAATTTTTAGAAAAACTTTAAGTATGCGGTTTTAAAGCCTATTTAATTTTAGTACAATAACAATAGAGTGCAAGTTTCGAGTGTTTAATAAATCGCATTGATTTTTCTTCTTTGCTCACAATGCTAGGCATTTTCTTACACATCTGCAAAGTATGTACATATACTCGGAAAACTGTAGGCTAGATAGAGTAAAATTGTGTTTTTAGTTTTTCTCGCTGAAGGCAGGCTTTTTTTAACGACTTTGAAGTTTCAATAATATGATTTTTTTTTTTCATTCATTGCAATGTATGAAACATAGGTGAAAATCATATAATTTTTTATGCATAAAGACGAATTGGTAAAAAATTGTCTTGTTAAAATATTATCCTTGCATTTTCTTAAAAATGTATTGAAATGTTTTTTTGTTAAAGGTTTCGCTCCATTTCTTCGTATGAATAATAAAAAATTAGCAGTCAAAACTTGTCAATATACACAGGCTAAGAACGCAAATGGTTTTAGGGAAAAGCTTTATCGAGAAAGACTCGGAGGTTTGCCATTGCCTGTCGTAGGGAGGCCGCTTTTGAAAAAAAAAAACTTATTTAGATATTGCTCAGTCCCATCCGGTGGTAGTGCCCACCTCTAATCCCTCATTCTTAAATACATACTTATTAGGGTATGAATTACAAATATCTGCAAGCTGGAAATTGAATCAAAACAAACAAGTATGTATAAGAAAGAATAAAAAAGCTGACCAACCCATAAGCGAATGGCCTTTTAAGTATGCCAGACAATTATCCTTCTTTGTTTGGCAATATGTGTTCATTGTCTGATCAACAATCACATCATCGCACTTGCCGTTCGAGCCGTCATTCAAGTATACTCTTCTCTGGTCACTTGAACCACATGCGGCTAACTGTTCAAGAAGACACTTTACACTACTTACATACATATGTACATACTTAAACATACATACATATATATAAGTATGTAATTGTATGTACTGTATGTCATTATATGCATATGCACTCTATATACATATGTACGTATGCATGCATACCATGAAAATATCTACGTAGTAAGTGTTCAGCGATGTGCAGCTTAAAACACTTGGTTGGTTAAACATATTTAGTCGAACGCACTTGTTTGGTTGCTGCATGCCGCACTGTGGCAGCCACACACGCAGTTTAAGCTTCAAAGTGGCAAGCGACGTTTTACATTTTTTTTCTCTATAACGCGTTACTTTTTTCACTTGCAAATCTTAGACCGGTTACTAGTGCTTGAAGATGCCACAATTTGTTCCACATTTGTACAACTTAAAAGCGTTTACTCTTCAAGTTATGTACAATAATGTTAAAATTTAAATAATTTGCATTTAAAGCATTTATAAATATAAATAATCGCTTAAATTTTGCTGCCATTGACCATAATTGCATACTAAAATGCAGTCAACCTATCAGTAGTGCTATTAATAATTTTTTACGTGCTGGGGCTCGCATACATACTCCCAATATTATCAGTTCATTGTAATCGATAGCAGTTGCTTGTTATCGATATTGTTACATGTACGTATATTCCTTGTGTAATGAACCCCAATCAATGGGTCGCTAAAAATATCGATAACGATATCGATAAATGCAACAAACAATTTTCGATTAATCGATAACGAATGGGTGTGCTCTTCTTTGAAAATGCCAATATCTTGTTTGCTAAAAATGGAGAAACATTATTTCGTCATTAATCATCGCCTAAGAAAACAATAACTCACACAGTTATAGTTATACAGACGTATATGTACATCTGTACTTATGTATGTATGTATGTAAATCAGGGTCATAAAAAATACACAGGAAAGTCAAGATTTTGGAATTATCCTGTTGCCACCCGCAGAACTGAAGAATATCGAAAATAAGGAGACCCGTAATTTTTTATTTAGAAATCGGTTATTTTGATAATCGGTATATATATGGGTGTTTCCATGCAGCCGTACGCGACATTCGTACGCTTATGGAGTAACATAAATCTCTCAAAAATAGAAGTTACTGAAAAACAAGATTACGGTTATGTTGCAACCCAAGGGTACTATGTTTGAGAGAAATATAAGCAAAAATATTTTGGTAGATTTTGTATATAAATCGATTCGTAGAATTTTTCTCAAATGAATGCAAATATTTTTTTCTTCGTGATTATATGTATTCTCTAACTAGAAAACTACTGTTATACCCATTTTTATATAAATTGTACACATTAATTTTCGTAAAATTGCTAAAAAATCATAAAATTTACATAAATATTGGTTGATTGAATAAGAATTCGTCCAATCAGAAATCTTCAAAGAATTAAATTACAATACATATTTAACTGTAAAATTTTACTAATTGGAAAAAATAGCTTTGAACAACCCTAATGCATATATTTATGTAGGTATGTATGTACGTATGTATGTTGAACTAATGCATTGCTATCGTTGGCAGCTTCATCTGCGCCAGCACGAACTCGAATCATTGTCGCTACAGCGCCACCGTGACGAAAAGCTTGAAACGAGCTACAGCTGCGGCCTCTGTATACTTAATATTGTTCTCGCACCTAGTCTTTTTTTTTTTTTTTTTGAATGCAATCGCAGTCGAAACGTAGTAGAGCTTAATTTTTCATACGCTATATTTCCATCTGCTACGCTGGGTAAATTGCAAATAAACAATTTAAATGCCATTCATTATTCTGAAATGTTATTGAGTTAAATTAGAAAATAAGCGAATGGAGCGGGCGACCGAGGTCCGCAGCGAATAGGCAGGCAAGCAAGCGGGCGAAATCAAAATCCAACGACAGTTGGTGACTTTCCCGCAACGCTGTACGCGGTTTACAATGATATATGTATGTGTGTGTGTGTATGTCCAAATATTTGTATGCATTTATGTATGTATGTATGTATGTTTGTACGTACACTTTCATATAAATTTGCGGTAATTTTTACAATCATAATTTTTTTTGTTTCTAAAAAATTTAAAATTTTCATTTCTTATACAAACATAAGTACAGACGTAAGTATGTAAGTATGAATGTCCACACTTTTGTACGAGTATATGCAGCTGGTCGGTTGAATGGTCAACCAAATGTTTGACTCGTCGTTGTTTATAGAAATTATTTTTCTTTTATTGCCAATCGCCAGCGAGTGTACATACACAGAAAATCGCTGCTGACCTCTGGTCTGCCAGTTTAATCCGCCAACAGCCGTTGTGCAGTGAAGAGTTTTGCGCGCGCACGCGTCTTCTTCGCATTTTATCACATCACAATCAACAACCGCCAAACAGGCAGGGATCGGTTGAACCGCAACGTTTGACCATTAAATTTAATGTCGCGGATGAAAGTGATTTACTCCGCTCGTTTTCTAAGTGAATCGTACTTAAAGTTTTTGCTGGCGTACTCTTAGTACACACACACATAGTTAGTTAGTGGTCGTCGTCGGTGTTGTGAATTGCATCTACGTTTCATAGCTAGAGATGTATGTATGTATGTGTGATGTAATTATAGTGTTGTAATTATTTTTATTTTATTTTTACCTTAACGCGTTCAAGTTCGTAAATTTAAGTCAAGAAAAGAAATCAAGACTTTGTAATAAATGCTCGTGAAAACAATATTAAACGGTATATAAAATTGTAAATATGTACCCGTTTGTATGTGTATAGGGCTGAAAAAGTTTCGTTCAACATAAACATGAAACATATATACATACATATGTATGTACCTAAATGCGGTTAAGGTTTATTACAAGGAAAACAAGCAAAAATTGAATAAGTAAAAGAAAAGTATGAAAAATTTACAAGGTTCTGTGTTATACAAAAATTTCCGGGACCCGGGGGGCGGGGGGGCTGTTTTTGAAATCAAAACTATTATACAAACACATCTTTTTAAATATAAATGAGAGCCTTTGATAGTAATTACGCAACTGTGCCATTCTTCATAATAGCATCAAGAATTAAAATTTAGAGTCAAATATTTACTTTCTGGATTTGAATGCATTAGAATGTATCTTAGACATTCTAGACCGGTTTGATAGAAGACGTTATTAAAAAGCGGATATTTTGTATTTGCAACAGACTACTTTTTTTTCTAAAAATATCTAACATTATTGCAACAGGTTGGTTAGCAAAAGTTTCCGTTTCGAAATTAATTATTTTTCTTTTATTTTACTTGAATCCCCTTGGGAATCCCCAGCAAGATTTCGATTGCCATCCTAGTTGTGTGCAAATGATCACCTTCATACCTTCAATCGTTTATCGGTTTGGGCCGAGACCAAAAAAGCTTCTCCAAGTGCCTCTCTCCTGTGCGAATTTGCGCCACTTAGTCATCTCAAGTGCAGACAGATCCTCCCGCACTTAGTCCTTGAATGTGTTCGTGGGCGCCCATTAGTGCAGAGTCGAAGGATCTTTTCACCGGAGCGTCGTCCATGCGTACAACATGTCCAAACCAGTGCAATCGTTGTATTTTGATGCGCTTACCTATGTGAATGTTGTTAAAAAGATCATACAGTTCATACAGACTAAAGTAGCCTCTAACCAGCATATATGGAGTAATTCCCGCGATCCTAATGAGTGTCATCCTTCAAAAACTAATTAGAAACTAGGCGAAGAGACTTAAATCAGGGGAGTGAGGGGCCCACTCAACGGCTTCCACGTGTTGCAGTCACAGAATCCATTGTTCCCTGCTCACGGTGTGTTGACTACAGAAAACCTTTTCGTTCACACTTCCTGCCCAAGGACTCGTTCAGTTACTTTCAGAAATATGCGATTCCATTATGCCGCATCCTGTATCAACTCACCGACAATGTCTGCCCAAAACCTTTATTCCTTTCTACATTCAGAGCCAGATAAAGCGGTGATAAGACCCATCTCGAGAATTAGCCAGAAGAGGGGTGAGGCCTTCAGTGAGCCCAGTCACGAACCGAGTACTTTGGCTTTATCCGGCTGCAGTGCTAGAAAAAGACCCACCTCTGCACGGGAGATCCCGAGGCCAGTTCTTCTAACAAAATTTAAATGTATCGGGAGATCTGTAGTGCAGACAACGAGCGTCCTGTGTCCTCAAGAAGTATAGTTAGCTGCCAATGGCGACACAGCCAGCTTGTTGACCTGAGATATGGCCAAGGTTTCCATCAGAGCAATCTCTGCTATGGCCGATCGTCGTCTTCCCAGCTTATCGATAAAAAAAGATCAAAATGATTTCGTGAAGGTGCCAGCATACATTTTGTAGCCAAAGTTGAAGTATGATAATGGCAAGGACACAAAGCGCCAGCAAGCTGTTGAGGAAGACCATGAAAACAAAAGATCAGAAGATCACAGTAGAGGTAGGAAACCCCAAATCCACTATTAGCCATGGGGTTACATGAATATGTTTGTAAGTTTCCTGTGATGACAGTAGATTCATTGAGCTGTACAAACCCAGTCGGAAAAGTAGTAATGCATGTGTTTAATATGCAATCAGCATTGTTATGAATCCCAAAGATTTCATATTAAATGACATACATTTCTCGATGCTAGGCAATTGCCATGGGGAAAAAATCCATTTTCGAATGTAAAAAGCGTGGTTTTAATGATTATTCTTTCCAACACTATACATTACATTTTCCCACTGGGAAGCTGCGGTCGATAAAATTGGCCAAGTTTACACAAGAAAAATGTACGAAATATGATTTAATTCTGCTTTAGCGAAGATGCTTATCAACCTGTTGCCGTGCAGCACGTCGATGATAAGTACTTATACATATGTAGTATGTGTGTGCATATATAAATTTCGCTGTATTTAAGATTTTTTCTAAGCATAATTTGTGTTGGTATATCTAGTGGGTGTTGTCATGTTCTTCAGATTCCCAAAGCTAATTACGCTAAGATAAATTAAAATAAATAAGAAAAAGAGGAACTAAATAAATAAAGCAACACGTTGTTTAACGGATTAGATCAGCTCACCGAATGTGTAGTTAACAGCAGCTAGAAGGTCAACATATTTTTTTTGTAATTTTAAAGCAATTTTTTTTAGCTCAAATCTCTAGCAACTCTAAGCAGTCACGTATGCAAATGGTAGTTATCTTATCAGCACACATGGTTTTTTAGCGTACATTTCTATAAGATAATTTGTTGAATTAGTAAATACATACATACTTATAAGCGTGAAAGAACATTCAACTAGCTTAGAAGTTTTCTGTTTTATAAAAAATTTTTAAGAAACCTGGTGTAAATGTAAAAGTATTCGGTGCAACGTCTAACTGCCTGTGGTGACATACAAATGTACATACATATGTATGCTTGTCTTATGCAATAAAATATGTACATATATATATATATGCCCACAAGTACATACCTATTAATTGGCTTTTACAGCTGGAATGCAAACCCCTGCTGGAGATGAGCGGAAGCCATTTGTTATTATTTTTATTATTTAGATATTTAGGGCACATGCAAATATTATTTAAATTGATTTCGTCTCTCTCTTAGGGTGTCGCACTGGAGCTTATGATTTTGCACTTAAATTTGCATTGCTTTGCTTGTGAACTGAATTGCTTCACAGAGCTTATACACATACATAATACTTATCCGCGACTATGATTTATTTTAGTTTTATGATTTCATTTTAACTGACCTCATTCTGTTTGTTTTTAGTTCATTTGTCATTTTTGTGCGGAAATGTATCAACATATTATATATATATATATATACATCTATAGTGGTCGTTCACGAATCTTATATTGTGCGCCTAATTGGTAAAATCGAAAAATTCATTAAATCGAATAAATTTTATATTTTTTTATCTTACCGCTAATAAATAACAGAATGTGTTTTATTTAATTTTATTATTATTTATATCTATTTTTAACTTTATTATATTTAGGGCCTTTTTCTCAAGTAAGTTTTAAAATTTATTTGCCTCTTAAACAGAAATTTTGTTCTGAAAAAATTTTAAAATGCATCTGATTTCAAACACAATTTTTTTTTCAGAACAAATTTGGGTTTAAAAGACAGAAAATTAATTTCAATAACAACAATAGTCGAACATTTCCGTTTTCTTATGAATAGTCAATTAATCCAAAGTCAGTGGTAATTTGATGTTAAAACAAACTTTTTTATGCAGATGAACAACAAAAATTTAACTACCGTTGATTAAAAAAAACTTTGTTATTGAAAAAATTCTCTAGCATACGTAATATATCTAGAAACATTACTGAGATAATTTTGTTGATTCGTTATTCCGAAAGTGCTTTATACTGAGCGACTACTGTATTTACCGTTGCTACCTATATGTACATATACATGTATGTGCAATTTTTACTGCAGAATTATGCAATAATCTGTGTAAACAGCAGCGGAAAGATTCTTTAATAAATTAAGTCGGAGTTATCAGTGCCGACCCACTTTTCTGTATCTGTGGATTTATGACCAGATTTTTTGGGTTTAAAAATTGCTACATAAAAAATCATAAATAATTACGTCAATGAAAACAGAATTTTAGAAAAACTCTGCTTGCTTTTAGAAGAAAGTGGTTGGTGACAAAATGCGCTGAGACGTCTTCAGCAAAGTACATATCTGTGTTCGTATGAAATATTTAGTAGCTTATGTCGGTAAGCTGGCTTTAGTATAATACGGCATTGCCTTTATTCTTTAAAGTTTAAATTATGATTCATAATCATTGCAAGCACACACACACTTAGTTCTCATGAATGATATCTTATTTATTACAGCAATAAAAACAGCTATAAATAAACAACAAAATGGGCAATGCAGGATATACGTGCATTCGAAGGACGTTTTGCTGGCTTAATATAATTTTATGGGTAAGTTTAATTAACTAATATGTATGGACTCTTTAGGCGGCGACATTTGTATATCAGCCGCCTATCTGTATACTATTTAAAACAGTGGTAAATATGAAGGCCCTCAAAGTAGGCTTACACAAAGAAAAGTACCTCATAAACGAGAACAAAATGCGTAGGATAACCGCACAGGTTTTCTGCAACTAAAAAGTCCTCTTATTGCATGAAGAAAAATATTATTATTTAGTAGGGTGTGTGAGAAACTCTTCTATATTTTGTAAGGTTGCTTTTTTAAAAATCAATAAGGCAAAACTGAACTGACCTTTGTGGATCCCGAAATTAACTTTCAGTGTAAAATGCAGATATTTCTTTCCGATGGGTGTCGCTGGGGCCGATGTTTTTGGAAATACCCAGTTTATCGCATCACCTAGAGTAAAATTAAATACATATGTACCTAGAATTATGAATATATGTTAGTAGAGACCGAATTGGTTTTATGTCTAAGGTAGAACGCTTGTAAAAAATGTAAGCAAAATGCACATGCTCTGCGTAATTTTCTGAAAAAAACGATAAAGCTGTAGCTGAAGTAAATGTTTGAGTTTAACGAAGTGGTATCAAATAAGTTAGGTTATGCTAGGAATGTTCCATACTTTAATTCGTAGGCAAATTTGTCCATTGAGAGTGACCTCTACAAATTAGTGACCTCTACAAATTGTAGCCTGCCGATGTCTGTATACTATTGGCTTTATTCGTAAAAAATAAAGTAGCTTTATAAAAGGTTTATAAATTGAAAAATGTATGAAAAGGTCTTTAAACCTATTTTGTTTTTTATGAATGAATATTAATATGGCGGATCTTTATAAGAGCAACAGTAGCCAAATCAACAATTTTTAGAATTCTTGTCTGTCTGTCTGTTTGTATGTTTGTACGCACATCACACGAAAACTAATGCATGGAATTGAATGCAGTTATCACCGATCTATTTCTAGAGGCCTAGTTTAAAATATAGCAGGAAAAAATGGTGAGTTGCCACCTGTTAGAAAATTGCAGTTTAAGTAAATTGATAAGGTAAAGTAAATCTTGCAATATGGCTGTCAAAAGAAAGAGGTTTAAGAAGACTTACAGCCGAAAATATTTTTATGAAAGGTTACCACCTGTTTGAAATTTTAATTTAATTTAATTGATGAGATAAATTGAATATTGCAATATGGGCATCAAATTGAAGAAGTTTAGGAAAGTTTACTGCCGGATATATTTTTGAGGAGGATTGCCACCTATTTTGAAAATTTTATTCCATTAAAATTGGCAAAATAAATGAAATATTACAATACCGGTATCAAACAATAGAAAAATACTTTTAAGACGCAGTGAATTTTCTGATCTTAAATACATTTTTTATTTCATCCGACCGATTCATTGTGAAGGTACTTGGTATGTGAATTACCTTTGGCATAGTTGCAGACTCATCTCAATATTTATGTAGTCGGTTAGCAGTGATTGGATAATTCGTATTTATTTCTCATTTGTGCCCTTACCCGGATCTTTTTTTTTTGGGAAAACGATTATTGATTACATAAATTCATCTCTTGAAAGAGTTTATATTTACAGTACATACATTTGGTACTTATCTACATAACTACATATGTACATATACACTGAGGGAAATAATGCATAGTAAAAATGAATACCTTATATTTGATTATCGTTTCAAAATGTTCGTATTTAAAAATAATATTTTCGTACAAAATTTATTACGCACGTATTTGACTGTTCACATCTGAGTATGTATATGTAAGTGTACATACGCACCCCAAGCATGCAGAGCGCCGCTCTGAGAGCGCGGTGACAACACACGCATACATACATAGCACATGTTTATCCGTACAAATCGCGTGCTGTGGTGTTGATGGATATTCAACATTTGAAAGAAAATTTATATGCCTGGGTGTAGCTGAGTGCGCAAAGATGCTTGCCACAAGTTGTTGATATCCGGAGATGGTCGGGTTCGAATTCCACTGCAGGCAACATGCAACTTAAATTTTTCTTTTTTGTTTTTCTCTTGATTATTCACTTCACGGATGCTTTTTCAGTACGAACGCGGTCATTTTAAAATGCGCGTAATTGAATTGAATATTTACCAATATACAGTACTTTCGTTGACGTTTATAATAAGATCAATTACGTTTCTATTTGATTTTAATATTTTTTTCCCTCAGTGTAGGTAGGGTGGTAAAAAAAAAAAAGTTTAATATGGTAAGCTCTCACCCCTATGGTTTATCTAAATGCATAAAAGAATAACCGTATTTTATGTTAAAAAAAAAGATATTTAGAACTGCCTCAAAGCCCATGAAGTTTTCCATATGGAGAAAACACTTAGAATTCTTGAAAATCAACATCGAAAAGATCGCAAAACTCTGTTTATCTTCAACAGACTTCCAATAATAATATCCATTTGTTTATTTTACCATTTTTAAATACTAACGACTTTTTATATGGCACCCCTATTGCGGTTTTTGGGGTATCTTTATAAAATAGTTTATACTAAAAAATGGTTAAATAAAAAATTGGGTATTGTTATTGGAAGTCTCCTGAAGTGAAACAAATCTTTTTTCTTTTAACACAAAAATACGAATATTCGTTTTGCATTTCAAAAAAATCCCATCGGTGAAAGCGTAACATTTTAAATCATTCATTACCCCCCAGCATGTGTTTTTGAACCACCCTTATGCACATGCATATGTTGAAAGGCTAATAAGATTTCAATGCCAGCCTCACATTTTCCCACACATTGAAATACGATTTTTGAATAATGAGAATTGTGTTGATGCTTTAATGAGCCAAAAATGACGATGCGCTTCACGGCAGGTAATTACGTACATATACATATGTACATATGTATGTGTGTAGCTGAAGTGTTGTTCACCTTTTCTTGCTGCCACCAATGCCGGCAAACATACATTCATACATATAGATGCGTCTGCAGCGGAAATTGATGTGTTTTCCGATTTTCGAACTATACATATACACTAACTATAATGCGCGGCAATAGCAACAATAATGCACCCAATAAGTTAACAAAGCAGAGCATAAGAAAATGTCTGTGAGAATGGAGGCGTGCATGATTGCATACAATGGACACCGAAACCGGCGTCAACACCAGCGTAGTATTTATTGTGCAAACTTTATAGACTCTGCTGGCATGTGAGATACATAAGTATGTACATATGTATGTATGTATGTACATATGGAGGTGCAATGACGGTCGGCGACGTGTCGCTGCTAATGAGCGCTGCACATGCAATACTTCATTTAATGATTATATTTGAATGAAAATTACAGTAAATTTACTCTACTTGATTAAGTTTGTTTTGCATAAGTTGCCCAATTTGGCAGAGTAGCGATTGTTTTTTTTTTTTAGTAAAAAAACGTGTCGCCACAATTGCCTCAGCGGCTTAAAATTGGGCAAATGCATTTCTTTGCAACTCATTAGAACGCACAAAAACCCACTTAACATTCTCAAGCAATTCCGCAATCAAACTTTTTTTTTTCAGCTTTGCAGTTGCGCTTTTCTTGGTGTCGGAGTCTGGCTGCGGCTGTCGTATGAGGGCTACGCCACACTGCTGCCTGATCATCACGTCTTAAGCGCCGAGTCGATTTTCTTAGCGATCGGTGTGGTCGGCTTTGTTGTCTCATTTTTTGGCTGCTGTGGAGCTTGGGTGCAATCGCGTTGTTTCTTAGTGCTGGTAAGCTTTAGCTGTAGTGGAAATGTTTATGCTGTTAATTTTTATTGTCACTGCTTGGGTGAATTTAATACATTTTTTTTTTTTGTTCTTCCATTGTAGTACTTCCTGTTGATTGTTATGCTCTTCCTGAGCGAGTTTCTGATTGGCTCTATTGCCTTCCTCTTCCGCGGCGGTTTAGGGCGCACTTTTGCCAATGAGTTACGTTTCGGCATCGAGCTACATTATAACGCTTCGGATCGTGGCAGTTTGGTGGCGCCATCTGTGGCCGCCATTTGGGACAGTGTACAGCAATCGGTGAGTGGAAGAAGGATTTCTTAAGCCAAATGCCCACTAAATAGAATGATTTTATTTTAATGTTTATAGTTCGAATGCTGTGGCGTATCCTCGTATGAAGACTGGTATGATATTCAGTCGTGGAGTGGCAAACGTTGGGTACCCGAGTCGTGTTGTCGGCCTTCGGAGGCGCGTAGCATATTGACCGAGGGTTCTGGAGACAGTTTTCTGCGAGTCGATTGTGGGAAGTAAGTAAAGTCTCATTATTATATGTATTCTTATATATAAGTGTTACAAAAGTTACTTAACAGAGGTTCCTATCGCCTCAGAAGTAATAACAATTTATAAATATTTATTCTGGGTTTAAGCAAGGATTAAACGATTTGTACAATTGTAAATTTTGGCACTTACACATGTTGTTTGGAAATTCTCTTATTAAGCTTAATTACTTACTTAATTTCTCCTGATGAACTCCCGTTACTTTTTAGATCTGTGGAAAGTGGTTCCTAGATTTTGTTCAAGTCACTGATAAATTTTGTTTACTAAGTTCAATCAGTGACAATTGGATACAAAAAAATTTACATATTTGAAAGTCTTCATACTAGTTATACTTATAGGAATTGTCGTTTTGGCGGCGTTTCTCAAGGCTGTACTGTAGGAATAAGGAATCAGGTATAACAACCTTGCAAAACCAAAGTTCCCGAAATCTTTAAGAGTATCCAAATTGTTTAAAGATTTTTTACGACCCTTCAACGAAAATAAAATAAAGTGGATGACACGAACTCTGAAAGGAATTTCTGTAGAATTTCTGAAGGCGGATTCATTGCTCACGAAAGGAAATGCCTGAAGGTAGATTAATTCAATAGTTCTGCACTTTTCGTTCTATCAAAATGATAACGTGCGGCGTTGCCAACATTAATAAAATTTAATTCGTAATTTGAAGTTTGAAGTTCAAGTGTTTTACACATATTTTTCTTATGCTGAGCTTTTATTTTAAATAATTATAACAACAACCACATGGAATAAAACTTCTGAAGTAGAGGTATGAATCCTCCTGTAAACACAGTTCTCATTACTTTACCGATTTTCTTCCGAAATTTCGTAAAAGCATGGAAGTGTGTACATAGTATTTTGTTTTAGAAAGTTCGGTAAATAATCAAAAAAGGGAATTAATGAGATCTATACAAATTCTTTAAAATTTCTGTACTTTTTAGAAGACTCGGAAAACAAAGCTTGTAGGCAGAGCCGGATTTAGAATGTGGGGGCGCCTTTTTGAGCTAGTAATTAAATACAATTAATTTGAAAAATTATTATATTTTCATTTCAACAGCATGTATAGTTAATTATTAACTTCTAATCACGTGTTTTCTTTTAAAATTCTCGCCTGAATTCCTTTGTACTTGTCGCTCATGTTGCATCCAGTATTAACCAACTGACCACGGCAGCCTTGTGTATTTCTGCCTGTAATTTCTCACCCTTCAAAGATATTATTTATCGCTGGTAGTTGAGGATAAATAATTCACTCGCCCTCGTCCCTTATTTCCGTATTCTTTTACATGTCCGGGAGTCATTCTGAGCTATTAGTTCCAGCATTCTACGGAAATGTCCATTATTGGGTAAGTCGAGAATTTGGTCAGAGCCAGGAGGCGCTAAGCTAGGTTCCGCAAGATGTATTGATGGTGCTGACAAATATTCTTAATACCTAGGGATCTTTTCTGTAATCTCTGAAAAAATATTTTTATTGTTCCCTCGTTATCACATGTGGGGGCTCTAGGCTGCGGCCCCGTCGGCCCGCCCTTAAACCGGCACTGCTTGTAGAGCATCTGAAAAAAATTACTGTTTAGTGCTGAGCTTGGTGCATCAGCATCATTGGCCCATCTCTTTTCGAAAATGACGTTAATAAGGCCGTCCATATCAACGGCCCAAACTGAACGATCTGGACGTGTGAATATTGATGTAATTTGAGCAGAGGTCACGTGAAAAATAATGAGGTCCACAAAAATGTCAATATTAAAAAATAAAATTTTGGTGTCGCTTAGGGTTTGAAAAAAATTAATTTGTATTTTGATCAGCTATAGTTCAGCGAGTTTATGAATTAATTTGAATTAGTTTTATTAATAAGTAAAATTTTTCAGATTTCGAGTCAACATTTTGTTGATTTTTTGCGATTTAAAATATATACATTTGTTCAAAACCTGGTAGTGACCCCTAAAAGTTTGTCTAAAATTTTAAATATTCCTAGCTGTCTTTATTTGTACGTAGCACAAAATAAAGGGGTGCGCCATAAAAAATTAAGATGTTTACATTTTTATCACCACCCTAATGTACATATATGTAATTTTTTAATATGAAAAGCGATAACAAACAACCTCTGCTTCTCCAAATTAAATTAGTATTGATCTTTCATTTACATACATATATACAAACCAATTTGTTCTCACATCCTTTCTTATTTTTTTAGATCCGAAAATCCCAGCCTCTGGTGGAGTAGGGGTTGCGCGCATTCATTGCAAGCCTGGTTCCAAGGTCAACTGAATGTGGTTGGTGCTGTTGCCTTGGGCATTGCATTCGTACAACTCTTCGGCTTAATTACGTCGATGCTGCTCTTCTGCACCGTAAAACACAAAAAGGAAACGGAGACCTATAAATCCTATTCGCCATCGATTGATCCGCAAACACGAACGAGTAGTTGGGAGGACTGAAGCCGACTTTAGCGTTGTGCTGAATGCAACGATAGTATTCTTATCATATCTTATTGATTAATGGCATTTAAATTAAGATACTATTTATCTACGAACTAATGAAGTGAGAAACGATTAGGATTAGTCATTAAAATACATATATTTGATATAGTAATCGTAAACGATTTTTAGTATTATATTATACATACACACACATACATAGATATAACATGTATGCAAATTGTGCCAAAAATATTTAGTAAGTTATCTACAGAGATGTTTTACGTAATTTATAGTGGGCCGAATATTAAAAACCAGCATTTCAGACATTGCAGAGAAGAACGAATGCCCGCCTGCTAAATTTCTTTTATTATTGCATTTCGTTATTCAAGAGCTTAACGAATTTGCAATGCAATTTTTTATTAATTCTACTGCATAAACTGCCAATTAGCGTTCAAATCTATATTCTATAATACGAACACCTTGAAAAATGTGTTTTTGCAGATTAAAAATTCTGAGAAAAAACATAATGAGGTTTGGAAAATTTAGACCCCTCATAAGGAATTTCTGAATTTTAGAAAATACACTTAGCTAAAGCATTTGTCAATTGAAATAGGTGATTAATACGAATGTATAATTATTAGAAAATTAAAAAAAAAAAATTAACAAATCTTATAACGCAGAATTTTCATCCTGATTGTAGTGTTCTTAGGTATAAGTATGTACGCATCTACATAAATGCTAACGTCGAACTCAAGTGCATACTCGGCCTCGGACTACCGAATGTATGTACATATGTTCAAATTAAAGTCATCCGTTGATTTTTTTTTTGTATTTGTTAAACGATGTTAAATACATTTTAGTTTTATGCTTAAATTCTTGTTTCATGTAATCAGTACGCAAGCAGAAACCAAAATTAAGAATTTAATGTTAAAATAATAAATTATTTATTGAAAAAGTAAAAATAAAAATAACATTAACATCAACAAGAACAATTAACAGCATTTTTGGACTTAAATATTAGCTTATGTATGTATATGTGAAGTTGTAAATACATTACATTCACAGTCCCACAATTTTTCCGCCAATGATATCCAGTTGCGCGGTGATACCTTTCGAAATAGAGCGTGCAAGGTCTTTGGGTTTCTGTAAAAAAGAGCGAATTTTAAGAAACAATTTCAGGTATAGTTCAAAGAACAGTGCTGCCATCTAAATATGTAAATAAATTTAGTAGTTTAATTAGCAAATATAATAAAATGACCGTTTTTAAAATGGCGAACATAGATTTTGGCAAATAAGCGTTTTCGGATAAATTTGGGCTTCTGATTTGCAAAAAAAGTTCTTTGAGCCAGTACAGTCATGGGTTTAGCTGTGACATGAGAACATTTAACTGAGGCACTCATCAAGAAATCTCTGCTCTAAAGCTCTACTGGCTTTTATTCAACCAAAACACATTTCAAAATAATAACAGATAAGCACACCTGCTGGAAAAAAACGTTATTTTTGCGTTAGAGAAACTCAAAACCAAAATAGAATGAATGTTTGATAACACAGCATTTACAAGCACAACTTTTTTCGTTGCAACTGTGCATGGCTTTTGCAAAGTGGAGCGAAAGTGATAAAAGAAAGCTTTTGATAGCTTGCAAAGCTTCTGAAAATATTTTGCCATACCCATTAGTTATTGTAAAAAATCTTGTTTAATATAAAATCGTTTACATTTGCCGCCAGTACGATTTTTGTGAAGACCGCCTGCAGGAGGGCTTGGGTATTAGAGGGCATTAATAATAATAAAAGAATCGCGATTACACATATGTTAGTTTTTGGCCGAGCTTCTTCTTCGATTTGATGTTGTCACACAAAGGGGAGCGACCTACAGTTTTACGTCGACTCCGAACGGCGACTGTATGTTTTTTTATCAAAAGCTCTTTTTTAAGGCAGAAATACAATCGGCTGTACATGTTAGGCATTATCGAAAATATATACTTCTCGATTGCCCGATTGCTAGAAACATCAATGCTGAGTACAAGAAAGCATTAAGTAATAACAGTGTGCAACTGAAAATTCTACACACACACAAAATCAATATACTCCTTTTTCTCTTTGATTTAAGTACACATCTTCATATCGAAGGCATATTCATTATCAAACATTTAACATAAATAAGCACAAAAGCTTTACTTACTTGTATAAAAGCATTGAGAATATTTGAAAAAGCCTCATAGCCATTCACAATAGAGCGCGCTAAGCCATCGAACATATCACCGTTATTGCCGTACTTTTCATGCTCACTTATTGTGTCCACAATGGGTTCCAGCTGCAGAAATAAAAGTAATAAAAGATAAATAAAAAGGAAATTAAAAACAAATGCAATTCACATATTAATATATATGTATGTACGGAGGCACTAATGTTGAAGAAAAGTATTTTTACATGGTCTTTGACAAAAAGCTTTACAGGTAAGTGATTGTATGTATGCAGGTGTAGGTCGTGTTAGCATGTACTGTGTATGTATGTATGTACTTACATTGGCCAAATCGGCTACTTTCTTCTGAGTCTTGTCATATGTGCTATAAATCTTCGATGGTATGGCTTCCTTTTCCAAATTCACTGACTCGGCAGTTTTTTCTTGTGTTGGCAGCAAAGATATCTGCAAACGGCGAAGAGGTAAAGAGGCAAAAAACAAAACAAAAATTTTAATTCATAAATGACAGTTTAAATGCTTTGACTCTGCGCACCCTAAATCCGCCTGAGCTGCTGCTGCTGCTGCTGCTGCCGTCATCCTCTGCCTGCGAGTGCACAGTGTACTCAGCCAACTGGGTTTCATCGACACGAAAGTTTGGACTATTGTCAGCGGCTGGGTTCGCATCGTCAGCTACGATGGCTACGTTTTGGGCGGTGTCGCTTTCAGCCTCAAGCAGACCCTGGCTTTTGTCCACCACTGATTGCGCAAATGCTGCATCATTATTGCTGGTAATTGGATGCGCTTGTGCATGAAGCGTTAAAAGCAGCCAAAATGCCATGAGCTGTGACACAATAGGCACATTTAACATTTTAAGCTCTTTGAATTTTAGATTTTATTAAGTATTTAATTGAATTTAAATTTTAATCACTCTCCCTCCGACGACCGCAATGCAATGTTAAAAGCGCATGCGCACGCGCAACTTCAAGCTCAAAAATTCAACTGAACTGTTGAAGGCAAGCGTTTTATTGGTTTGGTTCGCGCCTTGAACATTACCACATAGCCGTCGATGGTGTATATGTATGTGCATCCCAATGTGTAAGTCATTTCGAAAAATTTAACGTTTGTTTAAGCCGCTTGTTGTTGTTGTTGTTAACGATATTTTTTGTAAACTTGGCTTCCAGACGCTCGTTAAAATACGATCGCATTACTGCGCTTACACGCACGCGACCACACACACAAACACACACACACACACACGCACACCCATGCGCTATATGCTCGCTGACCAACAACCTGCGTAGTTTCGCATCCGCAATAAGTGTCTGGTTGCAGAGCTTTGTAAAAAAATGAGGAAGGAAATGTGACAATCTGCAGGCAACTCTGACAAGTTTAGTAGATTTTTTAATTTCGACTTTAATTGTCTACAATTACTTAGATATTGTTCCAGTGGCCCACTGGTCTGTTGACTGGTCATTTGGATGTAGACTAGGCTAGTTTTGCCCAAATATTGTAATTCGTCTGGACCAGTTTTGGTACGAGGTGAGCCGCGCGCATGGTGCGTGTGTAAAAGTGCAGATATCTCATCGCAACAATCGGGTTTATTATCATTATCATGAGTTTCCTACTCCACTGCTTTCTGAGTTATGTATGAGTTTTGACAAACATGTGAACATATGTACATATGTACATATATGGTTACATGCGGAATTGACCCACCATTTATTGTGTTAACAACTCGCTTAAAAGTAACTCGGCAAAAGTATCTTCTTCAATTTCTCACGACAAAATACCTAAAAACATGTACATATACATTAGGGTGCTTCACAAAAAAAAAATAGCGCTTTTTCCACTGGAATTGTAAGATTTATTATATTTTAAGGCTTCCAAAATATTTCGGAAAATCATTAATGGTGTTTTCCTTTCACCTTCCTATATGGCAATATTTTAAAGAGTGAGCACGCAATATGCTGAGAAAAGAGTTCGAAAACTTGACAGCCCGGGCGCAGGGTGGAATAAATACAACATTCGAGAAAAGAAGACGCTATAAGACTCACGTGAGCTAGACCGGTTTGAAAGTACATCCAAAATCTCATTATATTGACTTCGTTGATAAAATTTTTAAGCAGTTTTATGCACGCCACGTAAGTTAAAAAAAAAATATTTTTAAAAAACTCACTCTATTTATAAAAAAACTCGATCTTGGGAAGTTTTTTAAATAGGTCCAGCTCTTGTAAATCTTAATATTTTTCCGAATTATTAATATATAATAAGTTTTATTTTTTTGACGGAATAACCGTATCAATGTTTTTTTGTTTTCATGGCGGGTATGCACCCTAAAGTACATGTGTACATACTTACCACTTCTTGCATTTTTACCTTTCTCACACAATTTCATTTGTTTGCTTTATCGTTTATTTTGTTTGTTTTTAACTTACAAACATACTTGAAGTTTGTTGTTGGGGCAGTATAAATTGTGTTGTGTAATCCGCTGGTTTTACTCGCCATTATTATGAGCTACAGAGTGGCACACACACACACACACACACACACACACACCTGTACATATACGGAGAGCATGAAGATCAATGTGATCATGATTATTGATTTCATATTGATCATAATAATCATGATGATCATTCAACGCTTCTCATGACAACGAGTATTTCTTTACTCTACAGCATTTGGTTAAATAAATATCGGTTAGTGGATTTTAAATTATTTACACTATTTAAAATGCTGCTAGTTATGCCATTGGCAGTTTTAAGGCCAAATTTCGATTTGAAAAATATGGTTCAACTAGAAAAAGCTTTGAAAATTTCGAGTTTTCTAGCTTGCCAAGAGAATCACCTAAGTGCATAGTTGTGTTTTCCAAAGTCTAGATCACCGGCATCCATTTCTTTAAGCCTTTCTTTTTTCTTTTCAGAAAAAAAACCCCTTAGGTATCAAATCAGGACTCTGCGGCGGATGAAAAATCAATTTGATGTTTTGAGTGATTAAAAAATAATTTGATGAAACACAAACAAACAAATGATTATGTACCCCCAATAAATAAACTCTTCTACGTTCTTTTATGCCATTATATGTAACCACATGACCCATGATTGTAAAGAAACAAACGGCCATTTGCCTCGAGTTGCTTCTTGCGCGAAGAAATTGTTTTTTTTTTTCTCACTGCTTAGAATTTTTTTCTGGCTCCTGCGCATATGAGCACATCTCACGAGTTGTTTTCTTTTTTTTTAGTGTCACTCCCTGCTCGCAACAGAAAAAAAACATTCTTCTTGCATTTATTTCAATCAATGGAGTTCCAGAAAGAAGTACAATAAAAAGTAAATTAGTTATATGAAAAATTTTAGCCTTAAAACGTTTATTTTGGCGAAAAAGTACCGAAATTACGAATTTTTTCATTGTTACTCGAAAAAAATCATAATTGTTTTTTAATAACTTTGGGAAGTTTTCAAATATAATGTTCATATAGAGGGAATCCCAAATACAACATTTCTGTGAAGTTTCAAGAGTAAACCACGAAGTTAAAAAAAATGGCAGCATGCAGAATATCAGTCACAGCTAGTTTGTAATTTTTGAAATTTAAAGTTTTTTTAGTTTTAATAATTTTTTGATAATTCAAAATGTTAAAATTAAGCAGTGAAAATGTTGTTGTTGCCAAAACGAATGAATCTAGTGTAATAAAACTAGTGTGTTACCAAAAAAAAAAAATTTTCATTGAGTAAAAGATGACTATGATTTGAGAAACTAAAACTCCATTTTTACATTTTTTATTGGCGGACTCTAAATTCATTTTAAAACTGTTATAGCAGTACATTAAGAAAGTAATGTGTATGTGCATAAGGAATATTGTGTGAAAATCTCCCCCGCCAATATTTAATTGCTTTCAAATAATATGACTTTTAATTTAAGGCGTGTGAGTAAACGTGTTAGATGACTACGTACGGTGCTACGGGGCGTATACGTTACATACGCAACTACAAGTATATGAGCATGAGTGGTTATTTTTGCTTTTTTAGTATATCTGTTTTAAGTTTTTATTTAAATACGATTTCGCGATGATTATTGTTCTTTAAACAAAACTGAAGGTTATGCATTTGGGGCGTTTCGCGTCAAGCGGACAGGGAAAAAAGGGTGATGCTTTAGAATTCCTTCATATTTTGGATAATTGTACCTGTGTGAAATATGAAATTGTGTGCATATTTTTTTCTTTATATGATGGTTATGGGCTTCCAAAGAATAGTAAAAACTAAAATTAGGTTTTTTCTAAAGTATCTTTTTTGTATTGAAAAAAAATTCGAACAATTTTTAAACTTCGCGATTTGCTGAGAAAATTTCTCGCTTTTTAAAATGCGAAATAAATTTAAAAAAAATTTTTTTTTGTTATACCACACCGGAAGTGAAAATAAAACAAAAATTTGCGAAATGTCGACCAATTATTTTTTTTAATTTTCTTTTTCAATATATAGCCTCAGGTGTAGTTAGTTCAAGAGTGTGCTCTGCATTGGTCTCCACTCAAATTCTACCTGCCCTGCCCTGGACACTCTGAAACCACATGCTTACATTGCCGAAGAACAGTCGCTTTATTTTAAAAATCTTAGGGAAAATTTAGACGAAGGAGAAGTCATCGTACAGTGTGATTTTGCAGAAAATTATAGTTTTGTTGTCCAAGATGCCAGCCAGGCTTCCAATGGAACAATGACCAGGAAAAACTCCTCACATCGAGTTTTTATTATAGAGATGGAATGGAAATAAAACACGGCAGCACTTGGAGGGAACCTCAAACATTTAACTCCACGTGCAAGCCTCAGATACCTAGAAGTAGATCAATCATTTCACCTGTAGGGTTTTACGACTGGGTATGTATGTACATATGTATGGAAAACGAAGGTAGCATATTGGAATATCAATGTTAATTACCATAATTGAATATCTTTGTGAAATTTAATAATATTTGATAACGTTTTCCAGTGGCTTAGCCAGGGGGGAGGGGGATTTGGGGGGATAGATACCCTCCTCCCTTCGTCATTGAACTACAATTATTTACTTTTGAATTAATAGCACAATACTATTTTATCCTTCTGATTTAAAATTTTTTTATTTCAGACGGATAACAAATTATCTTCTAATGAATATATGAGTAGTCCACTTGCAAACAGCGTTATGTGATTTTATAAAAGTAAGCCATAAATTAAAAAAAAACGTCTACGACAACAAGTAACATCCGAACTGTATCTTTTTTTTTGTTACCTGAAAATTTGGATAAATAAGAGCCTAATACCATTAAAAAAATAGAATTGCAGTATGGTAGATTTGCAAATTTTATATTTGAAAATTTAATATTGCAAGTTTTGAAACAGTAACTTTTACATAGCTAGCTTTTTTAGCTTTTCGCATTCTCTCCTCTAGGAAGATTGGTTTGCTTCTTTTTTGCGACCTCTTCCACTAGGCACCGAAACTACCACGTTTTCTTGCAGTTTTCTAAGTTCATACGAAGAGGAGACTTTTGAAAGTGTATAAATAAGTATTGTAGCGAAGAGTAGTTAACATTCCATGCTATTTTTTTCAGAATATGGAAAAATTTTTCGCTCTGCTGTTAGTGGACATGAAACCCACCAAAACTAAAAATCGAAAAAAATTTCCATAGCGCACTTTGCAAGTGGACTACTCAATTGTTGAATATGCTATCTTATTTGTCCCTTCTTTTTATACAATTAAGGAGCGGCTGAATGGTTTAACGATGTTAGCTTGAAATAATGATGTCCCGATTACAACACAAGAAGTAATTGAAACAAGTGAGAAAGTCTAAGTTCGGGCGGAGCCGAACATTAAATACCCGGCGAAAATATTAAATATATGTTTTTCACCTTTCCGAAAGCTACTTGGTAAGCCATGGTGTATTAATTTTAAGTAAATTAGCGTCGTTAAATTTTGAAATATTGAAGTTTCAAGCATTTCTGAAATTTACCATTATATAAAAAGCGGCCTCAATTTTAGTCCGATTTCAATAATTTTCAACGTTTTGCTTTTATGTGGCAAGCACAATAACCATTGTGACTTTGGTACAAATTGGTAGAACGGTTACCGAGATACATATATGTGATCATAAGTGGGCGGTGCCACGCCCATTTTCCAAAATTTTACTATAAATGTATTTCTTGATGAAGAATTTTTGCAAGCATCAATTTTGAATAAATTAGCTTCAATATTTACTGATTTATCGAAGATTTTGTATTTCTCTAAATTACCGTTATATGGGATGTGGGCGTGGTTATTGTCCGATTTTAAAAAGTTTCGGCGATTTTTTATGCTGTACCAAGGCCAACAGCTGTGCCAAGGTTGGAAGAAATTGGTGCAGCGGTTACCAAGATATACAATTGTAACCATAAGTGGGCGTGTTAACGCCCATTTTATAAAAATTTATAATATTCTTATTTCTCGTCTAAAAATTATTGTAAATATCAACTTTGAGTGAATAATCTTCAGTATTTACTAAAATAACGCAGTTTCCGTATTTCTGAAAACTACCGTTATATGGGAGGTGGGCGTGGTTATTGTCCGATTTTACCCATTTTCAATACCTACGCCCGAAAGAAGGGCACGTACCAAGTTTCGTTAAGATATCTCAATTTTTACTCGAGTTATCGTGTGCACAGACGGACGGACGGACAGACAGTCACCGCTTAATCGACTTCTCTTTTCATTCTGATCATTTATGTATACATTTGTCTATATCTATCTCGATTAGTTTTGCCTGTCACAAACAACCGTTATGTGAACAAAGTTATAATACCCTTGTGCACAAGCGCGCTCGGGTATAAAAATGTGTTGTGTTAAGCAACGAAGATTAAAACTCGTTTTATAACTAAGAAGATTTTGTAGACTTGTACATAAATAAATGTAAATAGATACGCGTTAATATATAAATATGCGGATATATTCAATGTGTAAAAACTGAAGTGTATACTAACGAAACGTCTACAAAACAAAACTGGACTACACACTAATTAATTAAAATGGTGTAGTAATTTAATTTTTTAAATTTAAATAAAGCATGAATTCCCCATGGAATAACCGAGTAGACAAAAAATATATAACGGTAAAAATGGCACATACATACATATATGAAAGAATGCCTCCAGGCGACGCCTCTAGCCATTGTGTATCACAACTTTAAGTTATCGATGCATTTTTTTTTTTAATCCCCCCCTTCGCCAAATCCTGGCTACGCCACTCACGTTTTCAGATTTAATAAATAATAAAATGCAGTCTTCATTATAACGGCAAAAATTTATCGAAAAAACCTTACGATTATTCTTGATTGAAAAAGTAGAAATAAAAAATATCGATTTTAAAATGAACGAAAAATATAAGTTTTTGCATTTAATGGTTATTTTCGATTTTTCAACCATTTCTAGAATATTTATATCGTCTTCGGTGTGTAGATGGGTCTTCTTCTCGGCATAAGTTCCATCTCGATTAGCTAAAAATCCTTACAGCTTTTATTTGCACATTTTTTTTTGCTCCCCCTCAATTCTAAGTGACGAAAATTCGGAATAAGATTAGAGATATGAAAATATTAGCCATCAAGGGGCATCCATATAAGGAGGTGGCAACCGCAGATAAGTTAAAATCTCGTGTATTTTGTTACTACTTGTTGGTACATGAGGATGTCAAAACGAAAGCAAATGGGAGATAATTTTCGCAATTTCATTTTGTTGACATCCTACAGCTGCGCCATTTCGTCTTGGATGACATTCTGCTGTACTAGTGTAGAGACGAAAATTTCTGTTATAGTAAGTAAGTAACTTAGTAACACCACCTTGTATAGATGCGCGTTTTTAGACATGATATGCCTTGGACATAATAAAAGATGCAATTTTTTCCAGCGCGAGCAGTGTTGCCAGAAAAGCCAAATTTTTCCTTCGCCTTGACTTGATTCAGTTTTTCACCCAAAACCCAACACAATTCTACAATTCTACAATTTATTTGGCTTGTATACATATGTATTTGGTTAAATAAAAATCATTGGAAATATTAGAGTACAACTCCACAACAAGCTTTTCAGGCATTCCGCGCTTTTAAGGCTTCCAACTATACAATTCAGCTATTGCTGAAAGCCTGAAAAGCGTAGAACCTGTACTCTGAGAACTCCACAATAACTTTTTCGACTACCGAATAACCGATTAAGTATCCAAATTTTTGAAATTTTAAATTTTCAAAATACCCTGTCCTAAAATATGTTTGAGACAAAATGTATTTGACACACCTTGTTTTGAGCGACGTAAACTTCTGCTTCTGTCACTTCTTATGAAGGCAAAATCAAAAAGAAAAACATATACAAAATACAAAAATTAACACAAAATGTTTCGCATACAAAAATTGCTACTCGAAGAATTTCGTGAAATCTACGAGCCTGTAATTGTAGAGAATCCATTTACGCAAGTGACCGAAGATGGGCAAGGTATCAGACAATATCACATTGGTAAGCAAGCTCAATAGCGACAAGTTCAAATCTGTATTAAAATGAACTTTTTTTTTTTTTTTGCTACTGATTGAATTTAACTAACACAATTAAAAGGCCTCACACCATCAAAAATCATCTTCGGCTGCGACGATTTCGATCTGACAGATATGGATAATTATGGCTATCATAGCATGGATCCCGAAATAGAAACCTTTCAACTGGTCAGCTTGTTGCCGCTGCAGTTTTTGTTAGTGAAATTTTTTCGCAAGCAGGGACGTTGTATTATGCGTCTATGCATCGTCGGCGATGAGGATAAGCCGATGTTTTTTGAATTTGGTGGTCACTTGTATAAAAATGTAAGTAACGTTGTTGGTGAAGTGGGTGGTAAGCGTGCGGAATATATTTAAATGTATATTACAAATGTAACCTTGTTTCATTTATAGTTGTTGTGGAATACGTGGCGTGAGCGTATTGCCACAATACGTTTGTCACAGCCTATGTTCTTCAACATATCTGGATGCAGCCCATTCTCGAGCACAGATGTGTTGGTGGAGGACGAGGAGGTGGAAGCGCTGGTGCATTCGGCGCCACATTCGGTGGCTAGTTACTGCATGAGCCTCGGACGCCAGTGAGGGTTGAGGAAATTGCTTTAAATATCAGATGAAAAAAAAACTTATGATATATGTATGTATGTACGTAATTATATATCTGTATGTATGTATGTATGCATGTATGTACATACCGGATTTTATTACCAAGTTATAAATGTGATAACAATTGCTTATGCGTACGATTTTTGTTATAGAAATATATATTTTTATATATTATACAAATAAGAAATATAGACATAAAATAATATAAAAATAATACATAGCATAATTGAGCAGATGTGTGTGTTGGCCTAACGCAAATATCTGTAAAATTTATTGCACAATATGAAGAAGAAGCTTTTCGTAGAAACAAAATCGTTACTGACGCGTGGAAGGGACAAAAAGCAATTTTTTGTTTCAATTAAAAAAAAAAAAAATAATTAAAAGAAATATCACATTTCGTAAAATGTATGAAACGAAAAGGTCAAAATATAAAGTTTAGCGCACTTTTCTTGAACTTTTTTGAAAGCACTGTGACCATATGTACTCGCACTTAAGTTACCACTTAAACATACAATATACCCTTAGATTTAGTTTTTAACTTTTTTTTTTTTGTTTATACAGACATTTTAACAATATGGCTAGATATCTTAACAAAATTGTGGTATGCATTTGTGTTTTTTTTGTATTAAATATTCTTCTCCACCGCAGCTGAATATTTTCCGTTGAAAGCTTAACTGCCACCAGGCTTTTCCCAAATTTTCAATTACCAAAAGTTATTGTCTTATCGGAGCTTTTCGCACCATTCGCACCACCACCACTATGCCGATTGCCATTCTTCAGAATGCCATTCGTGCCCCCATTGGCAGCGCAGTTGCTCATTCTTACTGCTGCTGGCGCCGCCGTTGTGGCTACCTCATTTATGCTCACGCTATGCAACTTCCTTGCCACATTCTCATAGTTCTCGTAGTTATTGCGTAGCGGACAGTGGCTTTGATGCTCCAACGGCTCGGCTGTTTTCTTTAATTTTGAACGCGTCAACGTATTCTGTAATTCCGCTTGCAGATTATCTGCACACACATCTGTCGTACCGTTGCTGCTACGCTTTGGCGTTCCAACAAAATCAAATTTACCCGGTTCTCGTCGCTGCTGCGGTTGTTCGTATTCACCGATGGTTATGGTCCCCGCTCGCAGTGTGCGTCTATTGCTGGAGTTGTTGTGGTGATTGTTGTGGTTGTTGCAGTTGTCATTGAGTACGTCGCGTCCATTTGTGACTACATTGGTGCTGGCATAGCCATACGACGGCCTTACGCTGCTACAAATAGTTGTAGTTGCTTTTGTACGTATTTCCACATTATCATAATCGGGCACTGGGGTGGCTGGCGGCTTGGGCGGTTCTTCTGTGGGCGGTTTGAGTGCTGGCGCACAATTGTAATGGTTGATTGGTTTTTGTTGCGCCTGTGGTTGTTGGGCGAATTTATTCGTGTTGTTGCCGTTGTTTGTGTACTGTGGTTGCGTTCGCGGTGGCGAACTGGCGAATTGTGGTGGCTGCAAGAGAACAAGTAAACTTATTATTTGTAATACGAATTTGGTTAGTAGTTAAAGTTTGTTGCGCAAATTAATAAAAGTAAAAAAAAAAAATGAAATTGCGCAAATAAAGGCGCGTACAACAGGGCGTATGAGTCATTTTCAAAGTTTTTGCTTCCGGTACTAACTACTTTAACCGCATATAGTACTTGGCATGTAAAGCAAATATCCTCCACTTAACTTCAAGAACACATTTCTATCGTGTTAAAACGATATATGCATATGTTTGCTCTTCGGTTGTCTAAATCATGCATAATAACAGCAAACAGACAAAGTTTGCCGGAAGACCTCATAAATGGAATTAATACTAATTCAATGGCGCATTCTTTTAACTAATTAAAAATAATAACACATGTAGTCGGGCTTACACACATGTCCCTCCAGATTGCCAGCTTTGACCTAGTGTAAATATTTGAGCTTGACTTGCAAAAAATCGAGTTGTTATTCCACTCCCAATGTCAATTGTGAATAACAATAACAGTATATGGGTTTTTGTCGTATGTAGGATTTTTACAAAAAAATAAATTTTTCAGTTCAAAACTTTCGCGTAAATCTTAATAGTTTTCCCAAATATATTGGCGGCAATCTTACATAAGATATAAAAAAAATGTATATTTCCGGTGGAAAACCGCAACTTTTTTTAGTGAGACACCCTAGTATAAATACATACATACATATGTATATTGTACACGTTGTTTAAAAGCGTATTAACTCCAAAAATTCGCCGTTTGTCAGAACCGCAGCTAACGAAATTTTGGTGCCGATTTTTCTGGAAGGTAAACAAACATTTTTTAGCGCATAATTTCAAATATTACAGATTTTGAATTAATAGATTTTTGTAGAACGTGTACGATAGATGAATCTACATATAAAGTTCGATATGCATCCCTATTTAATTTGAAATCCATTTCATGGCCCTTGGCTATGGCTCGGTTTCCCAGAGCTTCGCTATTTTAACTAGAGTTCCAATGTCAGTGTTAATTCAGATTATGCCGACGTAGGAATGACCTTTCCTAATTCCTAGTTAATCTTGTTGTCGGTCGTTGCTGGGTTTTCTAATGTCGAAGCTACGCAATAATGGGCAGAGCAGTGAGGTAAAACAAGCGTGGCTTATTACTGTGCCGAATTTCTGAGCGGTTTATAGTTAATATGCCATGGCCAAGGGAGGCATATTTAATAGGGGAGTTCACGGTTGTAAAGTTGCTTCATAGAATAAAAAGTTTGCTAGATTCGTATAGATATTTCATTCTTCTGACAAAACAACCTCTTTCAAAATTACAAAATTTTCAGGAAAGCGAAAAAATATATTAAATGCTTTCCACAACATAAGTTTTTTAAGATGAAGGAAAAATGTTTGTTAAAACTGGACACATATCAATAAACAAGAATTTTTTAATATTTTTCTTTATTTAAATATCATATTTGTGTAAATAAATAGAAAATATCGATGGCTGAGTGGAAGATCGACCTATCTCGGCAGCCAGTTCGAAAACGCTCTATCTCAAAAAACTTTTCAAGAACGCCTTATTTCAGAATTTAATTGAAAAACACCCTATCTCAAAATTCGGTTCAAAAACGCCCTATCTCACTTCAAAATGTATTGAAAATATGCTGATATAGGGCGTTTTTGAATCGGCAGCTGAGATAGGGCGTTTTTGAAACGAATTCTGAAATAAGGCGTTCTTGAAAAGTTTTTAGAGATAGAGCATTTTCGAACTGGTTGCCGAGATAGGTCGATCTTCCACTCAGCAATCGATATATAAATTAAACCTTTTGTCAAATGGTTTTTCAAACAAAAAATCATCTTGTACGATACAAGTTGTTCTGTAAAATAGTAAATGGTTTTTATGCCGTGAGTTTATTTGAGAAAGCAAGTTTCTTAAAATATGCATTTGGCAACAGAACTTCAATCGAAAGAGGTTGTTGCGTCAATTGTAAATTCCAACTTAATCGAAAGAAAATTCTTTGTCAAACGCATTGAAAATTCATGTACATACATACATGATAGAAATCTTGGTATCTTTCATATTACTTTGCCAACGGATTCTGAGCTAAGTTTAAAGTTTTTAGCTTATTTGGAAATTGGTTAAAAATTGATTGCAAGATTTGACCCAAAAAAAAACATACGTACATACATTCGAACATAGCAAGTTAAGTTAAAGTTTGTAAAATAAAAATAAAAAAATAAAAAAACTGGTATAAACACACTTACAAAATTATATTTGCAATCCATAACTAAATTTAGTCTCACTCACCGGTGGTGGTATTTGAAATTGTGTGCCATTTGTTGTTGTTGTTGTTCCATTATCATTGCGAAAAGCGCGACTTGCGCGATGATTTACATCATCCTCCATGATGGCTGTGTTGCGTAGCGCCTCTTGACGTTCCTATAAAATATGCGACACAAAAGTCAGGTGGTCAGCTCGGGCATATAAACGAAAATAAACGATTGTATGAATGCAAGTGAATAATTGTAAGAAGATACATAAATATTCATAAACACAGATCTTTTAATTGTCCAATCGGATGCTTTGTCTACAGCACAGCTTCTTTGTACAAATGTGTACTTGCGCTTGCACTAACAATAAGATGATTAGATACACATATATGTACATGTATATGTTAGAGTATGTAATATGTATGTATATGCACTAAGTTACAGGGGGGACGCTGTGTTGGGCCAGCGATTTGCTTACGTGCCTCATAGGTACTGAATGTGACCAGGCTGTGGCCGCCACGGGCGGGACGCATTGTCGCGTACAATGATTTTTCGTCATCTTGTTGTTGCATAACGGATGTTGTTGTGGCAATGATTGCGTTGGCAATAAGACACCGACTGACTAATTAACTGCTATTTACTATGAATTATATATATGTATGTATGTAGATACGCCAACTTTTCAACGATACTATTTTGAACGTTAGATGTTAGATTTGTTGAAGTCACTGTGGAGCGACTGATTGATTGCGGTGATTGTTATATGTATGTATGTATGTAGTGTCGACTAATTATGAGTTTGTCGATTTTCCTTTCGCCGAATTTCGAAAGCACAATAATAATTAAGGAACACAATTTTTCGCAATTTTTGAAACTTATGACGCTGGCAGATATCTTTGCATATATGTATTTTTTAATTGTTTACGTGCACAAAAAGAATGGAGCGATATGCGTGTTTACAAGCGTAGACTTGTTTTTATTAACTGTGCCAAACAACTGGCTGCATCGCTGACTAATTACGGCTAGCTTTGTTGTTCTGAAGCGACGAGAACATGCGCAATGTTAGTAACAATAACGAACAAAAAAAAAAACATTAAACAATATATGTACTATACGGCAAGTATATTTTTTTCCATTTGTTGACTCGGTTCTGTTAAGTTTTTCTTTTTTGACATCAGCGGGAAAATATTAAATAGTATACAGCTGCGCGCGCGATAAGATAACACAAAGTAAATTATGGCGATATTGCCTCACTAGCAAACAAATACGCGACGCGTCGCACCAATCGGAGTCATCTACTAAAATGTATTTGCAATATAGAAAACACCATAAAACTGAATTTGCTTTGGTTTCAGCCAAGTTATTTAATAATTGAAGTTTCGTTTCGACTGCGTCTGTTAGCTGTTGGCTGTTGCTGTTGCCTGCTGTCGCACCGCGCCGCTGATTCACACTGAAGGTGTGTTGTATTGCTGCCTACAATCGCGTTCGCCTACAACATTCCGCCAGCTGGCAATGCAGAATGATATCATTACTTTACTTAGTAGATGAGTGAGTACCCGAACGCTCAAAACGGCTAGTCTTCTTCCACACGAACAATTCAAGTTTAGGGAAAAAATTTAAAAAATCACATCGACAAAATATTAAAAAAAAACAAAAAAAAAACAACATACAAATAAATAAGCGAAATATTTATTTATAAATATTGCCGTGCAACCACAACAAACACCTGTCTTATACACACACACACACATATGTATGTACACTCCAGAAGCGCTTCTTTCAATCAAGCGCTCAACACTCGTCTTTGTAATTGCTTGTGTTTTCATACATACATACATATTTGCTTTGAGCTAACACAGAAATGATAAAACAGCAAATGGCAAAAAAAAATTTAATAAAATTAATAGCACGCTTCGCTTTGTTTTAGAATAGCACGGCAACTTGAGATATGTATGACTGACTCGCTTATGAAAACAATTATACGCGGTTCTATTGCTGTGTGGCTGTTTACCCTCAAGACAAAATAATGCAACTGATGCTTCGCGTGCAGCGTTCAATTTACAAACGTTGGATGGCAGACCCTATGCCACTAACACAATAGCTTATTTAAGCGCTCAGCTGTTTCGTATGCGACACAAGACACCTCTTCGCTCTTCTGAACGATATCCATATGTACGAGCAAATACTTAGCAGGGGAGCTAGTTTATTTTGAAGCACCTTCATTCCATTCGCTTGCGCTTTCCGCTTGACTTGTTCGTTGTGCTCAACTAGATATGTAGATTAGGGCGGTCCAAAAATGCATGTGAAAAATTAAAGTGGGAATTTTAATGCTTTAAGCCCCTAAGATTGATCTTTACCGAAAAATGTATGCCCTAGTTTTTTTTATATTTTGAAATCCTAAAATATTTAGAGGTGGCTTAAAGCGCTCAAGGTTTTCCATGTATTTAATGAGGAAAATGGCATACAATTCTTGAAAATCAATAAAAAATTTTCGATTAGAAAACTCTGTTTTTCTTCAGGAGACTTCCAATAATAATACCCAATAGTTAAATTTACCAATTTTTTAATACAAGCGATTTTTATTCATTTCCCGTATCTCGTATTACGATTATTCAATTGGTTCGTAAGATATGAGTGATTAAGTGAAACCACTATTTTTTTCTAAGCAGAATAACGGTAAATTGCAAATATCTCGAAAAGTTATTCATAAAAAGAAAAGTTATCTTGATTTTCGGAAACACCGTGCAATTCTACCTAGGAATTGGATCGTGGCATCCATAGAACATGTTTGCTGTAAGCCAGTGTTATTTTTGGATTTCAAAATAAAAACTAGGGTATAATTGTTTTCGGGCATAGAACAATCCTAGGGGGAGAGAGCATCAAAAATTCCAACTTTATTTTTTTTACACCACCCTAATGTACTTACACCTGTATAAAACTCATTGCTCGCAGCTCGCTGCCTTCATATTGGCTAAGTTAACTTCATTGAGCATGTAACTTTAGATCTTAGACAGACACAATGACGATTGGTCAGGTGTTTCTGAGTAAGCGTATCTACCTTAGTAAGTATTGTATTATTAGAGGTTACCTAACAATATGTATGTGCTATAGAGCTACACAGAGCTTGAAAACAAGCGCAAAGCTATTGATTCTTGACACTCTACAGAGAATGTTGAGATTAGAGTTATAACAAACAAATAAAGAAGCCGATGGGTTTTCCATCATATTGGTTATGTTTTTGTTACTAGAAAAAAAAATGAACGAAGCAAGCAAAACAGAACAAAGTGTTTGCCTGCTGGTGTTGATCAGCCCTTTCCAAAAATCAATAAATATTTCAATACTACTTTTAAGAGGATAGCAAGAAAAATAGACTAAATCGGAAATTCTACTTGCCGGCCAATCCTGCACGTCTTACTACGGACATGTTTCAATCAAAAGTGTCATAAGAACTATAAAATATTCTTAGTATTAAATCAATTGTGTTTGTTTTAATCAAGGAACATTTACAAGGTGCCCAACATATTGAAAGATGCCAAAATAAGAATGCGGGTATTTGAGGTTTTTCACACTTGCCCGGTTATCAGGTTATCTGGTTAAAAGTTATTACTGTGTAGTATATTTTATTGTTGTAAACCGAATAAAAAATATAACCATATAATCACATAACCTGATAACCAGACAGGTCTGAATAGCCACAATATATTTAGAGAAATCTGAACCGAGTGTAGGGTATTAGCTACAGAGTAATGATTTCCATTCATTTGCAATTTTTCTGAAATCTACACGATGTTTGAACTAATTTAAGCGTCGCGACAGTTGTTATAAATTGAGCGGGAGAGAAATGGTAACTGCGACGCGTCGCACAGTACATCGACCATATGCAATTTAGTATTAAAAATGGTGAGCGCATATTAACTGTGCCGAATTTCACATATTCAATAGAAAATGTGGGTGAATGCCAAGCCTATCTTCGCTAAGTATAGGCAAGTTAAATTTTGATATACCTAACAAATTTTCATAAAAACTATAAGATGTGGTGATCTCCGAAATAGCAGCTATAACTTCTACCCCTTTTCTATCTTCCTAAAAACATAATCGTGGTACAAAGCTCAATAATTATAATAGATTGGCGCTTACACATATGTTAGAGCTTGGCCGCGCCTCTCCCCCGATTTGTGGCGTGACCCTTGATGTTGTTACACAGAAGGGACGGTTTTCCGCCGACTCCGAACGGCGCGCACAGCAGCCGGCAGATCAACAACAATATTGAAATAAATGTTAATAAGCCACATAAAAATATTGACAAAAGTAAATAGAATATTTATGTTTGTAAGCACAGTGTAGGAAACTTTCGGCTGATTTTGTTCAGAAATGGCTGGAAGCTTTAATTTTTACAGCACTGTCGAAAAGTTTTGGATAGGGATCCGCTTTCTGTTTTTTTTTATAGCAGCTGCCATATTGGATTGGCCATTTTGAGTTTCGTGATTCTATTTCATAAAAATGACCGTAAAAATTCTGTCACGACATGCAATTACCATTTAAATAAATTTACAAAATTCTATTGTGAAAACTTTCCGACGGAGCTATTTAGTTTTGTTGCTATTGTCGCAACAATTTTGTCAGAGTGACAGTTGCCAGACAATATTCATTGTCAGACAATATTCCAGTATTGTCACTTACGCTTTCCTGATGTGGTCAGTTACCTACAGGCGTCTATGAAACAGAAAAAATGTCGCAGACAATTCTGGCTCTGAAATTGTTCGGAAGCATCGACAATTGTTGGGACTCCAAAAACCCCCTTACACGCCCTTTTTCTAAAATCTTTTTAATTTTTCACAAATTTCGAGCCCTAATTGCCAAAAAAAAGTAAGCGACATAATTTCTTTTTATGCGGAAGTGCATTTAGATACTTTTGGAATATGTATTTCTGCATCAAAAAGAAAAAAAATTTTTTTTGGTGGTTAGGGCTTTATATTACTTATAGCTTAATGGTTAAAAAAAAATGGTAGTATGCACCTTCCACCACAACACCAGTTTTCTTATAAAAAATCATTTGCTTAGAGTACTAAGCTTAGCATTGGGTACTGCTACGAATATTTCAGAAACGTTTGTTTTCAATACTGTTCTGTGATTTTAAATTAAACTTGCCAACTTTTTTTTGTACTATTTTTTATCATACACGTTACACTGTGCAACGGTCGGCAGTAGTCGCTGCACTTACCTTGCGCTCAGTCTCTTGGAACCCGTTTTTGAACATACGTTGGTGGGCCCGTTTAAATTCATCCATCAATGCGCTATGTTGATCTCCAGCGCCGACGCCAACACCAACACCAACACCGGCGATTGCTAAGGTACCCGTCGCCGGAACGCTTTGACTGCTGTTGCTACTGTTATTGTTGTTGTTGTTGTTATAACTGTGATTGTTGCGCTCGCTACAATTAACATTGTTGCTAGTAGCGCGAGCACTGAGTGCGGCTGTCGCAGTCGCAGGAGCAGGCGGCGTCGTCGTTGTTGTTGGTGGCGCAGACAATGAAAGCGATGACGAAGATGGAGACAGCGGCGTGGAGTGGCTATGCGGCTGCTGTTGTTGTGTTTTCAGCGCTACTGGCTGATGGAGCGTGTGGTTGAGGTGATGTTGCTGTTGTCTGCTCTGGCCGTAATTGTTTTGCTTGCTGCTGATGTTCATATAATTGCTCTGGCTATTCGTGTTATTGTTGCCGTTGTAGTTGTTGTTGTTGTTGTTGCCGTTGTTATTGTTGGCTGTTGCAGCATTAATTCGCTGTTTCTGCAATGCGCAGAAAATTAAGCGCGGCGCGTTGCAAGCCGCACATTGCGTGTAAATTAGGCATTGGGAAATATCGAAAGTAGGTTTTTGTTATTATTGCATATTTCTAGGTAATTTACTTAAGCATGCTCTTGTTGTTGTTTTACTGTTGCAAAACAAAAAAAAAAACAAGTTTACTTACCTCTTTGCGCTTTTTCAGCTCCTCGGTTATGGCACTGGAGAGAGAGCTGCTATCCACTTGGCACGTGTTGCGGCCATGTGATAAACCTTGTTGTTGTTGTTGCTGCAATTTCTGTGCTTGTGCTTGTCCTTGTTGCTGTTGCTGCTGCTGCTGACTGTAACTATTGGCGCGTAGGCATTTTTGGAATTCTGTCTGCTTCGTTGGCGCTGTGTGGTTGGGCAATGAATGCGTTGGCTGCAGTGCGTTGTGGCTGTGATTATGGCTGTGGTTGCGATGATAGTGGCTGTTCAATTCCGTTCTTGGTTGCGTTTGCTTTGTTTGTTGCATTTGTAGCTGTAGCTGTAGCTGTTGCTGTCTTTTTGCCTCCTCTGCCTCCTGCCGATGCACTTCCACAATCACCGTTTTCGTTTCGCGCTCCTCAAGCGAATTGTATGTCGAAGGACTGGAGTTGCCCTGTGCCTCGTGCGAACCTACTGCCCCCCTCACTTTGGGTGTGCCATACTCACTTGTGCTTCGGCTCGCAGCCATTGGCTGCTGTGTGTTACTAACAAATGTATTATTAATAGATGTGCCCTGTTCAGACAATTTTATAATCGTCTTATTGACTTGCTGCTGTTGGCTGACGACGACTGGTTTCTTTTCCTGTGCATCTTTGCGTTGCTTGCTACTGCCGGCTAGTGGCTCGCCTCGCCGATGCTGCTCAGCATACGCAGCCTCATTCCAACACGTTACGGGGGTCGGTTCTTCACGCACCGACGTTAGTCGCTTTGACTTGGCATCCGCCCAGCAGGGGCTCTGATCGCCAGTCACCGAACTGGCGGAACTGTTGTAGCCACTTGATTCACCCGGAAATAGATCGCATCCGGCAGCTGTGCGCACGATCATCTCTAATTTGCTGGCGCTTTTCATTACTGCCACCGCTTCGCTGAAGAGCACATCGGAGAAGTCTATGCTGTTGACACTGAGTATTTGATCGCCTTGACGTAGGCCAGCTTCGCGCGCTACACTCTTCTCTTTGGTGAATTGCACAAAAATGCCAGGTTTCCATTCGGGTCCCTTGCAAATACCTAGTCCGAGTTTGGTACGAGGCGCTACATTGAGTGTTATATTGACATCTTTGCTGCGGGTGTCGCGTTCGGGCAGGGTTCTGTATGAACTCTCTGAGGAGGCACTGCTGCCATTGGTAAATGTCTTGACCGCATGCCAGGATAGTTTGTCTGTGTCTTTTCTGGGGAGAGAAAGGAGAATTTTATTAAATGGGCTGTATGTTACTCAGGGCGATGTTACATACATAGAAACGAATACAGAGAGTATATTGAGAACTCGAAAATAGTGCATCAACAACTTCATTTTGATTTTGAGCAATTATTTCACTTTAAAAGCGACAGACTTTGAGTTACCTTTTTTATTAATTTTTTCTCAAAAATTTTAGTCTAAATGCCTGTTTTTCTGGTCAAAACTAATTACGGCTAGATAATTAAAAAACAACATTACATTTTGTTGATTGGAAAAAAAAATAGTTTAACCCTTGATGACCTAGGGGTCTAAAGGAGTTAATTTTATTCATCAATGATATCAGTTTCTGCTTCCAAACTTCTAAATTTATTCTCTATCCTAATGATCTCAAGATATACTCTGCAATTAAAAATCTGAAGGACTCCATTCAAGTGGACCTTAACAAACCACTCTCGGAATCATCTATTCATTATGTTAAAAATTGTTCTCACTCCACATACACCCAAAAGTTGAGTCCTTTCCCTACGCGCTACTATATATCGAGGTCACTTCGTAATTCGGTTTCTGAATTTAAGGATATAGGTCTAAATTTCGACACGAAATAGAGTTTTTCTACCCATATTAACAATACAGTTTCAAAATCGTATGCAATGCTAGCTTTATTTGGCGTAATAGTACTTCTTTTTCAGATCCTTACACTCTGAATATACTTTATGCTTCTCTGCTAAGATCAAGGCTCGACTATGCCTCTTTCAGGAGGCCGTACCATTCTTCATATACATATAATCCGCATAGAATGAATCTAGAAAATATTCATGAAATTTGCCTTATGCCGAATTTCCACTAGGCTTTATAATCAGGGTTGCCACTTTGGTGAATTGTTACCAAATTGGTAGAAAAAATTTTGGTAGGAGAATGGTATTTTTTCTTTTTTTTTAAGTATTGTCTTTATTTTTCTAAGTGTAGTCTACTCTATGGCAATAATTTCTAAATGCCTTAATGCACACTTTTCATATACATACATACATACATGCATACATATGTGCGAACATATCGTGCTCCATTCAAAACTCATTTTACTAAAATCCTGAGCTTACACTCAGAAAGAAAGCCGAATAACTTTAACCATAACCAAATCATGAGTTGAGAAAAACATATTTAGTTGACGTAACTAAACTCTTTTCTCAGTGTATGATTGCCTAAATATTTTATACGATTCTTTAAATAAACACAAAAAATGGACCGGTATGTAACTACACACTATGATTGTTCACAAAAAAAAGTGAAAAAATCACAAAAGACCGGCGGCAAAAAATGTTTAAAAATCAACATGAATTTTTATCTGCATATTGTTGGTTATACTAAAATACCATGGGCTATACCCAAAACTGTTTTAAAAATTCAGAGTAAAAAGTTCGAAATTTTGGCGAAAATTTTTTTTGGCGGGAATTTTTCTAAATGTATATAGGTTGAATGCTTAATTTTTATGGGTTTGGGTTAAGCGCAAACGATATCATTATAAAAAAAAATGGCAAAAGTATCTTCACTTGAAAAACAACGTGAATATTAAACAAATTACCAATTGGTTTTTGAGTCATTGTATTTGTCTTTAGTTTCATCACTCTTAATATGATCTCAAATACCATGTCGTTAATTAAATAAAAAGTTCTTTAGTAAAAAATTAAATTTTTATTGAAGGAACTAAAAAAAATAGAAAAAAGCTATAGTTTCTATTCAAATAACCAAAAAAAAAAGTTATTGGTGGATATTTTATAGGTTTGATAGATTTTTTTTCAGGTGGATGGTAAGTATTTTTTTCTTTCGTCAGTGGCAACCCTACGTTGGATTTACAAAATCAAACTACGCCAAGTATGTATGCGCTGTTAATAAGAACGCCAGCAGACTTAAATAGCACTCCAAATCTAGATTTTTTTAATTAATTTAAATAGCCATACGTCTTCCTTCCTTATATCTACTTAGTAAGAATTTATTGTTCATTTAACTGTAACAAAAAAAATTTCCAAAAATATAGGACTGTTGCAATACATCGTTCTCTATCGCGGTGACCTTCTTTGTCTCCTTCAAATCTAATCTAATCTCAGGTGAAGCAAATCGTAAGAAATACTAATTACTCCTTCAGTTAAATTAGTTAAAAGTAGTTATACCTCATTAACTACTTTGGCTTAATATTTAATAAACCTGCCGAAACTTGAACGCTAATTACATGCTAATTATTTTCATTGCTGCTGTTTCACAAAATTAAAAAAAAAAAACTTACTCTTTGATCGGCAGCATTCCCACACTTCTCACTTTCATCGTAATCCGATCCTGATTGGTAATGAATTGTATTAATTCCCTGTGAATGGCGTCATCAACGCGAAATCCATTAATTCGCAGAATTTGGTCACCAATCTACAAAAAAAAAAACATAAAAATAAGAAAACATAAAAATAAGAAAACATAAAAAGATCATTAAAAATTCATTGCGAACGCCAGCAAAACTATGCCGGTATCAATGACCAGGCCAATCATGCCAGGGAACGGCGTTTGATATGCGAAAAGCATTAGCGGTTGCCTAGAATTTATGTTGCTGCACGTGTGCCACATAAATTTTCGTAAAAAGTGGCCTGCAGTAGGCATGCGCATACATACATACATACATATGTATTTAGGCAAATCTAAGTATGTTACACATACGACGTGCCGTACGTGTTGGACGCACCCACATATGTATGTATGTAGTGACAGCTTTTCTTTTTAAATATATCTTTAACGAGTGTGGCATGCGCACGTTTTTAAGTGTGTAACTACTTTTAACTGTAAGCAGCTATTGTTTTTACCTTGTTTTTAACATAAAATTTGGTTGCCTTATTGTTTACGTTTGTGATTCGTTCGAAACTGGAGTAATTTCATCAAAAAAAAAAGAGAGAACGCGTGACCTATTTGTTGTACTTACTCGCATTCCTTTCAGTTCGGCTTCGCTGTTCCGTTCCACGCTCGATATGAAAAATCCGGTACCAAACTCTTTACCACCACGTACTGCGAACCCAAACGATGGACTGGTGTCGGGCGTGACCAAAATGCGACGCGCATGTGGCCGAATGAGGCGCAAAATGCGCAGACGTGTGCTCGCGGCAACGGCAGCGGCTGTTGAAGGTATGCTGATGGCGCACCAGGAAGAGGTAGTGGCCAATGTCATAACATCACTGGACGAACTGGCCGTAGAGCCTTGGATGCTGCTGCAATCGGTCAACATATTGACTGCCATTGATGTTGTTGTTGCGTTGTAGGCGCCTGACAGCTGCCGCTGGCTTTTGTTGCTGATGGCGAAATAATGTCTGCGGCGGCTGTTGCTGATTAACTGCAAATGGAAATTGGAAATTTTTGTATGCGATTAATAAAATGTTTAGTTAGTTGGCAGCTGCGACAGCAGCGATTGAAAGGCGTGAAAATGTTCGTGATAAAGAAATATTATAAATTGGCTGAGTGCAACAGCTATAAAAGTATGTAGTGGTTGTTGGTGTTGGTGGTTGACAGTGAAATTTCTCCCGCATAAAAGCAGTAGCATTTGTTGTCGCTGCTATGTATAGCGCACAGATGCGCGTCGATGCGTTCGGGCTATTTGTGTGCAAGATGCACATCTGCGCTCGAGCTGAGCTTGTGTGCGTCAGTGGTGGCAATGAAGGCGCGGTAGCGTGCCATTTGCTTTTTCCAGCACACACAAGTCACTTCGCAGCTGTTTGCGAACTATTGGCTAATGCGGGGTCGCCCATGCCCCACGCTGCTGTTTGAATTTTGTTGCATTGTTGCTATTTTCGTAGACGCCTAGACGCCTATACGCCTGTGGTGTGGTTGACACCTTCGCGTTATTAATTTCCATCGCCAACGTTGATTTTCGGCAATATCAGATGAATAGATCAGTGACACCTCTCGCAAATGCAACAACACTTTTAAATGCATCTAGAGAAACAAAAATGCAGCTGGGATCGTGAGGGCGTGGGATTATAGAGTCAATTTTGTCAAATTTTCAATTTCATCAGCAGTCAAAATGATGGCAATTTGCACAAGATTTTATATTCATGAGACGTAGTCAATAAAATTTTGATAAATTGAGTACTTAAATTGGGAAAATGAAGAGATTGGAGGATGTTATACGTGTTTGTGCAAAATATTCTTCGTTATAATAGCAATTATGCAATTTGTGATAGGCGTAATAAAGTTTTTATTATCACTTGTTTTTTTACCAAATATTCCGAATTCATTTTTGGTTTTAATTATTTTAGGAATAGTTTTTTGCAATCTTAATTTAAATTAAAAAACGAATCTGTAGTGGAATTTTGATAATCGCCACGGTAAATTTTTGTAGCCTCAATTCCCAAAATGAAAAGCTGTGGGGCCTAAAAGTATACAACATGTAAAAGTAACAGATGCAGTGTGTAACCAGCAGAACCTGGCAGTATAAAGGGCACGTAACTAGATGCTGCATGTTGTTAGGCGCGCCTGCTATTCTTTTGGAGATTTTTGGCGATCAAAATGAGCGATAGTGAATATAGGAATCCGGCTGCTGATAGTTCGAAAACGCTAATTTGTAAACAAAATATTTACAAAATGAAGGCATTGTTTCAAGAAAAAAGAAAAAATATATATAATATAGAGAAAAAAGTCCCATCAAACGAGTCGAAGTATATCGAAACCCAATAGAGTCAGCAAAATGCTAATATGAATCAAACATTTTGAATTTAGGAAAGCATAAAACCCGCTAATTCAATTTCATCTTTCACATTTTTGCTCTACATTGTCCACTTTTCTATGTAAAATTCCAGTTAAAAATACGGTAATGATTAGAGATTTTTACAGCCTGATTTGTGCACTTCAAATGCCTACGGGACCCAAAGTAGCACTTGTTGGCAAGAGTTGTCCTTCGCTTGGCCTCCAGGCTAACGTTATTTGTGGTGTTAATGTTGGATCCAAGGAATACTGAATTGCAGAAGGCGGGCTAAAGTGGGTCGCACTGTCAAAAAGGTCATTCCAGCAGTTCCTTCCGAATTTGTACGAAGCTTAAAGTTCTGCTCAACATCACTCCACATATTTAGCTTTATTATTTTTACTGTTATAGATATGTAAGTATCCACTCTTTGGGCTGTAAAAGGCGGCTTTAAGATCTACCAAAAGGTGGTGGTTGCCGATTGTCGAAAGTCTTTACCATGGCATGTCGCTTTGTTAAATTCTAGCCAATAGTAATTGGATTGGTCTGAAGGCACACTGATACGGCCGAATCCATTGCTTCAAGGAGGGCTTCGGCATTTCGCACAGTATCGTTTTTAAGAAGGCTTAACCTGCGGTATTGATTCAAACAGCAGAATTTACCATCTTGTGTATTGGGCAGAGTACACTGAGGCGTCAATGGCCCAGTGTCCCTATTCCAGTAAAAAGCCTAACGTTGAACTTTGAGTGCCTTAGCGAACTGCGTGTTTTTCGTTCACGCCGCCCTGACTGGGGAGAGTGCGATACCGCGCAGGTGTGCAGGTTTTCGCACCAGCTGCTGGTGGCTACCCTGGCCACTGTCTCTACTTCTCAAGTTAAGAGTCGCAGTGAAGGACCTAAATATGTTTCATATCTGGTGTGGTCGCCCAATCAGCTATCCCCCGTCTGCTTCTTTGTACAGTTTAGCCGCTATACATACAAATGTGTGTACAGTTAGCTCCGATGGCCTTTTGGCCAAACTTCGACTTATACTGCTCTCTTCCGTGTTTGTTGACTGAAGAGCCGTGGAACGCTTTCTACGGCAACACAATCTTCCCGGAGATATTTAGTAAAATGAAGTCCATGGAGTTTCTTGCACGGCTCTAATGGTAATAATAACTTAATTAAGTACAATAGGCTGCAGGCTATACTCAAACTGAAAATATGTATGAAACTAAGTGTAATATTAAAAATTCATAGCAATTATTTTGAAATAATGTCGCACTAAAATCAATGAACTCTTATTTAATCAAACGAAAGACCGCATAGAAAGCGGCATTATTTGCATGTATGTATCTGTTGCAACGCACCTAACTCTAAACTCTAAAGTCAGCGGTTCACCATTACGCCGATATTTAAATAATCACGTAAATATTTATTTCCATTCAAATTAACATTAAACAATTGCGCATACTTTTGTGCATTTCTTGCACATAAACTCCGGCTGCATCATGCAAATATCCAACTGAATGCGAAATAAAAAAATTGCAAAGGAAACGGGTGGACAACAGAGGTGCAAGTGCAATTGACTGTCTCTTTGTTGGTGGTGTTGCAGCAGCTGTTGGTTGCTGGCTGTCGGTTGCCAATTGTAGGCTGCCGGCTGTCGACCGGCCGCCGTTAGTAAAAGTGAAAAATTCGCTTTCTCCATGTCGCGCGTACATTTCCCAGCGGCGCGCCGTTGTCTAATGTTCGTGTCTCATCCCCGTCCGCGGTGGCGTTGCGCAGGCTAACCTTAATCACTAAGGAGCATCTTCTTTTCCAACATTTCCATTTTCCTTACGAATCGCGCGCGAGGTATTTGCACAACAGCTGCTGCTCGCCAACACGTGCAGATTGTGACGTCGGTGTGTGTGTGTGTTTGTTGTTAATTTAAATGGAGCTCAATGAAATCACATTGTTGGTGCGCGCACCCGTTGCTGTCGGTCGGTGGTGAAAAATGTTGGGGCAACAACAAAAGATGGTGACGGCAATGTTACGACATGACAATAACAACAAAAAAAAAACAAAAAAACACAAAAAGTGGATGCACCGACGTTCACAGTTGACAGCGACAGTAATGGCGTGCAATGTCGTCATCTTATGCACATTGTCTCAAACACAATAAGAGCGTAAAGATAAGAGAAGCCACGCTAGTTTTGTTATGAAAAAGCAAAAAAACGAGAAAAAAATGTTATGTGAACTTTACTGTTATTGAACTTTTTTTTGTATCTTATGGAATAAAGTTTTAATAGATTGTATAATATTATTTTTTTAATATAAATATTTATATGTATGCTTAGATATGTGTGCATACAACTTTTTTTTAAAATGAGTTGAAATACATAAATAAGTTCATATAATCGAAATATTATCGAAATTGACCTTTCCGAATTGACCGATCTGCAGACTTCAGATGTCACTCGTTTGCTGGCAAAGCATCCCAACTCAAAAAAATAAAAAAACTTAGGAAAAGTTAAAGCTGTCATCAAACGTTAATTTCGTTCCGAATTTCGTTAATGAAAGCAAATTAACACAAAAAACGGATTTGGTTCTTATGGACACATTTGGCAGATCTTACTAAAAAAACAAAAACATTTTATGAATTATGCCATTCTAAAAGCAAGCCACTGAAATTATAAAGTCGATTCATCGAAATCCTTCTTTACTATTATCGATGATTTGGCATACCATATTATATTTTTTTTTGCGAAATTTGATACCAATTTTTTATTCGTTATTTTTATCCATTGTCAAAAATACAAAACACAATTCACACAACTGACAAAAAATTGAGCATCGTGCAAAATTATAAAAGACAATTGTCCCAAATTGTTAATAAAAGATTGCAGGTATGCATTTTCCCAGGCATAGTCTATTTAAGAAAGGTGAAGCCGAACGCTCAGGGCGGTAGATTAAGGCGATGCCCTCAGATTTCGTAGAGTTTCGGAATGTAACGCGGGAACTTCATAATAACCATATGATGATCAGAAAACTTTTAGAGTTACTCAATATTTGCTTAAAAATAAATTAACTAAAACAAAAAATAAATGTTGTTTATATTTGTGTATCCTATTAATACGATTACTTGAGCATACATACCCAATTTGCCACAGAGCGAGGACGAGTTCGAATCGACGTCGTTACGATGTCGGTTTGGTGAAGCCGTTTTTTCCATACAAAACGCAACGTCGTTCCGACCTCGTTTTTTCTCATCGAATCGAATTCGATTCGACGTCAGCCTGGTGAAGTCGTTTGGGTGAACTCGAAACGACGTCACACCGAATAAATTTTTTTTCATACAAAATTTGCACTATATTACACTTAAAATTAATGAGCTATAAGATTTAATTTATATGGTTTTTGTTAAAAATTTTGAGCCTCGTTTTGCAGTTCGCTAGTATATCGTTATCGGTTCGCCGGCGAACTGTGCTTTTCACCCGACGGCGACTCCGTCGTCGTTTGGCAAATTGGGTATATAGTATATAGTATATACGCATCTATGTGTGTATATACATAGATGTAAATAATAGTTGTTATTATTTTGTAACTCTGTATGGATGAAAATACTATGTACAATATAACAGCACATTGGCGTTGGTTGCGGCGGATCGACTCAATACTCCGCCATTCTGCTGCTCCGCGTCATGCGCTGTGACCCAACGACATTACCGCAACGTGACATTGAAACGGCACAAAGCAACAATTGTTACAGCAATCACAAAACAAACAAACATTTGAGCGCAACAGTCGGCTGCCTGCGCGGCAAGTTGTCAAAGTGTACACTTATCAGCCATTGCCACAATGTTTGGGTGAATGTAAATCGTGCGGTGGCAGACACGGAGACAGTTCGCTTTTTTTTGGCGCGGACGTAATTTCACCGAAAACAATTTCCAATAAAAATAATAACTAAAAACCAAAATAAAAACGAAGAAAACAGCCTCATTGCCACGGTACATGATTCTGTCACGTCTATGCTCGCGTTACGTGTT
>NW_023458556.1:9168662-9194850 GCF_013731165.1 Rhagoletis pomonella | reverse complement strand
AACCAGGGCTTCGGAGCGGAGAGGAGCAAAGTAGCAAGGTGCAAAGGATTTTAGCTGGAGCAAAGAGATAAAAGAATTCATCATGTGAAATAGCAACAAGGCATTAAATCCTTGTCCGTAAGGATGACAAATTCAATGCTTCCCGTAATAGCTTTCGAAGGAGCTGCAGAGTTGCATAAAACCTATACTCAATTATCGTTGGAATATGCTAGGTTCCGAAGAATTTGCGTCAGGTGTCTGGAATATCACATCGACAATAGGACATTTTCTATTTATACCATGGCCCAACTTTCGAAAGATTGAGATTCAGACATCTTGACTCAGCTTACTCCTTCTCACTGAAAGAAATTGCAGACCAATGCAGTAGCAAAGGGTTAAACTCGCTAAAAAGTGCATTATGACAAGGGTTAAAGTCTAGGCATCTATTTTGTTGAACCGATTGATGGTTCACGGGTCAGCTAGACTAACCTACAGGCGCATTAGTAAACCAAACTTTACTAAATATCGTCGGTTGGCGCGCAATACCTGGTATCCGCCAAACGCAATACCACGGATGATGTGGCACAGACATTTTTTTTTCGTTTGTGCCTATTCCACAAATTTAATGGTATTTAAATAATTAAACTAGAAGCTCATATTTGGTAAATTCAATTAGAAATTCATTCAAATATTTTGACAAAATTACCGAGTACAAACTACAAGTTATATATTTTGTTCACCTTTCCGAAAATACCGTTACATGGTTAGTAAGGGGTGGTTTCGCCCCTATTTCAGACATCTTCGAAAGTAGTTAGACTTAATGAGATAAACTCCCAGTTTCTAAATTTCATAATAATGTTACTTCTTTTCAGGGTATTGTTGTGAGTCCTTAAATTTCCAATTATATATCTAAGTTTCAGTATTTCTGAAACTTACCGATATATCAAATGTGGGCGTAATTTAGTCCGATTGATTTATGTAACAAGTACAATAATTGTGCCGAGTTTGGTAAAAATTGACGGAACGGTGCCACGGCCATTTTTCAAAAATTTGATATACACGTTTTTTTTTTGCTGCAGAATTATTGCAAACATTCATTTTGAATAAAGTCGCTTCAGTAGTTACTGATTCATCGAAAATTTCATATTTCTCTAAATTACCGCTACATTGCATATGGGAGTGGTATTGTCCGATTAAAAAAAAAATATGCTGACCAGGGCCAATATCTGTGGCAAGTGTGGGAGAAATCGGTGGCGCGGTAACCAAGGTATACCAATTTTTACTCGTGTGTATATGTATGTATCTAAAGAGATAATATTACTTTAAATAAAAGTTTCGTTTCGCAGGCCGGAAATTGGGATGGTTCAATTTAATTTATAAAGATAGGATCTATGAATTAACGAACAATTTATCGGTGTGTCAACTACTTTAGCATCAAAAAGCTCGACGATTGTTATCGGTTCGCCAAAAAGAAGTTATCGATATATTCGAGGATTTCTTATCCATGCGCAGAATAGTTTTCCGTAATATTTTTTGATTTATGCTGTTTAAAAATGAATCAGTTTGGGGAAAAAGAAGTCATACAAGCCATTCTTATTGCGGATAATAATGTGGAGCAGCTGCAACCATTTTCCGCTGAAAATTCAACGGTAAGAAAGAATCTTTGGTAAAAAAAAACGGTCCTATGAGCCGCCACGTATTAGCAGTATTTTGCATTCCAAATTTCAGGCGCTGTTGCCTTTGGTGAATGTGCCACTATTAGATTACGCTTTGGACGCTCTCAACCGCAGTGGCATTGAAGAAGTGTTCGTCTACTCAAGCCTGCAGTTGCAAAGTGTGCGGGAGCATATCAAGTAAGGCGCACATTTTATAACGCGCTAGCAGCTATTTATCCCTGATTTTTCAGAAATGGTATTGCATCACTCAGTTCATGGTCAATAAATATGACAGTGCACGTGATTGGCGGAGAAGGATGTCGGTGCTTTGGTGATGCTATGCGCGATTTAGATGCGAAGGCTTTGATTCGTGGAAACTTCATTTTGCTCGGCGCGGATACGGTGACCAATGCAAATTTACGGCCAATATTTGAGCAACACAAGTAAGTAAGCACAAACTTATAAAACAAATCAAACTGCTATACCATTAACATTCTCTTCAGAAAAACTGTTAAATATGACAAAGGCGCCGCCGCTACGTTGGTCTTTAAAGAGGCCGCCACATGCAACGTACGCACAGGCAACGAAATCATGATTGCTGTTGACCAGCAGAACAATCGGCTTCATCATCACCAAAGGTTGCGACTACATAGCAAGGAGTCACAATTTGAGGTGCCGCTGGAAGTATTCCTTTATAATTCTGAAATGGCGCTAATGCATAATTTAATTGATCCACAAATCGCTATCGGGTCACCATCTATGCTTTCTTTATTCAGCGACAATTTCGATTTCGAAACTCGAGATGACTTCGTACGTGGTATTTTAATTAACGAGGAAATCCTCGACAGTCGTATATATGTTTCGTTGTTGCCGCGTGGACAGTATGCACGGAAGGTGAATAACTGGCTTACTTACTGCATGGTTAGCCAGGATGTAATGAACCGCTGGGCGTACCCACTTGTTCCCGACATGGGGTTAAATTGTCTTGCTCAGCAATATGTATATCTAAAAAATAATATATACAAGAGTCCTAAAGCAACGGTGATAAAAGCAACGTTGAGAGAAAATGTAGCCGTGCAAGCAGGCAGCCAGATAGAAGCAGGCACAACAGTGAGCTGCAGCGTTATTGGCAAAAACTGTAAAATCGGCAAAAATTGTGTGCTTTCAAATGTCTTTCTTTTGGATAGTGTGAACGTCGCCGATGACTGCAAGTTAGATTGCTGTGTAATAGGCTTTGGCTCAAAGATTGGCGCCGGAACTGTGCTCACTGAAGGTGCTGTAGTGGGCGAAAAATGTGTTATACCTTCGGGAAAAACTCTAAAAAATGTAATTGTAAAAAATGCTGTGGACGATTACGGTAAGTTAGCTCTTTCCTCAGACACGAGTGGCGACACATTTTCTTGTATTACAATAGATGAATTGGTGGAGAAGCTGGGAGAGAAAGCTTTCATAATAGAAGATAAACAGGATACACAACCTACATATACATCCGATTCAGAAGATGATGCGCTGCCGGCTGCAGCTACAGGCATACCAAAGGTTTCTAAAGTGCCAACTACCTGCGACGAGAGCGACTACACATCGAGCAGCGATGATGATGAGTCCCGTTCAGTAACACCACTCGTCGATGATACAAATAGTAAACGTTTACGTTTTATTAAATTTCTACTAACACTAATACTACCTCTTGCTATTGCTATTGCTACCCACCTTACTTTGCTGCAGTATTTTTGGCGGAAGTGATGGATTCACTGGCTCGAGGTTTCCAAGAGAAATCCAACCCAGACTTCCTTATCCTGGAAATCAATTCATCTCGGTACGCGTATAATATGTCACTCAAGGAAGTGAATTTCTACGTGGTGAAAGCGATATTCAGTCTTCAAGATATCCAAGAGCCCGCAAATCAAAACGTTCTTTTTGCCATCAACAATGTTCTGAAGCAATTGGGACCAGTCATGTCGAATTATATAAAAACCGAAGACGCCATGTTAGAGTGCCTAAAGGCATTAGAAGTATGCCATAATTCTATTTAAAGGTGCAATTTTAATTATTTCTTTCGCTTAGGACATTTATGAGGAGAACGAATATGTTCGCAGCAAGATATCCAAAGTTGTACACTACTTGTATGATAAGGATTTCGTAAGTGAAGACGCTATCATTGCATGGTATGAACAACTCGATGCTGAAGACCACCACGCTTTACGTCAGAGTCTGAAAGAGCTCATCGAATGGCTCAATCAATCGAGCGAAGAAGAGGATGACCACGATGAGGAGGAAAGTGATTAGAAGAGTGATGAACTGCTAAGAAATTTTAAGTTTATGTTTTATTTTTTATAAATATAAAGAATTCAACACACAAAAGAATCGACAAACAAAACCAATAAACTAAATAAAAAAACTAGTAATTGTTAAAATATTGTTAATTATTAATTCATTAGTACTATTTTTGTAATGTTATACAGTTCCGTTCCGTACATCCATTTTCGTAGAGTAATATTTCTAAGTGTATTTTTCGGCTCCAGAAATTCATCTATCAGGTCCGCCGGCTGTTGAGATGGTTGAGTTTCCCATCATCACACTATTATTGGCGGCCAGCATGCGCACATGATGCAAATGAATCTGTACATTTTTCTGAAAGGTTTCTACATTTACGCCACACAAACTGGAACGCACTTCTTCGATGCAACCTTCGAGCACTTTCGAAACTTCAGCCGAATTGCCATCATTGCCCAAATGTGAAGCGACAAGCAGCACAGTTGCAAGGTTTTTAATGAGCCCCAGTACGGTCTTATTTTTTACTGTGCCCTGATTATTGCGCTGCACTGCATCTTCGGCGGCTTCGCGGCACTTTTCGCGCAGATATGAGGGGGCGAGCATTGCTTGCACTTGCGGATCGCGTGTTAAATCGCCTGCGAACGCCTGCACATCATTAAGATAATCCTGCATATCGCGGTTCATTTTCTCCATCGAAATGACAATTGAGGCATAGCGCCTTTGGAATTCTTCGCTCAACTGTGGTACTGTCTCATTTGTATTTTGCGACTCATCTGAGGATGAATTTGAATTATGTGCGGCTGCGAGTTGCTGTGAAGCTTTCAATTCCGCTTCGTTGTTCATTTCGCTGAGGCGTTGTAGTTTGGAACGTTTGGAGGCTAGAGCGCGTTTCAAGCGCACCAGAGTCTCCAGGAGTTTGACCGGGTAGCCGTTGATGTTATCGCGTCCTAGTACCGGGTCCTTGAATGGACTTTCGATTACCTCCTGTGCCAGCACTGGGTCACTCTTGTTCAAATTCATGTTGAGTGCAGATCGGACGTTGCGCATGTTGCGCAGTGGCGAAGAGCTGACCCCATTAAATATGCTCATCAAGTTAGGCCTGCTGTCCCTTGTGATGCTCTGCAGAGGAAGCATTTCATGGAAATTCTCCGAGACGATTTCAAAGTCTGGTATAGAGTGTGTACCTAGCCCGCTTCTATCGAACGTAATGCGGTATGTGGAGTTCATCGAATCGTAGGCGTCTACGGTGCCGCTGAAAATACCATCTTGTGGCACACGCAATCGTGCCGTCACCTTGGTGCCTATGGGCAGCGGAAGTGGTATCTTTTCCGGTAAATCACGAACGAAGTTTAAATCCTTAATGTCGCCCGACCTACGACTCTGTATGTAGCGTATCTTTTGGCGGCGGCTTTCAAGCTCACGTCTTTCCTCTTCGAAAAATGCTTGCGAACAACGCCGAGGTTTGCCCATCAGTGCGCGAATTTTCCGCCACTCGGCTCGATTTAACTGGCGCGTGCATAGATTAGGAAAAGATTCTGACAAGCATACTTGAAAATCGTTTTCACCCTCAAAGAGCGCTTTATCGAGAAACGAATAGAACCACTCAAATATTACCCAGCGATGAGCTTTGGGAAGTTTCAACAAATTGCGCAAACGTAAACCGATGCTCTGACCGATCTTCTTATCAGTCGGTATAATGTGTGCCACTGTGCCGGAACTGCTGCTCGTGGCGATTGGTATGCCACTGTGGCGTGTGCTCGATTTGGGAGTGGTATTTGTCGATGAGCTGGCGCCACTTGTGTGACTGCTGCGTGTCGGTGTGGTCACCTCAGTGCTTTTTTTCTTCTCATCTGAGCGCATGTAACGTGAGACAACGCCTGTGCGTTTCTTCAGAACCTTGGTGGGTGTTTTATGGGGCGAAACGCTTGCCTTGAGTGGCACTTTGCGTGGTGAGAGACTCATCCGGAGTGGCTTGTCATCGTTAATGATGTCGTCATCGAAGAAGAAGCGGTTTCGCTTGCGTATGCGGGCGGGCATACCGCGTGCGTTCAACATTTGTATAGGTTGCTGCGGTTGCGGCTTGGGCGGTGGTGCCGAGCCAACACGACGCAGGCCCAAAGTAGCCAAACTGAATGCCGGCGGTTCGATGTGTTCATCATCTGAGAAGGCGGGACTCGAAGCTTTGCGGGTCTTCTTCGACAGCGTTTCCGATTCGTCCGACATTGTTGGGCAAAATTACGAGGATGCAATCTAAAAGTATGAATAATTTGTTGAAGTTAGTCTATGTTCATATGTATGTATGTATGTATGTATGTATGTATGTATATATATGGTGTTGAAGTGAAGTGGAAACTCTTGAGAGGCTACCAGTATTGAGTTAAACTTAGTTAAGTTAAGATTTTAAATATGTAAATATGTACAATAAAATCCGCTTAACTACCTCCCCTGGAAATGCTAACTTCGAAGGTACTTACGCGGGTTGTGTACGCTAAAAGGATAAATGGCAAGGATAATATAATTATTGGGGCAAGGAAACTGAGTGTAGGGTATCCAAGCTAGGGGATTTAGGCAGATTTTACTGTAATAAGTATGTACTGAAACTGAACTATAACACTATACGGCAAAATACACCTTTTTCCGGAGTATTGGACCAAACCAATTGTTTTTTTGGAGAGATTGACTCATAAGTAAAAAAGTAATTTCTCCGTTTTTCGAAGTTACCCTCTGAAATCAAGTATGAGCCTTCGAAGTTCGAAATTGGACCTTTGGTATGTATGTAAATAACTAAAAAAGTAAAAATATGGACGTGGCCCGCCTTTTGCTCTTATTTAAAAGGTATATAACTTTTTTTGTGCAAACTTATATTACAGGTACTATGTATAAGGGGTCAAAGGTCAGATATTCGAAAAATTAAAATTATGCTGGATTTCCACTAGGCATTAAATGGCAAAAATGACAAATGACAAAGTCAGGCATTAAAAGAAAATTGTTTCATTACATTAAAAAATGATCATTAAATTCATTTCCACATGGCATTTTTATAAATGGCATACATTTTTTGTCATTACAATGCCTAGTGGAAATTCAGCATTATACTTATTTAAAAAAAATTTGAACTGCCGAATTGCCACTAGTCATTAAAATGACAAAAACTTATGCCATTTAAAAATGCCATTGAAATTTCTGACATTGAATGCCCGAAATTGCTTGTACATTGCTGCGCCAAGAGTGGATTAGGAAACACAATTGAGAAACCTCTGGTTTGCAGCTTAAGTCTTTTGTTTTTAACTTTATTTCTATCGCTTTAAATAAATGCAAGGCAAAAACGTATACTCCCAGTAAATAGATTAGCAGACTTTTTTGACACTCAGTATGTAAAGTTTTGATTTTGTTTGTTAAGTATTAATTATTATTATTATTTTTTTAATGAAGCATATTATACGTGAGAATCCGATTTTAAAATGTTATTAAAATAAAAAAAAAACCATATCAACAAAGAGGCGAGCTATTCTTATCAGCCTCATTGCGAGTGACGTGCCGAGTGTTTTTCGACAGACGAGTCGTATATAAAATTGCATGGCATTGCCTAAAATTTTGAGCCGACTAGTGTATTAAAACAAGAAAAATTTTGACAATTATTAACTTATGCACTCCAGATCAATTATATTATTTTTAATTAATTTAAATATTTTTTAAACTAATTTTTGTGAAATGAAAATAACTAAGTTTTTTTCCTAATAAATTGTTGTTATACTGATGGCTTCATAAGAAATATTCAGCCATTAAATAGCCATATCGAACTATAACCAAAATTTGGAGTATAATAAATATTTATTATTAACAATAATGCAGCATTATTTTTAAGATTCAGTTATTTTAAATTTTGTTCCGACAGCATAAACTCGTCGTAGAGTATCTGTACGAATCTTCATTACGAACGGATTCAGTGAAGGCTCTCTACGAATTTCGAATTTACATTCGTAGCCATTCGGATTCTGTAATAATACTTTCGTAGATTTCACGAAAATCGAAGCTACGATGGATTCTGTGATAGTCCCGTTTATATTATCTAGGAGAAGACTAGCCTAATAGATAGACTTCCTAATAGATTGGGGTCGCTGAATTCGAATCTGTAGTCAGAATTGCTCTTTCACTATTCCAAGTATGCAGTTTTATAGCCCAGCGTTGATTTTTGGCAATTTTTATACCTTTCATGAGCATGAAATGGTATTATAACTTTGGTCCGATGTTTGTAAGTACCAGAACAAAAAGAGATAGACCCATTAAAATGTATACTTATTTGATCAGAACGTCGAGCTGAGTTGATTTATCCATGTCCGTCTGTCCGTCTGTCCGTCTGTCTGTCTGTTTGTATGCAATCTAGTCTCTCAGTTTTCGAGATATCCGGATCAAATTTGGTAAGTGGGTGTATTTTTATAATGTATTAATCATTTGTCGGAACCGGAAGAATCGGACCACTATAACATATAGCTCCCATACAACTGATTGTTCAGATATGAGATTTTTCGTTATAACTTCTCCATTTATGCAGCTAGGAACATGAAATTTTGCAGTACTTGCACCTATTATCAACAGAATACTTACAGTGGAAATTACAAAGGTCGGGTCACTATAACCTATAGCTCCCATACAACTGATTGTTCAGATATGAGATTTTTCGTTATAACTTCTACATTTATGCAGCTACGAACATGAAATTTTGCAGCACTTGCACCCATTATTAACAGAATGCTTACAGTGAAAATTACAAAGATCGGTTCACTATAACCTATAGCTCCCATACAACTGATTGTTCAGATATAAAATTTTTCGTTATAACTCCTCCATTTATATAGCTGGGAACAGGAAATTCCGCACTGTTTTCAATAATTATCAACAGAAAACTTACAGTGAAAATTAAAAAGATCGGATAACTATAACCTATAGCTCCCATACAACTGATTGTTCAGATATGAGATTTTTCGTTATAATTCATGCATTTATGCAGCTAGGAACATGAAATTTCGCACCATTTTCACTCATTATTAACAGAATACTTACAGTGAAAATAACAAGGATCGGGTGACTACAACATATATCTTCCATACATCTGATTGTTCAGATATGGGATTTTACTGTAAAACTCCTTTATTTGAACAGCTAAAACCGATAAATTTCGTAAGATATTTTATAAATAATAATACAAAGTCTACTGAGAAAATCGTCAAAATCTATGCTGTATAAGCTTTATCTCCTATAGCACTGATTGTTCAGATACCAGTTTTTGCGATATATCTCCTTTATGTAGGAAACTAAACCCAATAAATTGTGTCGGTTTACATACCGATCACATAGCAGTGAAAATCACTTAGATTGGTGCTAATATAAGGTATATCTTCCATACCTCTGTTTGTTCAGATGCGATTTTTTATATAGGTATGTAACTCCTCTATCGATGTATGCAGATGTACTCAAAAGCAGTAATCTGTCAAAGTAAAATTTGCAGATGTTCATGAAAGGTATGAAGCCTTCGGCATAGCCGAAGACAGCGCTGCTCTTACTTGTTTTCACTCAGGTTCTTCCATACACAGTATGTTCGACCGACAATTATTTTTTTGTATGGAAACCTTCCCACTAAAAAAAATTGCCAAAAATCAACGCGATTATTTAGAAAGTTCAAACTTACATTTTTTTATACTAAAATTGAATGGGCTTTAAAATTGAAATGGCTAAAAAATCTGAATAGAAAGTTGCAAATTAGTATGCAAATTTATTGAATTTTTTGAGTTTTCCACAAAGTTTAGAGATTTTGTTTTTTTGGTGTAGGAGGAACTATATTTTTATAAAAAATATTATAATTATTATATGTATACATATTTTTATCGAAAATAAATTAGAATACCAAACTTTGGATATATTGCGGAAAAATTCTCTGTGCCAATACTTTTGTCCGGCACTGTATACATACATAGCATTTCGCTTGCTTTATAATATGCCGTTAGACTTGCTCGAAAAATATTAATTTCTACGAAAAGTGGTAATTTTCCCATATAAAACGCATGGAAAACTTTGCGCACTTTGAGCGACCTCTAAATATTTTGTGATTTCAAAATAAAAAATAGGGTTAAATTTTTTCGGTATAGAAGAATCCTAGGGGGTGGGAGCATAAAAATTCCGACTTTACTTTTTCACATGCATTTTCGGACCATTTTGGAAATATTTGAAACTACGAAAAAATTTCAATTTGTGTAATTTGAAAAAATTTATTGTATAAAATAAAGGCGACAAAACGCAGTCCTTATCTATGTAGGCATAAAACTCCATAAGGAAATTCCTAATTTTTCTTTCCAAAGTGAATCTTTTGGTTTTGCTTCATTTATTAACCGGCTAATTAAAACTAAATTTAGATTACAACTATAAAAATAATGGAAACAAACACTGGCAATTCCGTTTCTTTCGGTATAATTAATTAATACTTTTATTGAGGGACATTTAAAAGTAAGCACAATACAATTTCGTTAAATTTGTTTAATTTAAGTTCATTAATACATAGTTTTTCTTCTTCTTTTTTTCGACGGTAATAAGTAATGCAATTTTTAAATACGAGGATACGAGGAGCCGATCGATTAGTTGTATACAATCGACAATAAAACTCCAAAAAACACTCGGAGAATCGGGTTTGAATTCATTAAAACATTTAATTTAAATTTATATAGATATAAAGGTATGTGTATGTATGTATGTACTTATGTATTTAGGTATGCGAGTATGCACTTGAATGCATACTTGCTTCAATTGCCTACATACAAATGTGGTTTTAAGATTTATTGTTTTTGTTTTCCTTGGATTATTCGTTTATTTTTAACCATGCTACCACATAGTTTTTCTTTTTTTTTTTTAAATATTTTTCGAAATCAACACAGAAATATGTTTTAAAAAGTAATTTTACAAAAGAGCAAAACAAATTTCATTACTATGTATTGTATGTTTGTAAATATAATATAACAGTTTAACAAATATTAATAACAGCATTTACATTTTATTGGATTTTTGGGTAATTTCTCTTTTTACTAGTATCGTATTTTTATTTTTATTTTTATTTTTATTTGTTTTTCTTTTTTCATGTATATAGTTTAGATAATGTATTATAATCATAGTTGTTTTTTTGTTTATTAATTTTATCATCAAATATATTTCGCATTTGCACTTGTTGTAGTTTCGTAGTTTTATATGTGGTTTATGTTTTTTTTTATTTTTTAATATTCCTCTATGTAGTACTGCAATGCAACCAACTTATATGTATGTTCGTATGTATATAGTGTGTAAGTGTGTGCATACAAAAGGTGCATTCCAAAGCGTCAACGTCAGTCTCTTTTATTTCTAAGCCGCACTAGAAGAAAAAGTCTAACCGTAGTTGCGCACATTTGGCATTACAATCTAGTGAGAGGATTAGAAATAAAGGAGACTGACGTTGACGTTTTGGAATGCACCCATATACTATGTGAATATGTGCGTACCACCGTTAGCCCTTTATTTTTTAATACATTATTTATGTTTGGATGCTACATAATCTAGAAAATGCAACACAAACGCCATATCCCCCAGCGCGGACGAACAGCAGTCATAAGGGAGTTAGATGTAGATAAAACCTATTATGCAACATTTCCGAAAGACTGTGAAATTTTTACGCGCGATATCATAAAAAATCACTAGTAGCAGATTTTTTTATAATTTAAAATTTCTGCATGGTAAAAAAATCACCCATATGGTAATAATTTTACATACATACATATGTGTATATGTAAATTGAAAATAAAACAAGTAAAACATGTATGTATATACGAAAAATAAAAACTAAATCAACAAAGAACAACCAAATTTATTATTTATATTTAGATTTTGCTTGTTATTTAAATTCTAAACTTGATTTTAGTATATTTTGCTTATGGTATATTTTGATGCTTTTAGAATTTTTTTCTATTGGAAAATGCTACAAATTAATACACTTTATAAGCGTTTTCAGTTTTGCTTTCAGCAATTTGAGGAACCGTTAAGCGTATTAAGTCAAACTTGCCGTACACTTAAAGCGAATAAAATTGAATTTTTAGCTGGAGTTGGAGCAAAGTCATTACGTATGTTTTCAACTGAATGTTGGTACAGTTGTGTCAGCGCTGCAGTCATTCACGCATGCTAATTAACAACTGGCCTTTTAAATTTAGTACTAAAAAAAAAAAAATCAAATAGGCGGCTTGTTTGAGTTTTGCTGTTTTTTTCAACAAGTTTAAGATGCAAGACCAAACTGTGCATTTTCGTAAGGTTTTACTGTTTAACTTTCGCACTAGAAAGTAGCTTCATTTAAGATCGATTTTTTCACTGCACGGCCGTGGCTTAAACTCAGTTTAAACGCCCACTCTGGCTGGTTTAAACTAAAAGCCAATCAAATGTCAGTTTAAACTGGCACTGAAAAGCTGGCCCTAGAAAGAAATAGCAAGCTCGATAATTGGATGCCGCATGAACTCACAGTTCATTTACGGCTCACATAGACATTTGCGAAATACTGATGAAACGTGGATCGAAATTGTGATATTTAGAAAACTATGATAACTGTTGTCAGACTTTCACTTGTTCCATTCTCTGCATTAAAGTAACATTCAGGCGAGGAGAATAAAAATATATCACTAATTGATTTTTTGTATAAATAAATAGCTATGTAAGTAAAACATTCAAAAAATACGTAATGATGTTTTACTCCACCCAATAGAAATGCTGACTTTCCCTAAAAATATTCCACATCTTCTTCCTTTTTGTGCCATTACACATCAAACTGTTCGCCCGCTTACCCGCCATTAGCACGCACAATAGAAGCGCCTTAGTCGAAGTCCCTAATTGTTAACTGCCTTGATGCTTGTACAGCTTTCTCTGCAACGCTGCCGTCCTGATTGGCTTGTCTGTCTGTTGCACAGCCTACACATTGAAGCGTGTCTCCGAGCCATCGGCCAGCATAAGCGTCACCGTGCGATTATTAATCCATACCAGTTTGGCTAGCCGCATCGGATTGAGGCGCGACACATCGGGTATGGGCGCTGTTGAGTAGCCTTTGGTGCAACGCGTTTGAGAATTACCCAACCCAAACATACCCGTACTCGTCTGCCAGAACGATAGTCTATTTTCAGTGCATGAATAGGATACGAGAAATTTGCCGTCGGGCGAGAAGGCCAGCGACGTTATAGGATGTGTGTGCGCCGGTATCATTTGGCACTTGTTCTGGCGCAGCTCGTAGATGGCTAGGTGGCCGTTGTGTGCGCCAACGGCAATGCGTCGGCTTTGCGCGCAGTGCGATATCTGATTGAATTTGCATATCGAGGGACACACGTCGGCAAGGCCGCGTAACTTCAATTCATTATTGTCCACGCAGTGCAGCGTTATGTCCATAACCTCTACGAGAAGACTCGCGATCTCCGCTTGCATTTTGTCAATCAACATTTCAACGCATAGCAAAATTTCCGCCTTGGCCTTGAAAAGCACCGACTGTGTGAGCGGTTGATTGATGGACTGCGCATTCTGTTGCATAGTGTTGTAGCGTGCCACTTCACGTGCCATAGTCGTAATGAAGGCGGCTGGTCGTGCTGTGGCGATGAGCCGGAGCGCATGTCGCGCCGTGCGACATGCATCCGCTTGTGGTGTTAGTGGTAGTTTGTAGTTTAGATTGGGCACTGCTTTCCCAGCGCATGCGATCTCTAACAAACCGAGGAGGACTTTGCTGACGTCAAGGTACGGCTCCCAAACGGTGAAGCCGCGGCCTAGAAGATCGATTGCGGCGCGTCGCAGCGGCGTATACTTTGGTAGTTTCTGTGAGGGAGGCGCGTAAAGCAGATGTGCCAAAGCCATAGAAGTTAATCGCGCCAAGTTGTTGGCTATGCCGAAACCTTCTGCCACAGATGATTTTCGCCGATCAGCACTTGCGCGTTGTGGGGAATCCTGCGAAATATCCTGCCCGAACTCAGCACCAATAACACCCAACAATATCACTGCCGTGGTCTGTTTGCGCTTCAATTCAGACAAACTGGACGGCTTACGGATGATTTCTTCTTCCTCCTCCTCGTAGTCCTCGTCCTGATTGTCCACAGCACTGCTGTGACCGTTGGTGCCGTTTCCGCTATTGCTTTGTGCCGCCGCCAGCACCTGTGGCTGAACGATTGGTTCGGTGTGCGTATAGAGAGGCAAATACTGTGCCCAACTGTCCACTAGCTGTTTGCGTCCCTTCTTGCCCATGCGCGTCAATTCGCCAAGTAATATCTGTTGTGCAGCCTCCCGTATCTCGATGCAATGATGCTGCCAGCGCTTAGCCATTGCCTCCACCTGCGGACGTTTGAATTTACGTGGCTCTAATGCCTCGATTTTGTCGGGCAAAAGGAAGCAATGGTGTGTGGATAGCAAACTCCAGCCCTGTTTAATCTGCGATGTATGGTGTGCTATTAGCTCTTCGCGCTCCTCTTCGTTACTTAACGTCGAGTCGGTGCGTTGAGCCAGACGCTGCAGTTTCTTACTCTTTTCGCTGTCCGGAAGGAAAGATGCAGCGCTCATCGACATCAATGTGTTGGACATAGCTACAAGCGCCAGTATGTGATTCGATGTCAACGTCGTGCTCAGTTCCCAGTGCAACCGTGATGTGAATACAGCCGTTAATTGTTCTTGACGCAGCAATTCGGGCGCGATGTCGCGCTTTTTGGAGCTACTGGGTGTGGGTGGTATATTGTCCGGTATCTTGTAATTGTTCTGCCATGTGGGCAGCAGCAGAGACATGTAGCCAGCTTTGGAGAGCACGCCGAATGAGACAGGCACGATGGGACGCAACAAGCCCAATTGTGACTCACACACCTTGTCTAAATGTGGGTCCAGGCCCCAGGAGTGTAAGAGTGAGAGCAGCAGCTGTGCAACCTCCATAACGTGTGTCACTTCCATTTTTGAAGCTATTTTGCTGCGCAAATCGTCGGGTTGCTCCTGTGTCTCCACCACTTTCTGAAAGCTTTCGACTTTTGCTTGCACTTTCTTTTCCATTTGTTCCGTCTTCTCTTTGAATTTCTGCACTAAGCCGTGTTTGTCTTTATCTTTCAATATTTTTTCCATGTCGCCTGCCTTGTTCTTCACCTTGCCAAAGAAATCGCTAATTTTTTTTGATGCATCCAGATGTACAGCCTTATCCTTTGGATTATTCAGCACCACGCCGAGCACCTCCAATGCAGCCGGTGTCATTTGCGCATACTCCTCACTATGCAGTTCGAAAATAAGTCCTTCAATGTCGAAGAATAGTATATGACTTTCTGCGTCTTTTGGATTAGTGCGTAGACCTTGAATCACGAGCGGATTGCTGCGATGTTTCATTAAGAAATCAAAGTTGCCTTGATTGTGACCTTGCAGCTGTTGCAGTTGATGTATGCCGCGTTGGGTGGCATGACGTATGGCGTTCATGTTTCGTGACTTGATGCCGCGGAAGAAGTGTACCGCCGGGTTAGCCATACCCATTTCCGATGTAGCCGCTGCGGCGCCGCCGTGTCCACCGTTACCATCTTCGGCGGATTGCTCATCGCATGCCAAAAGAACTTCTTCCGCCAGCATGCCGTGTAAAACACGATCTAGATGACCTGTCTCCATTTGCCAAACGTACACGGAGCCATCTGAACAGCCTACAATGAGAAAATCGTCGAGGGGACGCCATTTAATGGTTATTACCGGAAAAAGATGACGACTTGCAAGCGTCACACATTTCCGTTCCTGTAAACTCAACAAAGTTACTGAGTGGTCAGACGCCACCGAGCAGATGCATTTCAGAATGCGATTACTGCAAGTCTCTGGCGGCACCAGCAGCTGTGTTATTTCACCGGCATGTACACAAAATCGATGTAACATTGTTCCGCTGTACAAGTCCCACAAGCAAACGGCGAAATCTACGCCACCCGACAGTAAATGCGACTTCTCGTAGCGCGGATGTACCAGCGATGGGCAAAGCAAACAATTGACGCGGCCGCGGTGGCCGTAAAGTATTTGATGGGATGGCCAATCACTGAAATTCTGTTTAATACCTACCAGCAATTGCATCATAACCGTTTGCGTTGCGGGCACTATAACTATAGTACCATCTTCGCGACCAATCACCAACCGACTCTGTTGCGGTAAGTAAATACTTGAAGTGAGCTTGACAGGCGTGTCCGTAATACGTGACAACTGATCGAGAATACCGACTGGCGGTGGATCCATAATAGACCAGGCCTCCACCAATGATGTACAGACTGTGGGCTTCAGCACCCTCGGTGGCATTTGTTTTGCTTGCAAAATGCTGATGTTATCCAGTGGTACATCCGGTACCGTCCATACTGAAATATAGCCTTCAGAATCACCACGCAGCAAATAGTGCTGGGGACTTTTGCCTTCTTCGCGCTGATAACGCAGCAGTTTCATGGCGGGAGGGCATGAAAGTACCTTGTCGCCAGGCTGCTGTAGCACGTAATACAAATAGGGTGCGTCGCGCACCACTGATTTGGCATGGAACTCTTTGTTGTCGGGTATACAATTGGCGGGCAACTTGTAGATATAGCCCTTGCCCTCGTCCGTCCAAAGCATGACACGATCGGAACTTATAAAATCACCACCTTGCCAGCGTTCCCGCGTAGGCGCAATCACTGAGCACAGCACTGTAAAATCACCAGCATCGTAGATCTGCCAGTATTTGGTGCATACAATTAGAACGGTGCGTTGATTTTGAGCACAGCAATTCATGGTAATGGCGTTCAAGCAGCGAATTTCCTTAGATTCATTTTCGTAGAGCGGTTCAGCATGCTTATTTTCATTGCCGATTAGGGTCCAAACTTTTACTGTGCCTGTAGTTGTAATTGCCAAAACAACGTCGTCTTTACGTTTCATGGGTCGTAGCACATGTAGTGCAGAAATCCAATCGGGCTTTACTTTTGAACTTAGCTGGTAAATGATTTCCAAACTGAATGGATCCATTACGATTATCTCGGGGTAATAGCCAATGCAAAATAGACGAACATCTTCGCTGTTTGCTGGATGGTAGCTTTGAATATGTGTGTGCACCTGTGCCAGTTTAACCGATTCCATGCATTTTCCATCGATTAGATCCCATGTGCACATTTCACCATTCTCCGATGAGCTCACGAGGAAATTATTTTCGGGCAGTACAGAGGCACGCACTAGGCACAATACTGGCGCCGAATGTCCAACAAGCAGACAACGGGGTGACATTTTCATGGTGGCTGGGTCAACTTGCCACAAACAGATTTGGCCATCATAGCAGCCGGTGACGAGAGTTGATTGATCATCCGACAGAAACACGCTGGACACACAGTGCGTGGGCGCCGATGGGCCCCACAACACCACTGGAACCACCAAATTAGTGCTGACCATGTTGAAATACCGAAATCGCTGTGGAAAAAATCGTTTTGGTGAGAATGGAAAGGGGAAATCATTTTGGATAGCGTTCTGGCCTCTACGCTGAGAAATGCTTGGCAATGAAGTGTACTTATTTTTGTTTGTTGCCCAGCATTGACTTGCTGGTCAATGAAGCGAACAAAACCCTTAAATTTTTCGGTTTGTTTTCAATTAGATTCCACTCGATTTTAAGTGAATTTTTCAAATCAGATAATTTCACGAATTAAGTGTTTGTTTTAAAATACTTCTTCGAGAAAGATATTCGTTAAATTATATCAAAAGCTTCTATCTACATTTAATAAATGAGTATATTATATTAAATAAAATTTCTTACTTTACTGTCGGTCTTGCTATTAAGTGAATTTTAGAGCTAAAATTAATTATGACAATTACATAGTTCAGAGATAAACATAAATCATGGGTTCAAATACTAATTTCTTTTTTATTGCAGATAGAGGGCTACTTTATAAAACCTGTAGTTAAACGTTAACTATTAAATACAAATCAAAACATTGAGTTGAAAAACAAAAAAAAAAAAAAAATAGCGAACGCACTCTGGAGTATTTAAGAATGAGAAGCCTTTGCTTGCTTTGTTATTAATATGACTTTTACACTGTTATTATTTTCTTCACATTCACACTCCAGGGCATCGAAATCCGAGCAAAAATTTTGCTTACTCGTGATGCATTTATTTGTTCGCTGTCACCAGCTAAACCAACACACTCCATAGCTCAACACATTTACCATCGTCTTACCATTGCTACCACTTGCTTTTTCTTTATTTATCATTGGTAGGTGCTATTAAGTCTCCATCACGACAACGAACACATTTCGGCTGGGATTCGAAGAATGCTGATAAGTGATTACTAAAAGTTTACCACAGAATACTGTCGCAATTGATAACACAATCATGATAAAAGTTGTAAACCTACAGTATGTGGCGAAATGAGGTTCCACTTTCGGATGGGTATTGAATTAAAAATTTATAAGATTTCCGTATAATTAAGCGTTTTTGAAATGGTTTCTGGGCCTCGGAAATCTATGTTTTATTATACGATGAATTACTTAAATCTTTTCATTTTGATACGGTTATATTCAGTATTTAATCGGCAAAGAATCGGTTAGCTAAATAATATAACCTCATTCAAGAATCGGCCAAAAACGGCCGATGCTGACTCTTTTGGCCTATACTAGCCCCGGCATCGGTCGTTAATCGGTCGGACTCTACTTTGTTTATTGTTTGCTTGTAACGACTTAATTTGGTCACACACTGTATGTATATATGGATGTACATAACGTTAATATAAAATAATGTGGGGAAACCTTTGTAAAAGATTGGAAACGAATATCTAAGCACAAATTATAAAAAAAAAAAATTAAATTGGTCTAATTAGCAAACTTGCGAAGCCATGTGAATATGCTATGAATTATTTATAAACATTTCAACTGATTAGATAGTGGATGTTTAATTTGCAGCTCATGATTTATGCGCTAACTAAACAAAATTCGAAATATGTATGTACATAGGTAGATACTGTAGATTCAAGAAGCGCTGTTCATGATGAAGTGGACAAGTATGCTCCGAAGGTGACATAAAAAGGATTTGGAGCCATTTCCCAAACTTCGGAAAGTTTATTTATTATGTATTATAAGTAAGCACAAAAACGCTTGAATTTCGTTACTGCAGTTAAATAATGGAACTTTTCCGTTAAGCATTTTCTGCTGGATGTTTTCATATAGGTTGGGGGTTTATTACACTATATTGCGTTATTATGCACATCATGGCATTTTAAAGCAGATCCTACTTCGAAATATAAACATATTTTTATTATTTGGCAGATGGCAGTCATGGACTGAAAAAATACCAACGCCATCCAATGATGGACGATACTATAAGTATATGTACATATGTACGTACTTAGTTATAGAATTTAAATTTCCTTGCGCGCATTTCTATTTATAAGTAATCAGAAAATGGTGGTTAATTCACCAAACCAATTGAAAATTAGGAACCTTTTTGACGAGCATATCAATAATCTCGTAACAGCTTTGAACTAGCTTGAAACAGATGTGAAAGCACGAGTTTAGTTAATTGAACGTTCAGTGGGATATTGTATACGCGACAGCATTTGGTACATTCTTACAGCTCCGCTTGCTCCCAGATGCTTATTTCATTGTACGTTAGTTTGCTTACTATGTGTACACTATGTTCACATAGGAATACATTTGTGTGACGAAATGTGTTCGGTCGTAATGGTTGCACACTCCCAAAGCAAATTAATTTCTTGTGCTAACATCGCAATTGTCCGCTTCTGCTCTGCCTCCTTCCGTCGCCTCCGCGGCTGTGCGTGTCCCACAACGACTCTTGCCCTCTTCCTTGTGCTCCCTCGTCGCTCCTCCTCGTCTAGACACACAAACAGCAGCGCAGCGACAGCGCCAGTTGCAGCAGTTATGGAACTTCAATGTCGCGCAGTATGCTCCGCTCCTCCTCCTCCGCCTTCAGCGTTTCCTTGCTTTCTTGCACTCCTCAACTCGCTTTAATAGTTAGTCTATGCATTTACGTATTTTATCACCTCGTCACCACGTAATTAAACTAAATATTTTTGCTAATTCCAACGAAAAATTCCTTTTCTATCACTTTTTGTCTCTTGACTCCGAAAAGAAATGAAAATATCGACCGAGCAGAAAAATTATCGATTGACTTGCGTGTAAAATGTCGAAAACTGTCAGCGAACAATAAGCAAAGCACACTGAATTACGTCATTACGTTTGCGTTGTTCGAGTGGGCTTTGTTTCATAGTCAGTAACGTAAGGTTAATTCTGACAACCCACATCTTAGGTCTATTTCACATATCTCACAAAATATTTTACATTTTAAGTGCAGCTCCTGAGGATTTCAACTGCCTATGCCAGAATTCTATAAATAAAAAAAAAATTATTTTTTTTACTTAATTTGAGCCACTGAATAGGAACGTGATCTCCTTTAATTTCCCCCCTCCCCCCCAAAAAAAGCGTATCTCAGAAAAAAACATAGGGAACACGTTTTTTGATCGAGCGAGTTTATTACAGTTAAATTAGGGCCGAACAATGGAATTTGACGATTTTTTTCCACCACACAACCACAACATATTATTTTTTCATATACTACAACAAGAAAGTTATCACACATCAAAAACTTTAACGCTAGTATCTCAGAAAGCAGTTTTAATAGAAGTGCCTCTATTGCAACTACCTCCTCAATTATTGGAGATAAAACAAAAACAAATTGATTTTCTTCCGTATTTTTTTCTTTAAGAGTTGAATATTTTTTATACAAATTTTTAATAAAACCCAAACACCCTTTTTTTGCTAATTTTTACATTCATAAGTTATTTTGTGTTAAAATTACGTTAGTATTCATAAGTGGTGGTCAAATCCAAGGAAGGTTTTGCTCCGTCGCATCGCAATGGTTTCTACAAAGGATTAAAGTTCCCTATTTTTCGTAAAAATTAGTATCATTTTTCATTACATTCGGTTATCCTTAGAAAAATTTGGTACTTAATATTTTAGCGGAAATTTTAACCATCTATAAGCAATTTTTTAAACAGTGGGTCAAAAAGGCCCGCTCTGGTGGCAGTTGATGGGTAAAACTGTTGGAAAAACTATAGACTCCCCTTTTTTCTATCAGCAACCCGCAAAAAATCATAAGAACTCCATAATTTAACATAATGGTAGATTAGATTATTACACAAACTTATTAATAGCGTCATAAATTACTCCAATATCTTAACTTTTTAACTATTTAAATTTTTTAATTTCTTTAAATTTAAATAGTGCATTGGGATCTGTAAAGAGTATACATAACCATATATGTATGTATGTATTTATGTATATACCTCAGACCTTTTTCTGTTCACCCATACATCAGCGCCAGGCACTCAACATTTTAACTCAAGTAGGAAGTAACAATATTAAAATTTAAAACTAATTAAATAGAATTATAATCGGAATTGGCATGGCGAATGCCTAACGCCGACGAGATGACATAATAAAATTAGTTGTCTCGTGGCTCTTTGGAAACTAGTTGCCGCCGCCGCTTCTATATTGAAGTTGACCACGCCGACACCGCAAAGCCTGTCGACGTAAACCACTAATCGTTACCTTAATATAGGAAGGCCCTATCTCACATCATCGCTGCAATACAAAACACTGAAATTAACTATAAATCTAAAATTCACTATTTGATTGATTATGAAGCATTTCATCGCCCGCACATAGTTTTATGAAACAAAAAAATTAGTTAGTTACGGCTTTTCTGCATTTCAGCGACGATGTGAGGTAGAGCCTTTCTATATTAAGGAAAGGATATGTATGTGTTTCTCTCCAAATGATTTCCATGTGTATCAAGTTTTAATTGTAAAAACCCAGTTTACCACAGTAGTTATTACTCCACAGCGCAAAAAGGAACCTTAGAGAAATGTGCTTCTACACTTTGGAAATAGACTACTAAAATATGGCTATTACTTGCACCACCATTTACCATAGCGGCTACAACCCCGCCCAGATCGGTTAGTACCTCAATCATTGTCGTCAAGCTCTACTGACGGAATACCCAGGAAGCGTGCAGCCCCGATGGGGTCTGTCCATAAGAGCAGAGGCATTAGCAGGGTGGGGTTCAGTGGGCATGCCCAGAGAGAATTCGTTTGGCACATCTGCATTTATTCTGCTAAGGTACGAGTTTAACCTGCTGCAGTAGCCATATCCATCCATCCTGGAATTTCCTTTTACTTAAAAGTATTATTCAAAACAACAGTGGAACTTTTTTTGTTGATGAATATTTAAGTAAGTACCCGTTTTTTGTTCCTACTCAGGTTTATTTACCAAACCCAGAGAAAGAATAGAGCCAAATACTTTTCTAAAAGAAGCATTCACAACGCTTTAGTAGCACACCTTCGCGTTGCTTGCTTCGAGCAGGTCATGTAATACGTTTCAAAGGTATGTACATATTAATGATTACAGTACAAGGCGCACACGTTGTACGACCAAGCGAAAACCTGGGTTTTTAACGTCCACTAAGATATAATACCATTAAGGAAAACGAACGCCAATGGCCGGAATCCATTCCAACTGTTGGATATGTGTTTGGAAGGGAACAATTCTATGCTATGGTGACACAAAAAAATGTTTGTAGTGTTAATTCGAAAATCCAAACGCTACCGCACGCTTATTTCAAAAGGCTCAAATAAAGATATCAGTATGTGTATAAATACGGCAAATTAGGCACTTACTTCTATGCTGCAAATGGAACGGCTTTTTTGTAGTTTAAATTGTGATTTTACACAAGTATTTTTGTTAAAAATTCACTAATTTTACTAAAATTCAGAGTTTGAAAAACAATTCGCCATCTTTGACATTTCTATTTCATAGGGTATGTTCAGTGTTCGCACACAGAGTTGCATTTGGTAACAACGGCTCCGAAACGATTTTAAAAAAATTTTGTAAGGGGTTTTTTGGTTGGGTTTAATTTTTCCAAACCCAAATGGGTTCATTATTTGAAATATTATCTGTAAATCAAAATTTAAAAATTATAATGGTGCCAAAGTTTTCGTAATTTTTTACCAAACCTTTCGTGCAGTGAACATACCGAGTGGGTTCATCAGCTGTTGGTTTGTTTACATCCTAATCATAGCCGTTTTTGCGGTGTGGCAGTTTCATTTATCTGCAAAACTACTACTAATTAGATTATTCTGCAATTTATTACAACTTTATAAGATGCATAAGGATGTTTGGTATTGTAATATCAGGGTGATATTTATAAATTTTCTAGTAATTCAAGGGGTATACAAAACGCAAGGTGTAAGGTTTTACTCAAAGGATCGTGTGCTTGAGCTGAGGTTCCATACCACTTTTCCTTTTTGCTTTCAAAATTGAAATAACACTATACTTTGCAGAGAAAAAGTACGAGCAATGTTCCAGCATGCTTATGAGGGTTACTTGGAGCACGCTGCCGGCTATGACGAGCTGCGACCCTTGACGTGTGATGGCGTTGACACCTGGGGTAGCTATTCCCTGACACTAATTGACGCGTTAGATACCCTGGCGACTATGGGTAACTATACCGAGTTTCGAAGAGTAGTAAAACTACTGGAAACCATGGACTTCGAGAAAGACATAAACGTTTCCGTTTTCGAAACAAACATACGAATTGTGGGCGGTTTGCTTTCAGCGCATATGCTGGCAAAACGAGCCGGTGTGACATTGGAGCCAGGGTGGCCATGCCAAGGATCGTTACTACGATTAGCGGAGGACGTGGCAAGACGTTTATTACCAGCATTTGATACAGCTACTGGAATGCCCTACGGTACAGTCAATTTGCGATACGGTGTACCCAAAGGCGAAACATCAGTGACGTGTACGGCTGGCGTGGGGACATTTCTAGTTGAGTTTGGTGCGCTCAGTCGACTCACCGGTAACCCTATTTATGAAGATGTTGCTCTCAATGCAGTCTTCTCTTTGTGGGAGCGCCGCTCGGCAATTGGCCTTTTTGGCAACCACATTGATGTACAAACAGGACGCTGGACTGCATTTGACTCTGGTATTGGAGCAGGTGTTGATTCATTTTTTTGAATATCTGGTAAAGGGTTCAATTATGCTCAACCGGCCAGAATTGATGGAGATGTTTCATGAGGCTCGTAAAAATATTGACAAATATCTGAAAAAAGATGACTGGTACGTGTGGGCCAACATGAATAAAGGTCAGGTGACATTGCCAGTTTTTCAATCCCTGGAAGCTTTTTGGCCCGGCGTGCTAAGCATGTTTGGCGACATAGGACCGGCAATGCGCACTTTGATAAAGTACAGTACAGTTTGGCGAAAATATGGCTTTCTGCCTGAATTTTTCAACATACCGCTAGGAGAAGCCTCCGCAAATAGAGAAGTATATCCCTTACGTCCTGAACTGATCGAGTCGGTGATGTATCTATATCGAGCAACGCAAAATCAATTTCTGTTGGAGTTGGGTGAAGACATATTGCAAACAATTGAATTTAGTGCTAAGACACGATGTGGATATGCAACGGTAAATGATTTACATACATATTTCTATAACCAAATTGTGTACTTATGCTATTCTGAAACATTCAAATCTTTCCACAGATACGCAATGTAGTTACCCATGAGAAAGAGAACCGAATGGAATCATTCTTCCTCGCAGAAACGACTAAATACCTTTACCTCCTTTTCGATGAGGAGAATTTTCTACACAACGACGGTGCCATAGGAGATCGTTTGGAAACTCCATATGGCGAGTGTGCCGTAAACGCAGGTTCCTATATATTTAACACCGAAGCGCATCCAGTTGACATGTCTGCGCTATATTGCTGTCACGACATAAAGGAAGATATTATTGACGGTCTCGACTTGGATATATTTAAGGACGAAGCTTTGCTCAGATCCGATCGTGAAAAATTGATCCTTGAGCGAGAAATGCGTGAAGAATATTTGTGCCAAGAGCACTCTTCTAATAATAAACAGAATCTAAAACCAATAAAGAACACATCCAACGAAAAAAATCCAATAAAGGCCGAATCCACCGCACCAGTTGACATTGATGTATTTGATGAGTATGACAATCCCGCAGGCGATTTGCTGGTGGAGAATTTTGAACGCATCAAGAATGAACAAAAGTCAAGTCTCCCTTCCGTCGGTACCGCGGAAGTTGTTGAAGAGCAAAGCGTATCATCTAATCATTTAACAGTAAAAGATTTAAACGAGTTTTTCAGTATGCACCGCGATGATTTTCTGCACCCAGATCTGGCGCTGCACTATGTTTTTGGCTTTATGCGTAATTTTACACTGGATGCACCCTTCATAACGGGACTACAATTGTTGCATAAAAATGTAACCGCAGTACTGGGAATCGCAGTGCAAAAAGAGTATGAAAGCCGGACGCGTACACTCTGGGAGCTGTATGAGTTGCAGCAGCAGTATAATGCAAATATTGAGTTGATAACAAGGCTAGGTATACTTGAATTTGACGATAGCGACTTTAAATTGCTTGACCGAGTATTAAGTGCACTTAATAACACTGGTACTGAGGATTTGGCAATGGCCGATGAGGCTGAAGATGCTTCACTGCGTTTAATGCTTCGGCAAATGGCTTTATTGCATGCAGACTATCAGCAGACGTTAGTAAACACAACTGCCATGCAAGAGTTCCTATTAAAAATACTTATTAATGGTACCTCCGAGAAGAAACGTAGTTTTGAGCCTTTGCTAAATAACACCGAGATACAAGGACTATTTGAAGAAGGCAATGAGAGGCAAAAATATGCACCGCTGCCGCTATTCGCTCACGTGCGTAGAATTGTGGAGTTCAAAAAACGAATGATTGAAACATTTGACCGCTTACAAGCGTTAATGGCAGAAAGTGAAAGCCAACGTAAGCAGGTAGAAACAGTTAATCCCGATGATACGAGCCAAAATAGAAACTCTAAAAAGGGCGATCAAAAGTCATCGAACGTTAAGAGCCAAAATAAAGATGTGAAGCTTACTAAAGCCGATAATGCTGGTGGTGGCGATTCGGTTTGGGCGCAGTTGGTACAAACGATTTTGCGTAAGACCACAAATCACCGTTACGAATTCAATGAGGCGCTACTGCATGAAAAAACGAGGCTCTCTCTACAAAGTTACACAACGTACAAACATACAAATTCAACAGCAAAAGTGAAAACGCGTAGCGGTTATGAAGTATTCACCTGTGATGCACCCAAGTTCCTGGATAAATTCGCCTATCGTGAATATTACCCATAGCGCTGTTATAAAATTTGACATCGGTGCCAGTCCTGGTTTATTGG
>NW_023458556.1:9160688-9168562 GCF_013731165.1 Rhagoletis pomonella | reverse complement strand
CCCAAGCTGAAGTTCCATTTCTTTGTAATTATAATTAAGGACAATCACGGTATAACACAACGTATGTATGTATGTATGTATATTTGTTTGTGTGCATGCCTGTATGTAGTATGTATGTATGTATGTACATGTGTATTTACAGAGTTATATAAAATGTTAAATGTATGCACTACTGTGAAGGCGAAGTAATAAAGAATTTATTTTTAAAAATTAAATAACTGCGAAATTTATTTGGTTGACTTCCTTAAAACCAACATTCGAAAAGCTATTTAGCAGCAAAAAGAGAAAAAGTTTTTAATCGACTTCAAAAAAAAGGAGGAAGTTATCAATTTTAATTGTTTTATAATAAGTAATTTTTATCGGACTAAAGATATTTACAGTATTGGCCATATCTATAGCACCGCCATTACAAAGGGATATTGTTTGCCATTTATGTTTAATTATTAATTTTTAAGAATTTTCCATTAAAGTACAGTTCATTCTCTAACAAAACCCATATAAACCCAAGTTTTAAACTTTCTAAAATACTACAAAAAAATTAAATAAATTGTCACTTAAATTTCAAACTCTTCTCAGAAGTGCTATAATTTTTTTGAGTACGCAGTTTTAGTCTGATGATGTTTTAGATTTTTTTTTTTTGTCAAATTTGCTTCCATATAACGAATAAACACAATGTATTTATATATGGAAGAAACCCGCAACTCCTTCAGCGAAAAAGTTCTAAAAAATCTACGGTAATTTTCAGCCCCTTGAAACTTGCACATTGGTAGACTAAATGTGAATGCGTACTGAAAAATATGTTAACACTTATGAGAAAAATTTTGAAATTTAGGTGCAAATTTGTTGCATTTTTTTGTAGTTTTCTACAAAGTTTTAAAATTGGGTTTATATGGGTTTCGTTAGAGAATGAACTGTATTTTAATTTAAAATTCCTAAAAATAAATAAATAAATATGAATGGGAAACAATATCACTTTGAAATGGGGGTGCTATTGTATTGGCCAATACTGTATATCAGTAAACTGAGCGTACTAAGCGACGGCCGTTAAACCCACTCAACTAACAGATACATACATATGTACCTACTTTTGGTCCGACCACGCCGAAACAATACGTTTTCTAGACCGATAGTTGAGCTAGACTACTAATTAACGGATTTGGGACCGTTTGCTTAATTCCCAGTTAACACAAACCGGAGGCTTCCGATTAAATACAACGACTGCTTTATCAATGCATCTTATATGCATCACCATTGTCCCAGTTGGTTTTATAAGAGAAAAGCGTGTTATGTGCGAAGTTAATTGCTTTTAATCCTCCGCATTGTTCCCTGAGATGAGTCTGTATGTAAACAGTAGAGTGTCGTTCTTAATTACAATGTACCGTTAAGGCAGGTCTGAGAGCGGCCCGATAGACTCGATCGGTGTTGTTCTCATCGCACCATGCCCGCAGGCTAAAAAAACATGCAAATATGTACGTAGTATTTATTATGGAAGTAAAACTTCCTTCGATTCATTTCTAATTCGTTTCATGCATACTCTTACATAATATTCGCTTGCGTCTCGTTATTAGTACATATTCGATTTCCCATTCGTATTCGTAGCTGTCTTCGTATTGGTATCTGACTTTGAACTCGTGTTTGCCTTAGTATTTGACTTCATATTCGCCTTTTTAGTCGTCTTCGTCGTTCGTTTTCTTCTCTGCCTTTATATTCGTTCACGCACTCATGATCATATTCGAATTCGTATTTGCAATCGACTTCATATTCGACTTCGTTTTCGTATTAGACTATTCATCTTCGTATACGACTTCGTATTAGTCTCCGTAAATTACAGCGAATTCATCTTCGTATTCGACTTAATATTCGCTTTTCTATTCGTCTTTGTATGGCATCGAATTCGTCTTCGTATTCGTATTCAACTTCGCTTTCGCAACCGAATTTGTACTCGACTTCGAATTGCCCCTTTATTCGTTTTTGGTGTATTTTTCGAGCTAGAGTTTGTGTTTGTATTCGTCTTCATATTCGTCTCCGAATTCGTATTCGTCTTTGTCTTCGACTTAGTGTTCGTATTATTTGTATACGTCGAAAGGGAAAATGGATGCGATTCCCATGCCCGGCGAACTCGCCGTCGGATGAAAAGCATAGTAAAACGACTCGCCGGCAGGTCGCAATAACGATTAGCCGGCGAACCTTAAAAACGATGTACTAGCGAAATGCAAAACGATGATCAAAACCTTTAACAAAAACCATATAAATTCAATTTCAAATTGTGTGCAATATTTAAGAAAACAAATCCGCAAACATTCCTAAAAATTTCAAACCTTAGAAATCTGAATTAAAAGAAAATATATAAAGCGGTTTTTTTTTTTTTAATTTTGTATGGAAATATGAACACGATTTGACGTCGTTTCGAGTTTACCAAAACGACTTTACCAAACCGACGTCGTAACGAAGTTGATTCGAACTCGCCTTCGCTCTGTGGCAAATTGGGTTAACTTTCGTATTACTAGTTGCATTACAGATGCTTCACGATTTGCAGGTTTTTACAGGAAGTCATTCCAGGTGACCACCTTCCATAAGGTTTATTAATGGAGAAAACAGCTGTTCCTGCAAATCGTGAATATCGTGAAGCATCTGGAACGCAACTAATATTTGCTCATCATTCGCATCCCGCAGGACAGATATTTTGGTGAAGCAGCGTACGACCAGCAATTTATTATTAAATTTTTTTTCATTTGAATTCAAATTTTCTCATACGCCCACTTGCACCAGCATGTATGGATAATAAATTGCTTGGAATAGGTCTATGAACTCCAATCAAATGCGCCAAATGCCATAAATACAGAAGAGTTTAATTTTTTACGCATTCTGCTTGTCGCATACATACTCCGACTACACACATACATTCAGAGGTATGTACATATATGTATGTATGTAGGTGTGTGTAAGCCGAAAATAACATTGGATAAACAATCCTTTCGTGCATGGTAATGTGATTTACCGCTTTACTGGCATAACTCAATAGGGGTATTCACGATCCGGTGCATACTGTCTAGCATGGTGCATAGATAGCATAAATAGCATGATTGGCTAATTTTGTTGTTGTTTGAACACATGACCGTGCTAGACAGTATGCACCGAATCGTGAATACCCCTAATGTGTTTCGCGTTGTTTTGTGGTGGCACGCGAAAAGTTTAGTGGGAAAACAAAAAACGAACTGCATAGGAAACGCCACTGCACACAACGGAAGTGGAAATTAAACTGCCGCAGTCAGTGTACTGGCGAACGCCTTCGAAGACACAACCAATTTGTTTCAGCGGCAGCCACGACGCACGCCAGCATGAGTGTCCGTATTACCCCGCCGAGGGTTAACAAAAAAGCCGACGACGCTGAAGAAGAGGGGCCGGTGCGAGCGGAATTGCCCTACAATTTCGAAAAGGAACTTATAGAAAATCAAAATCGTCATTTTTGTGGACATTACACATTTGTGCCGTGCGGTAGAGGTAAGAGGTATAAGATAGCACAACGAATTCACTTTTTTTCTAAAATTAAAAGATTGTGTTTTTTTTTGTTTTAGTTGAACCGCTTGCGACAAAATTTTATGCCAGGCATGATCAAAACACTTTGGACTATGAAAAGTATGTGGAATTGGTGGCACAACGTGGCAGCAGGCGTGGCAGGGGTATATTACCTCACCTATCCGGGGAAATCTACGGTTGGCTGCCTGCAGATTTAGGTGATAGTTTGAGGGAATTAAATTTTATCTGCGCACCGAAAATTCGCACCGATATGACAATACACGGTGAAAAGGTAGTCAGCGAACGTGTAACGGAACGACCAGCCTTTAATGGTTTACGTTTTGTTGTGTAATTTAAATTGGAGAACTATATACATATATACATACATACATTAATAGATATATATGTAAATATATATACATACATATGTAGGTACATATGTATATAAAATTAAGTGAATTTATTCGTTGCCTATAAATAAGGTAGTTTTTTTCTATCACTACGGTGACCATATTCAAAGTCACGGACCGAAAATTACAATTATTATTTTTTCGATGTTATAAAATTCCGGGGCAAAATATTATCATAGAAGAAAGTTACCAATGTTCTTTTGACCCCAGGACTTGATGGATGTGAATCCTGGATTCTTTTTATTTTTTTAACTTTTTCGGAAAAATTCCAATAATAATAATAGATAGGCGCTTACACATATTTGTCGGGTTTGGCCGAGTTTCTCCTCTGATTCGTGGTAAGCGCCTTTATGTTGTCACACAAAGGGGAGGGACCTACAGTTTTACGCCGACTTCGAGAACGGCGATTGCACTTTTACGATAAGCTGTTTTTCGGAGGCCGAGGGGCGACCGCTATTAGAAACAACTGTAATTTTTTGGATTTTGGGTTGAACCGGGCTTGAACCCAGGCCCTGCGGAACGGTAGCGCGCACTGCTAATCACTTAACCACAGCGGCCTCCAATAATAAACATAAAAAAAAAATAATAATAGCCAAAAACCTTGCAAAATTGTCTAGTCCTAATTTGTATTTTGGTTACTGTATGTATTCTTCGATTCGAATCACAAGCAAATAGTAACTGTTTATAGGGAAAATTACTATTATGCATATACCAATATCACTTAAAACTGGTTCATATACACGCAATTTTAAAGAGCTGAAAAGGCGTCGAAATACCGTACGCCGAAAAGAGGACAAACACAAGACATTCAAAGAAATGCAGAACATTTGGCGTCCCATATAAAATAAATAAATTATCAGGGTAATGGGTTGAAAAAGAGGACAGAGCCGTACAATACAGGACGGGTGGTCACCGTACCTATCACCCTACCTCACTACATTTTATGTATGCCTGGATTTATGTATGAATCTAGCCTCCTACATTCCAAACTCGATGGCTTTTGTCACGCAAACATTAGAAGCCACAGTTACCGCATTTATTTTTATACGTTGACAAGCATAGTTGCAGGAGTATAAGCATTCCACTTTGAAAGAGGTAGGGATTTCCACTCATGCTAGTATGCTAGTGAAAGCATGAAACATGATTGTTATGCACGTACATACATATGTATTTATATTATTATTTATTGTGGCCTATTATGTAGTTAAAACAAAAAGGAATTCAAAACTATCAGGATGTTTGAAAAACATAACGCAAGTTTACCGTTTAAGCAAATTTCCGACAAAACGATATCTCAGGCATGTTTTGATGTTCACATTAATAGGTTTGTTTTTTTACATTTTCGGTGAGACGCAATGCAAACTTAAAATGAAAATATCTTGCGAAAATGACCTGATATAGAAGAACGGTATACAGGGCCGTAATCTACGACCCAAAATTAAGGCTTTGGTGTTTTTTGTGCCATTTTAGCATCCCTACAGTGTAATAAGCCTTTGTGAGTTAAGCTAACGTAAAAAAAAATAAAAAAATGAATTTCATTAGTTTCTCTTCATGAAAAATGCTTCACTTGCAAACAAATTTGGGCATTTTTGATTTTTTGTGAAAAATAATAAACAATATTTGGCAATTTAGAGACGAAATAATTTGTGAAAATAAAAAAAATAATAAAATTAGCTGATCTACTGATACTACCTTGGGTTAGGCCAATAGGTTAGGTCGAAATGAATTAAAAAAATTTTCATAATTTCCTAAATCGAGTTAGCAAGTATGCTGACGCTTTTCACAGTGTAGTCTACAATGAATCTTAGTTACTGCGTCTTATGTAAAACTTAAGCGAAATAGATGATAATTATAAAAAAAAAACAAAAATAACGTTTAGTAGTACTAAGATCAATATTAAAAAAAAAAAAGTTTTAGGAATGCATTTATTTCAAAAAGTTTAAAGAATTATAAAGAAATTGTTTGTACTGGGCGTAGTACGAATATAATTTTTATAAATTTAAATTTTGACCACTTTTATAGGGAAAAGTTGATGCGGATTCTCATTTCTGCACACCCATTCACTGATATTTCTTGAAAGTCTAATACTCCGGGTATGGGCTTCGTTGATATCCAGAGATGAAATTGATTGACAACGTTTAATTAAGTACAAATTCAAATACATAAATTTCCGCTGAAGAAACGCTGAACCATTTTTTTGATGTTGTTGTAAAAAATATGTATGACATAAGTAAAATCTGGCGAAAAATTGATTTATGTGGTAATTTTATATCTAAAAAACATTTCCACTGAGAAATTCGTCCGGAAAAGTATTTAAATTTTTTCCTAGAATGATCGAGCAGGAAATTTCGCTATTGGTTACCGCAGATTAAAATATTGTGAATTAAAAGGGAAGAGTAAATATATATACATATATGTACATATTTTTTCCCAAAAAGAAGAAACTTTAAACCTCGCTGAAAAACTTTGAGAAGAGATGGAGCAAAATCTTTTCACCTATACATAAATACTAACTATAGACATTATTTAGTTGAAGCCCAAATGTGGCATTCGCGGACCTTATGTGGAAAATTGCCGCAAGATAACTTTTATATAGTACCATATTGAATGCTAATTTAAATTTTCTAAAAGGTTTGACTATTCGCTGCTAGGAACGCAGGCACAAGTGAGGAAATGTTTGTATAAAAGCTCTTAGGGAATGATGTGCTTTTTCAGTTAGGCCGCTGTCTTCACTGAGGCAACAACTAAGAGTGCATCGATATTAAACAAATTCATCAATTGAGTATTGTTGAAGGACGTGGTGGTGTTAAAAACAGTTTCACCAGCAATTCCGGTGGGCGTTAGATTGTCATAAAAATATAAACACGTGCGCACATTTGTTGTTAGCGTCTCCATAAACGGCCAAAAGACAATTGAGTGTGGCAGCATTGTTTGCCTACAAAGTGCAATTAATTAGCTGGACGAAATCAAAACAAACTTCGATTATTCGTTATTCAATCGCCAATCTGTATGCGATGTTGCAATTAATACTTGTGGCCGCTTTATTATTGTTATTGATATGCACGATTATTTGGTGGCAGCGGAATGCCTGGTTGTTGGTGTGGCGCCTAAATGGCTGGCGTGGTTTGGTGCAACAACCATATTTATGGTTTATACTCGTTTTCTATTTGGAGCCAAAGAGTTGAGTGAAAATTTGAAAGAACATACATACATATACACGGATAGATTGATGTCAGAATTATGTTACATTTGATGACTTTGAGAAATCGCGATTGAAGTTTGGAATGGAATTCCTAAAAATACGCGACGTTAGATTTTGTCCAAAGTTTGAGTAAATGCTACTAGTTCATGAAATTCTTAAATTTTATTATTTTTTTTTTCGCAAAAATTTTGCAGGAATGAGTACGACATACGAAAAAATATGGTCAAAATTTGTACTAAATTAAAGAATTTTAAAAATTACTTCCATATGGTGAATATATAAAGTAAATAATGCTGTGTGTGAAAAATTTTCGTGATATATGTACATATATACACACATAAATACGACAACATTGGACGAAATCACTTGTTACCTCGCATATATGACAAAATTTTATTCAATTTCTCGGAAACTAAAAGAAGTATCCATAAACGGATAGCGAAATTTAAAAGAACTTGATTAGTATAGAGCAGCTCCATTCTTAACTCAATTTAGCCCAATTTTCACGTACAATCCTTATTTATCCCCGCGAACATGCATGCATGCGTCCATCTTCCAAAAAAAAAAAAAATAAAAGTAAAAAAAATGTACAAAAACGGCTTTAAAAATGCATACATATATATGTACATAGTAGCTAAAAAACACACAAGGATTAAACTGGCATTCAAACTTAATTTGGCCAAAGATTGATTGCTACGAAAACCAAAGTATTTTCTGAGAAGATCGTATGTCTCAGATACCGTTAC
>NW_023458556.1:9097209-9160588 GCF_013731165.1 Rhagoletis pomonella | reverse complement strand
GTAACGGTATCTGAGACATACGATCTTCTCAGAAAATACTTTGGTTTCCGTAGCAATCATTTTTTGACCAAATTAAGTTTTGATGACAGTTTAATCCTTGTGTGTTTTTTAGCTACTATGTACATATATATGTATGTATGCATTTTTTAAAGCCGTTTTTGTACATTTTTTTTTTTTTTTTAAGATAGACGGATTCATGCACGTTCGCCCGGATAAATAAGCATTGTACGTGAAAATTGGGCAAAATTTAGTTATAAATACAGCTGCACTAAACTAATCAAGTTATTTTAAATTTCGTTATCCGTTTTTGGATACTTCTTTTAGTTTCCGAGACATTGAATAAAATTTTGTCATATATGTGAGGTACTATGTGCATATATCACGAAAATTTTTCACACACAGCAGTATTTACTTTATATATTCACCATATTTTTAATAATTTTTAAAATTCTCTAATTTAGTACAAATTTTTATGACATTTTTTCGTATGTCGTACTCATTCCTGCAAAATTTTTGCGAAAAACAATAAAAGTAAAATAATTTAGGAATTTCATGAACTACTAGCATTCCCTCACACTTTGGACAAAATCTATTGTGGCGTTTTTTAGGAATTGAATTCCAAACTTCAATCGCTATTTCCAAAAATTCGTCAAATGTACCATAAATATGGCATCAATCTATCCGTATATATGTATGTATGTTCTTTCAAATTTTCACTCAACTCTTTGGCTCCAAATAGAAAACGAGTATAAACCATAAATATGGTTGTTGCACCAAACCATGCCAGCCATTTAGGCGCCACACCAGCAACCAGGCATTCCGCTGCCACCAAATAATCGTGCATATCAATAACAATAATAAAGCGGCCACAAGTATTAATTGCAACATCGCATACAGATTGGCGATTGAGTAACGCGAATAATCGAAGTTTGTTTTGATTTCGTCCAGCTAATTAATTGCACTTTGTAGGCAAACAATGCTGCCACACTCAATTGTCTTTTGGCCGTTTATGGAGACGCTAACAACAAATGTGCGCACGTGTTTATATTTTTATGACAATCTAACGCCCACCGGAATTGCTGGTGAAACTGTTTTTTAACACCACCACGTCCTTCGACAACGCCCAATTGATGAATTTGTTTAATATCGATGCACTCTTAGTTGTTGCCTCAGTGAAGACAGCGGCCTAACTGAAAAAAGCACATCATTTCCTAAGAGCTTTTATACAAACATTTCCTCACTTGTGCCTGCGTTCCCAGCAGCGAATACTCAAACCTTTTAGAAAATTTAAATTAGCATTCAATATGGTACTATATAAAAGTTATCTTGCGGTAATTTTCCACATAAGGTCCGGGAATGCCACATTTGGGCTTCAACTAAATAATGTCTATAGTTAGTATTTATGTATAGGTGAAAAGATTTTGCTCCATCTCTTCTCAAAGTTTTTCTGAGAGGTTTAAAGTTTCCTCTTTTTAGGAAAAAATATGTATATATGTATGTATATTTACTCTTATTTTAACTCCCAAGATTTTAATCTGCGGTAACCCATAGCGAAATTTCCTGCTCGATCATTCTAGGAAAAAATTTAAATACTTTTCCGGACGAATTTCTCAGTGGAAATGTTTTTCAGATATAAAATTAGCACATAAATCGATTTTTCGCCAGATTTGACTTATGCCATACATATTTTTTACAACAACAACGAAAAATCTTTCAGCGTTTTTCAGCGGAAATATATGTATTTGAAATATATTTTTTACAATATCAACAAAAATTAATTAAACGTTGATCATTTTCATCTCTGGACATCCAACGAAGCCCCTTCTCGGAATAATAGAATTTGACGAAATATCAGTGAATGGATGTAAAGTGGCATGCAGAAATGATATTTTAGAGAGAATTAGCATCAACTTTTCCCTATAAAAGTGGTAAAAATTTAAATTTCTAAAAATTATATTCGTGCTAGGCCCCGTTAAACCAATTTCTTTATAATTCTATAAACTTTTTGAAATAAATGCATTCTTAAAACTTTTATTTTTTTTAATATTGATCTTAGTACAATCAAAAGTTATTTTTGTTTTTTTACAATTATCTTTAATTTCGCTAAAGTTTTACGTAAGACGCAGTAACTAAGATTTATTGTAGACTACACTGTGAAAAGAGTCAGCAAGATATATTTCTGCTTTTAGTTAGTACTTTACCATACTTGCTAACTCGATTTAGGAAATTGTGGAAATTTTTTAATTCATTTCGACCTAACCTATTGGCCTAACCCAAGGTAGTATCAGTAGATCAGCTAATTTTATTATTTTTTTATTTTCACAAATTATTTCATCTCTAAATTGCCAAATATTGTTTATTATTTTTCACAAAAAAACAAAAATGCCAAAATTTGTTTGCAAGTGAAGCTTTTTTTTAATGAAATTCATTTTTTATTTTTTTTACGTTAGCTTAAATACTAATTACACTGTAGGGATGCTAAAATTACTCAGAAAACACCGAAACCTTAATTTTGGATCGTAGATTACGGCCCTGTATACCGTTCTTCTATATCAGGTCATTTTTGCAAGATATTTTCATTTTAAGTTTGCATTGCGTCTCACCGAAAATGTAAAAAACAATCCTATTAATGTGAAAATCAAAACATGCCTGAGGTATCGTTTTGTCGAAAATTTTCTTAAACGATAAGCTTGCGCTATGTTTTTCAAACATCCTGACAGTTTTGAATTCCTTTTTGTTTTAACTATATAATAGGCCACAATAAATAATAATATAAATACATATGTATGTATGTGCATAGCAATCATGTCATGATTTCACTAGCATACTAGCATGAGTGGAAATCCCTACCTCGTTCCAAAGTGGAATGCTTATACTCCTGCAACTATGCTTGTCAACGTATAAAAATAAATGCGGTAACTGTGGCTTCTAATGTTTGCGTGACAAAAGCTATCGAGTTTGGAATGTAGGAGGCTAGATTCATACATAAATACATGCATACATAAAATGTAGTGAGGTAGGGTGATAGGTACGGTGACCACCCGTCCTGTATAGTACGGCTCTGTCCTTTCTTTCAGCCCATTACCCTGACAATTTATTTATTTTATATGGGACGCCAAATGTTCTGCATTTCTTTGAATATCCTGTGTTTTTCCCGTTTTCGGTGTACGGTATTTCGACGCTTTTTCAGCTCTTTAAAATTGCGTGTATATGAACCAGTTTTAAGTGATGTTGGTATATGTATAATAGTAATTTTCTCCATAAACAGTTACTATTTGCTTGTGATTCGAATCGAAGAATACATACAGTAACCAAAATACAAATTAAATAGGACTAGACAATTTAGCAAGGTTTTTGGCTATTATTATTTTTTTATGTGTATTATTGGAGGCTGCTGTGGTTAAGTGATTAGCAGTGCGCATTCCGCAGGGCCTGGGTTCAAGCCCGGTTCAACCCAACATTAAAAAAAATTTATGTTTCTAATAGCAGTCGCCCCTCGGCCACCGATTGTATTTCTGCCATGAAAAACAGCTTCTCGTAAAAGTGCAATCGCCGTTCTCGAAGTCGGCGTAAAACTGTAGGTCCCTCCCCTTTGTGTGACAACATAAAGGCGCATGCCACGAATCAGAGGAGAAAATCGGCCAAAGCCCAAAATATGAGTAAGCGCCTATCAATTATTATTATTATTGAAATTTTTCCGAAAAAGTTAAAAAAATAAAATAAAAAGAATCCAGGATTCACATCCAGGAAGTCCTGGGATCAAAAGAACATAGATAACATTCTTCTACGACAACATTTTGCCCCGGAATTTTATAACATCGAAAAAATAATAATTGTAATTTTCGGTCCGTGACTTTGAATATGGTCACCGTAGTGATAGAAAAAAATTACCTTATTTATAGGCAACGAATAAATTCACTTAATTTTGTATACATATGTACCTACATATGTATATATATTTACATATATATCTATTAATGTATGTATGTATATATGTATATAGTTCTCCAATTTAAATTACACAACAAAACGTAAACCGTTAAAGGCTGGTCGTTCCGTCACACGTTCGCTGACTACCTTTTCACCGTGTATTGTCATATCGGTGCGAATTTTCGGTGCGCAGATAAAATTTAATTCCCTCAGACTGTCACCTAAATCTGCAGGCAGCCAACCGTAGATTTCCCCGGATAGGTGAGGTAATATACCCCTGCCACGCCTGCTGCCACGTTGCGCCACCAATTCCACATACTTTTCATAGTCCAAAGTGTTTTGATCATGTCGAGCATAAAATTTTGTCGCAAGCGGTTCAACTAAAACAAACAAAAAAAAACACCACAATCTGTTAATTTTAGAAAAAAAGTGAATTCGTTGTACTATCTTATACCTCTTACCTCTACCGCACGGCACAAATGTGTAATGTCCACAAAAATGACGATTTTGATTTTCTATAAGTTCCTTTTCGAAATTGTAGGGCAATTCCGCTCGCACCGCCCCCTCTTCTTCAGCGTCGTCGGCTTTTTTGTTAACACTCGGCGGGGTAATACGAACACTCATGCTGGCGTGCGTCATGGCTGCCGCTGAAACAAATTGGTTGTGTCTTCGAAGGCGTTCGCCTGCACACTGACTGCCGCAGTTTAATTTCCACTTCCGTTGTGTGCAGTGGCGTTTCCTATGCAGTTCGTTTTTTGTTTTCCCACTAAACTATTCGCGTGCCACCACAAAACATCGCGAAACACCTTAGGGGTATCCACGATTCGGTGCATACTGTCTAGCACTGTCATGTGTTCAAACAACAACAAAGTTAGCCAATCATGCTATTTATGCTATCTATGCACCAAGCTAGACAGTATGCACCGGATCGTGAATACCCCTATTGAGTTATGCCAGTAAAGAGGTAAATCACATTACCATGCACGAAAGAATTGTTTATCAAATGTTATTTTCGGCTTACATACACCTACATACATAGTCGGAGTATATATGCGACAAGCAGAATGCGTAAAAAATTAAACTCTGTATTTATGGCATTTGATTGGAGTTCATAGACCTATTCCAAGCAATTTATTATTCATACATGCTGGTGCAACTGGGCGTATGAGAAACTTTGAATTCAAATGAAAAAAAATTTTATTTTTAATATTTTTATTGAGCTTTGTACCACGATTGTTTATTAGGAAAAATTGAAAAAGCAACAAAGTCTGACTTTGAACATCGAATTCGCAGGTTCGATTCCTGCTGAAGTCTAGAAAAAAGAAGTCTGATGAGGAGATGTGGTGATCTCCGAAATAGTGCTATAACTTCTACCGCTTAGACTTTGTTGCTTTTTCAAATTTTCGTAATAAACAATCGTGGTACAAAGCTCAATAAAAATATTAAAAATAAAATGTTAACAAGCCACAATAACATTGAAAAAAAATTTAATAAATTGCTGGTCATACGCTGCTTCACCAAAATATCTATCCTGCGGGATGCGAATGATATCATTATGAGCAAATATTAGTTGCGTTCCAGATGCTTCACGATATTCACGATTTGCATTAAAAGCTGTTTGCTCCATTAATAAACCTTATGGAAGGTGGTCACCTGGAACGACTTCCTGTAAAAACCTGCAAATCGTGAAGCATCTGGAACGCAACTAGTATTACGAAAGTTAACCCAATTTGCCACAGAGCGAAGGCGAGCTCGAATCGACTTCGTTACGACGTCGGTCTGGTGAAATCGTTTTGGTGAACTCGAAACGACGTAAAATCGGATTCATATTTCCATACAAAGTTTGTAAAGAAACGGCTTTATATTTTTTCTTTTAATTCAGATTGGAAAGTTTGAAATTTTTAGAAATGTTTGCTGATTTGTTTTTTTAAATATTGCATTCGTTTTGCATTTCGCTAGTACATCGTTTTTAAGGTTCGCCAGCGAATCGTTATTGTGACCCGCCGGCGAGTCGTTTAACGGCCCGCGCTTTTCATCCGACGGCGAGTTCGCTGGGCATGGGAATCGCATCCATTTTCCCTTTCCTTATTTCCGCCATCAATAACATTGATAGCGTATACGACGTATACAAATAATACGAACACTAAGTCGAAGACAAAGACAAATACGAATTCGGAGACGAATATGAAGACGAATAAAAACACAAACTCTAGCTCGAAAAATACACCAAACCCGAATAAAGGGGCAATTCGAAGTCGAATACAAATTCGATTGCGAAAGCGAAGATGAATACGAATACGAAGACGAATTCGATGCCATACAAAGACGAATAGAAAAGCGATTATTAAGTCGAATACGAGGATGAATTCGCTGTAATTTACGGAGGCTAATACGAAGTCGAATATGAAGTCGATTGCAAATACGAATTCGAATATGATCACGAGTGCGTGAACGAATATAAAGGCAGAGAAGAAAACGAAGACGAAGACGACTAAAAAGGCGAATATGAAGTCAAATACAAAGAAAAACACGAGTTCAAAGTCAAATACCAATACGAAGACAGCCACGAATACGAATGGGAAATCGAATATGTACTAATAACGAATTAGAAGTGAATCGAAGGAAGTTTTACTTCCATAATAAATACTACGTATTTGCATGTTTTTTTTAGCCTGAACAACACCGATCGAGGCTATCGGGCCGCTCTCAGACCTGCCTTAACGGTATATTGTAATTAAGAAAGACACCCTACTGTTTACATACAGACTCATCTCAGGGAACAATGCGGACGATTAAAAGCAATTAACTTCGCACATAACACGCTTTCCTCTTATAAAACCAACCGGGACAATGGTGATGCATATAAGATGCATTGATAAAGCAGTCATTGTATTTAATCGGAGCTTTTGCGTCCGATTTGTGTTAACTGGGCATTGAACAAACGGTCCCTAATCCGTTAATTTGTAGTCTGGCTCAACTATCGGTCTAGAAAACGTATTGTTTCGGCGTAGTCGGAGTGGGTACATATGTATGTATCTGTTAGTTGAGTGGGTTTAACGGCCGTCGCTAAGTACGCTCAGTTTACTTATATACAGTATTGGCCAATACAATAGCACCCCCATTTTAAAGTGGTGTTGTTTCCCATTCATATTTATTTATTTATTTTTAGGAATTTTAAATTAAAATACAGTTCATTCTCTAACTTCTCCCATATAAACCCAATTTTAAAACTTTGTAGAAAACTAAAAAAGCAATGCACCTAAATTTCCAAATTTTTCCCAGAAATGCTAACATTTTTTTGAGTACGCATTCAATTTTAGTCTACCGATGTGCAAGTTTCAAGTGGCTGAAAATTACCGTTGACTTTTTAGAATTTTTTTCGCTGAAGGAGTTGCGGGATTCTTCCATATAAAAGTACATTGTGTTTATTCGTTATATGGAAGCAAATTTGACACACAAAAATCTAAAAAATCAACGGTAATTTTTAGCCACTTCTCAGCACATTATCAGACTAAAATTGAATGGGCTATAAAACTGCGTACTCAAAAAAATTATAGCACTTCTGAGAAAAGAGTTTGAAATTTAGGTGAAAATTTATTGAATTTTTTTGTAGTCTTTTACAAAGTTTAAAACTTGGGTTTATATGTACTTTAATGCAAAATGCTATAGATATGGCCAATACTGTAAATATTTTTAGTCCGATAAAAATTACTTATTATAAAACAATTAAAATTGATAACTTCCTCCTTTTTTTGAAGTCGATTAAAAACTTTTTCTCAACTGTTTGCTATTAAATAGCTTTTCGAATGTTGGTTTTGAGGAAGTCAACCAAATAAATTTCGCAGTTATTTAATTTTTAAAAATAAATTCTTTATTACTTCGCCTTCACAGTAGTGCATACATTTAACATTTTATATAACTCTGTAAATACACATGTACATACATACATACATACTACATACAGGCATGCACACAAACAAATATACATACATACATACATACGTTGTGTTATACCTTGATTGTCCTTAATTATAATTACAAAGAAATGGAACTTCAGCTTGGGGAGACACGTTTAAAAACCATTTATATATTTTCAAACTTGGTTAACTTCATTTTCATTTTCCCAATGATTGAAATATTTAGTTAAAAACAAAATAGAGATCTCGTCCCTTTCATTCAGGCAATTTTATGCCGCACTGTGTACGGAATGTAGAAAAAGGGGCATTTAATTACTGCTATTTCAATAAGTTCAAAGAAGCACGGCGCATATTAGCGGTAAAAGATAATACGTAAAAATGGTAAAAAATACTCTCCTTGACCTGGTTTCAAATGCAAAATTTTATAATAAATATTTTTTTTTTTTTAATATTAAACACTAATTTTTGCTTGTCCTTTACAACAGTTTTTTTTTTCTTTAACCAGACCTTAGCCCAGCCTGCTCGGCTATTGGATCAAAACCACGAACCTTTTGAAAATGGTTTTAAACTTCGTTGTAAGTCTTGGAAATTAATAGTTAAGTATAATAAACGCAATTCACCAATAAACCAGGACTGGCACCGATGCCAAATTTTATAATAGCGCTATGGGTAATATTCACGATAGGCGAATTTATCCAGGAACTTGGGTGCATCACAGGTGAATACTTCATAACCGCTACGCGTTTTCACTTTTGCTGTTGAATTTGTATGTTTGTACGTTGTGTAACTTTGTAGAGAGAGCCTCGTTTTTTCATGCAGTAGCGCCTCATTGAATTCGTAACGGTGATTTGTGGTCTTACGCAAAATCGTTTGTACCAACTGCGCCCAAACCGAATCGCCACCACCAGCATTATCGGCTTTAGTAAGCTTCACATCTTTATTTTGGCTCTTAACGTTCGATGACTTTTGATCGCCCTTTTTAGAGTTTCTATTTTGGCTCGTATCATCGGGATTAACTGTTTCTACCTGCTTACGTTGGCTTTCACTTTCTGCCATTAACGCTTGTAAGCGGTCAAATGTTTCAATCATTCGTTTTTTGAACTCCACAATTCTACGCACGTGAGCGAATAGCGGCAGCGGTGCATATTTTTGCCTCTCATTGCCTTCTTCAAATAGTCCTTGTATCTCGGTGTTATTTAGCAAAGGCTCAAAACTACGTTTCTTCTCGGAGGTACCATTAATAAGTATTTTTAATAGGAACTCTTGCATGGCAGTTGTGTTTACTAACGTCTGCTGATAGTCTGCATGCAATAAAGCCATTTGCCGAAGCATTAAACGCAGTGAAGCATCTTCAGCCTCATCGGCCATTGCCAAATCCTCAGTACCAGTGTTATTAAGTGCACTTAATACTCGGTCAAGCAATTTAAAGTCGCTATCGTCAAATTCAAGTATACCTAGCCTTGTTATCAACTCAATATTTGCATTATACTGCTGCTGCAACTCATACAGCTCCCAGAGTGTACGCGTCCGGCTTTCATACTCTTTTTGCACTGCGATTCCCAGTACTGCGGTTACATTTTTATGCAACAATTGTAGTCCCGTTATGAAGGGTGCATCCAGTGTAAAATTACGCATAAAGCCAAAAACATAGTGCAGCGCCAGATCTGGGTGCAGAAAATCATCGCGGTGCATACTGAAAAACTCGTTTAAATCTTTTACTGTTAAATGATTAGATGATACGCTTTGCTCTTCAACAACTTCCGCGGTACCGACGGAAGGGAGACTTGACTTTTGTTCATTCTTGATGCGTTCAAAATTCTCCACCAGCAAATCGCCTGCGGGATTGTCATACTCATCAAATACATCAATGTCAACTGGTGCGGTGGATTCGGCCTTTATTGGATTTTTTTCGTTGGATGTGTTCTTTATTGGTTTTAGATTCTGTTTATTATTAGAAGAGTGCTCTTGGCACAAATATTCTTCACGCATTTCTCGCTCAAGGATCAATTTTTCACGATCGGATCTGAGCAAAGCTTCGTCCTTAAATATATCCAAGTCGAGACCGTCAATAATATCTTCCTTTATGTCGTGACAGCAATATAGCGCAGACATGTCAACTGGATGCGCTTCGGTGTTAAATATATAGGAACCTGCGTTTACGGCACACTCGCCATATGGAGTTTCCAAACGATCTCCTATGGCACCGTCGTTGTGTAGAAAATTCTCCTCATCGAAAAGGAGGTAAAGGTATTTAGTCGTTTCTGCGAGGAAGAATGATTCCATTCGGTTCTCTTTCTCATGGGTAACTACATTGCGTATCTGTGGAAAGATTTGAATGTTTCAGAATAGCATAAGTACACAATTTGGTTATAGAAATATGTATGTAAATCATTTACCGTTGCATATCCACATCGTGTCTTAGCACTAAATTCAATTGTTTGCAATATGTCTTCACCCAACTCCAACAGAAATTGATTTTGCGTTGCTCGATATAGATACATCACCGACTCGATCAGTTCAGGACGTAAGGGATATACTTCTCTATTTGCGGAGGCTTCTCCTAGCGGTATGTTGAAAAATTCAGGCAGAAAGCCATATTTTCGCCAAACTGTACTGTACTTTATCAAAGTGCGCATTGCCGGTCCTATGTCGCCAAACATGCTTAGCACGCCGGGCCAAAAAGCTTCCAGGGATTGAAAAACTGGCAATGTCACCTGACCTTTATTCATGTTGGCCCACACGTACCAGTCATCTTTTTTCAGATATTTGTCAATATTTTTACGAGCCTCATGAAACATCTCCATCAATTCTGGCCGGTTGAGCATAATTGAACCCTTTACCAGATATTCAAAAAATGAATCAACACCTGCTCCAATACCAGAGTCAAATGCAGTCCAGCGTCCTGTTTGTACATCAATGTGGTTGCCAAAAAGGCCAATTGCCGAGCGGCGCTCCCACAAAGAGAAGACTGCATTGAGAGCAACATCTTCATAAATAGGGTTACCGGTGAGTCGACTGAGCGCACCAAACTCAACTAGAAATGTCCCCACGCCAGCCGTACACGTCACTGATGTTTCGCCTTTGGGTACACCGTATCGCAAATTGACTGTACCGTAGGGCATTCCAGTAGCTGTATCAAATGCTGGTAATAAACGTCTTGCCACGTCCTCCGCTAATCGTAGTAACGATCCTTGGCATGGCCACCCTGGCTCCAATGTCACACCGGCTCGTTTTGCCAGCATATGCGCTGAAAGCAAACCGCCCACAATTCGTATGTTTGTTTCGAAAACGGAAACGTTTATGTCTTTCTCGAAGTCCATGGTTTCCAGTAGTTTTACTACTCTTCGAAACTCGGTATAGTTACCCATAGTCGCCAGGGTATCTAACGCGTCAATTAGTGTCAGGGAATAGCTACCCCAGGTGTCAACGCCATCACACGTCAAGGGTCGCAGCTCGTCATAGCCGGCAGCGTGCTCCAAGTAACCCTCATAAGCATGCTGGAACATTGCTCGTACTTTTTCTCTGCAAAGTATAGTGTTATTTCAATTTTGAAAGCAAAAAGGAAAAGTGGTATGGAACCTCAGCTCAAGCACACGATCCTTTGAGTAAAACCTTACACCTTGCGTTTTGTATACCCCTTGAATTACTAGAAAATTTATAAATATCACCCTGATATTACAATACCAAACATCCTTATGCATCTTATAAAGTTGTAATAAATTGCAGAATAATCTAATTAGTAGTAGTTTTGCAGATAAATGAAACTGCCACACCGCAAAAACGGCTATGATTAGGATGTAAACAAACCAACAGCTGATGAACCCACTCGGTATGTTCACTGCACGAAAGGTTTGGTAAAAAATTACGAAAACTTTGGCACCATTATAATTTTTAAATTTTGATTTACAGATAATATTTCAAATAATGAACCCATTTGGGTTTGGAAAAATTAAACCCAACCAAAAAACCCCTTACAAAATTTTTTTAAAATCGTTTCGGAGCCGTTGTTACCAAATGCAACTCTGTGTGCGAACACTGAACATACCCTATGAAATAGAAATGTCAAAGATGGCGAATTGTTTTTCAAACTCTGAATTTTAGTAAAATTAGTGAATTTTTAACAAAAATACTTGTGTAAAATCACAATTTAAACTACAAAAAAGCCGTTCCATTTGCAGCATAGAAGTAAGTGCCTAATTTGCCGTATTTATACACATACTGATATCTTTATTTGAGCCTTTTGAAATAAGCGTGCGGTAGCGTTTGGATTTTCGAATTAACACTACAAACATTTTTTTGTGTCACCATAGCATAGAATTGTTCCCTTCCAAACACATATCCAACAGTTGGAATGGATTCCGGCCATTGGCGTTCGTTTTCCTTAATGGTATTATATCTTAGTGGACGTTAAAAACCCAGGTTTTCGCTTGGTCGTACAACGTGTGCGCCTTGTACTGTAATCATTAATATGTACATACCTTTGAAACGTATTACATGACCTGCTCGAAGCAAGCAACGCGAAGGTGTGCTACTAAAGCGTTGTGAATGCTTCTTTTAGAAAAGTATTTGGCTCTATTCTTTCTCTGGGTTTGGTAAATAAACCTGAGTAGGAACAAAAAACGGGTACTTACTTAAATATTCATCAACAAAAAAAGTTCCACTGTTGTTTTGAATAATACTTTTAAGTAAAAGGAAATTCCAGGATGGATGGATATGGCTACTGCAGCAGGTTAAACTCGTACCTTAGCAGAATAAATGCAGATGTGCCAAACGAATTCTCTCTGGGCATGCCCACTGAACCCCACCCTGCTAATGCCTCTGCTCTTATGGACAGACCCCATCGGGGCTGCACGCTTCCTGGGTATTCCGTCAGTAGAGCTTGACGACAATGATTGAGGTACTAACCGATCTGGGCGGGGTTGTAGCCGCTATGGTAAATGGTGGTGCAAGTAATAGCCATATTTTAGTAGTCTATTTCCAAAGTGTAGAAGCACATTTCTCTAAGGTTCCTTTTTGCGCTGTGGAGTAATAACTACTGTGGTAAACTGGGTTTTTACAATTAAAACTTGATACACATGGAAATCATTTGGAGAGAAACACATACATATCCTTTCCTTAATATAGAAAGGCTCTACCTCACATCGTCGCTGAAATGCAGAAAAGCCGTAACTAACTAATTTTTTTGTTTCATAAAACTATGTGCGGGCGATGAAATGCTTCATAATCAATCAAATAGTGAATTTTAGATTTATAGTTAATTTCAGTGTTTTGTATTGCAGCGATGATGTGAGATAGGGCCTTCCTATATTAAGGTAACGATTAGTGGTTTACGTCGACAGGCTTTGCGGTGTCGGCGTGGTCAACTTCAATATAGAAGCGGCGGCGGCAACTAGTTTCCAAAGAGCCACGAGACAACTAATTTTATTATGTCATCTCGTCGGCGTTAGGCATTCGCCATGCCAATTCCGATTATAATTCTATTTAATTAGTTTTAAATTTTAATATTGTTACTTCCTACTTGAGTTAAAATGTTGAGTGCCTGGCGCTGATGTATGGGTGAACAGAAAAAGGTCTGAGGTATATACATAAATACATACATACATATATGGTTATGTATACTCTTTACAGATCCCAATGCACTATTTAAATTTAAAGAAATTAAAAAATTTAAATAGTTAAAAAGTTAAGATATTGGAGTAATTTATGACGCTATTAATAAGTTTGTGTAATAATCTAATCTACCATTATGTTAAATTATGGAGTTCTTATGATTTTTTGCGGGTTGCTGATAGAAAAAAGGGGAGTCTATAGTTTTTCCAACAGTTTTACCCATCAACTGCCACCAGAGCGGGCCTTTTTGACCCACTGTTTAAAAAATTGCTTATAGATGGTTAAAATTTCCGCTAAAATATTAAGTACCAAATTTTTCTAAGGATAACCGAATGTAATGAAAAATGATACTAATTTTTACGAAAAATAGGGAACTTTAATCCTTTGTAGAAACCATTGCGATGCGACGGAGCAAAACCTTCCTTGGATTTGACCACCACTTATGAATACTAACGTAATTTTAACACAAAATAACTTATGAATGTAAAAATTAGCAAAAAAAGGGTGTTTGGGTTTTATTAAAAATTTGTATAAAAAATATTCAACTCTTAAAGAAAAAAATACGGAAGAAAATCAATTTGTTTTTGTTTTATCTCCAATAATTGAGGAGGTAGTTGCAATAGAGGCACTTCTATTAAAACTGCTTTCTGAGATACTAGCGTTAAAGTTTTTGATGTGTGATAACTTTCTTGTTGTAGTATATGAAAAAATAATATGTTGTGGTTGTGTGGTGGAAAAAAATCGTCAAATTCCATTGTTCGGCCCTAATTTAACTGTAATAAACTCGCTCGATCAAAAAACGTGTTCCCTATGTTTTTTTCTGAGATACGCTTTTTTTGGGGGGGAGGGGGGAAATTAAAGGAGATCACGTTCCTATTCAGTGGCTCAAATTAAGTAAAAAAAATAATTTTTTTTTTATTTATAGAATTCTGGCATAGGCAGTTGAAATCCTCAGGAGCTGCACTTAAAATGTAAAATATTTTGTGAGATATGTGAAATAGACCTAAGATGTGGGTTGTCAGAATTAACCTTACGTTACTGACTATGAAACAAAGCCCACTCGAACAACGCAAACGTAATGACGTAATTCAGTGTGCTTTGCTTATTGTTCGCTGACAGTTTTCGACATTTTACACGCAAGTCAATCGATAATTTTTCTGCTCGGTCGATATTTTCATTTCTTTTCGGAGTCAAGAGACAAAAAGTGATAGAAAAGGAATTTTTCGTTGGAATTAGCAAAAATATTTAGTTTAATTACGTGGTGACGAGGTGATAAAATACGTAAATGCATAGACTAACTATTAAAGCGAGTTGAGGAGTGCAAGAAAGCAAGGAAACGCTGAAGGCGGAGGAGGAGGAGCGGAGCATACTGCGCGACATTGAAGTTCCATAACTGCTGCAACTGGCGCTGTCGCTGCGCTGCTGTTTGTGTGTCTAGACGAGGAGGAGCGACGAGGGAGCACAAGGAAGAGGGCAAGAGTCGTTGTGGGACACGCACAGCCGCGGAGGCGACGGAAGGAGGCAGAGCAGAAGCGGACAATTGCGATGTTAGCACAAGAAATTAATTTGCTTTGGGAGTGTGCAACCATTACGACCGAACACATTTCGTCACACAAATGTATTCCTATGTGAACATAGTGTACACATAGTAAGCAAACTAACGTACAATGAAATAAGCATCTGGGAGCAAGCGGAGCTGTAAGAATGTACCAAATGCTGTCGCGTATACAATATCCCACTGAACGTTCAATTAACTAAACTCGTGCTTTCACATCTGTTTCAAGCTAGTTCAAAGCTGTTACGAGATTATTGATATGCTCGTCAAAAAGGTTCCTAATTTTCAATTGGTTTGGTGAATTAACCACCATTTTTTGATTACTTATAAATAGAAATGTGCGCAAGGAAATTTAAATTCTATAACTAAGTACGTACATATGTACATATACTTATAGTATCGTCCATCATTGGATGGCGTTGGTATTTTTTCAGTCCATGACTGCCATCTGCCAAATAATAAAAATATGTTTATATTTCGAAGTAGGATCTGCTTTAAAATGCCATGATGTGCATAATAACGCAATATAGTGTAATAAACCCCCAACCTATATGAAAACATCCAGCAGAAAATGCTTAACGGAAAAGTTCCATTATTTAACTGCAGTAACGAAATTCAAGCGTTTTTGTGCTTACTTATAATACATAATAAATAAACTTTCCGAAGTTTGGGAAATGGCTCCAAATCCTTTTTATGTCACCTTCGGAGCATACTTGTCCACTTCATCATGAACAGCGCTTCTTGAATCTACAGTATCTACCTATGTACATACATATTTCGAATTTTGTTTAGTTAGCGCATAAATCATGAGCTGCAAATTAAACATCCACTATCTAATCAGTTGAAATGTTTATAAATAATTCATAGCATATTCACATGGCTTCGCAAGTTTGCTAATTAGACCAATTTAATTTTTTTTTTTATAATTTGTGCTTAGATATTCGTTTCCAATCTTTTACAAAGGTTTCCCCACATTATTTTATATTAACGTTATGTACATCCATATATACATACAGTGTGTGACCAAATTAAGTCGTTACAAGCAAACAATAAACAAAGTAGAGTCCGACCGATTAACGACCGATGCCGGGGCTAGTATAGGCCAAAAGAGTCAGCATCGGCCGTTTTTGGCCGATTCTTGAATGAGGTTATATTATTTAGCTAACCGATTCTTTGCCGATTAAATACTGAATATAACCGTATCAAAATGAAAAGATTTAAGTAATTCATCGTATAATAAAACATAGATTTCCGAGGCCCAGAAACCATTTCAAAAACGCTTAATTATACGGAAATCTTATAAATTTTTAATTCAATACCCATCCGAAAGTGGAACCTCATTTCGCCACATACTGTAGGTTTACAACTTTTATCATGATTGTGTTATCAATTGCGACAGTATTCTGTGGTAAACTTTTAGTAATCACTTATCAGCATTCTTCGAATCCCAGCCGAAATGTGTTCGTTGTCGTGATGGAGACTTAATAGCACCTACCAATGATAAATAAAGAAAAAGCAAGTGGTAGCAATGGTAAGACGATGGTAAATGTGTTGAGCTATGGAGTGTGTTGGTTTAGCTGGTGACAGCGAACAAATAAATGCATCACGAGTAAGCAAAATTTTTGCTCGGATTTCGATGCCCTGGAGTGTGAATGTGAAGAAAATAATAACAGTGTAAAAGTCATATTAATAACAAAGCAAGCAAAGGCTTCTCATTCTTAAATACTCCAGAGTGCGTTCGCTATTTTTTTTTTTTTTTTGTTTTTCAACTCAATGTTTTGATTTGTATTTAATAGTTAACGTTTAACTACAGGTTTTATAAAGTAGCCCTCTATCTGCAATAAAAAAGAAATTAGTATTTGAACCCATGATTTATGTTTATCTCTGAACTATGTAATTGTCATAATTAATTTTAGCTCTAAAATTCACTTAATAGCAAGACCGACAGTAAAGTAAGAAATTTTATTTAATATAATATACTCATTTATTAAATGTAGATAGAAGCTTTTGATATAATTTAACGAATATCTTTCTCGAAGAAGTATTTTAAAACAAACACTTAATTCGTGAAATTATCTGATTTGAAAAATTCACTTAAAATCGAGTGGAATCTAATTGAAAACAAACCGAAAAATTTAAGGGTTTTGTTCGCTTCATTGACCAGCAAGTCAATGCTGGGCAACAAACAAAAATAAGTACACTTCATTGCCAAGCATTTCTCAGCGTAGAGGCCAGAACGCTATCCAAAATGATTTCCCCTTTCCATTCTCACCAAAACGATTTTTTCCACAGCGATTTCGGTATTTCAACATGGTCAGCACTAATTTGGTGGTTCCAGTGGTGTTGTGGGGCCCATCGGCGCCCACGCACTGTGTGTCCAGCGTGTTTCTGTCGGATGATCAATCAACTCTCGTCACCGGCTGCTATGATGGCCAAATCTGTTTGTGGCAAGTTGACCCAGCCACCATGAAAATGTCACCCCGTTGTCTGCTTGTTGGACATTCGGCGCCAGTATTGTGCCTAGTGCGTGCCTCTGTACTGCCCGAAAATAATTTCCTCGTGAGCTCATCGGAGAATGGTGAAATGTGCACATGGGATCTAATCGATGGAAAATGCATGGAATCGGTTAAACTGGCACAGGTGCACACACATATTCAAAGCTACCATCCAGCAAACAGCGAAGATGTTCGTCTATTTTGCATTGGCTATTACCCCGAGATAATCGTAATGGATCCATTCAGTTTGGAAATCATTTACCAGCTAAGTTCAAAAGTAAAGCCCGATTGGATTTCTGCACTACATGTGCTACGACCCATGAAACGTAAAGACGACGTTGTTTTGGCAATTACAACTACAGGCACAGTAAAAGTTTGGACCCTAATCGGCAATGAAAATAAGCATGCTGAACCGCTCTACGAAAATGAATCTAAGGAAATTCGCTGCTTGAACGCCATTACCATGAATTGCTGTGCTCAAAATCAACGCACCGTTCTAATTGTATGCACCAAATACTGGCAGATCTACGATGCTGGTGATTTTACAGTGCTGTGCTCAGTGATTGCGCCTACGCGGGAACGCTGGCAAGGTGGTGATTTTATAAGTTCCGATCGTGTCATGCTTTGGACGGACGAGGGCAAGGGCTATATCTACAAGTTGCCCGCCAATTGTATACCCGACAACAAAGAGTTCCATGCCAAATCAGTGGTGCGCGACGCACCCTATTTGTATTACGTGCTACAGCAGCCTGGCGACAAGGTACTTTCATGCCCTCCCGCCATGAAACTGCTGCGTTATCAGCGCGAAGAAGGCAAAAGTCCCCAGCACTATTTGCTGCGTGGTGATTCTGAAGGCTATATTTCAGTATGGACGGTACCGGATGTACCACTGGATAACATCAGCATTTTGCAAGCAAAACAAATGCCACCGAGGGTGCTGAAGCCCACAGTCTGTACATCATTGGTGGAGGCCTGGTCTATTATGGATCCACCGCCAGTCGGTATTCTCGATCAGTTGTCACGTATTACGGACACGCCTGTCAAGCTCACTTCAAGTATTTACTTACCGCAACAGAGTCGGTTGGTGATTGGTCGCGAAGATGGTACTATAGTTATAGTGCCCGCAACGCAAACGGTTATGATGCAATTGCTGGTAGGTATTAAACAGAATTTCAGTGATTGGCCATCCCATCAAATACTTTACGGCCACCGCGGCCGCGTCAATTGTTTGCTTTGCCCATCGCTGGTACATCCGCGCTACGAGAAGTCGCATTTACTGTCGGGTGGCGTAGATTTCGCCGTTTGCTTGTGGGACTTGTACAGCGGAACAATGTTACATCGATTTTGTGTACATGCCGGTGAAATAACACAGCTGCTGGTGCCGCCAGAGACTTGCAGTAATCGCATTCTGAAATGCATCTGCTCGGTGGCGTCTGACCACTCAGTAACTTTGTTGAGTTTACAGGAACGGAAATGTGTGACGCTTGCAAGTCGTCATCTTTTTCCGGTAATAACCATTAAATGGCGTCCCCTCGACGATTTTCTCATTGTAGGCTGTTCAGATGGCTCCGTGTACGTTTGGCAAATGGAGACAGGTCATCTAGATCGTGTTTTACACGGCATGCTGGCGGAAGAAGTTCTTTTGGCATGCGATGAGCAATCCGCCGAAGATGGTAACGGTGGACACGGCGGCGCCGCAGCGGCTACATCGGAAATGGGTATGGCTAACCCGGCGGTACACTTCTTCCGCGGCATCAAGTCACGAAACATGAACGCCATACGTCATGCCACCCAACGCGGCATACATCAACTGCAACAGCTGCAAGGTCACAATCAAGGCAACTTTGATTTCTTAATGAAACATCGCAGCAATCCGCTCGTGATTCAAGGTCTACGCACTAATCCAAAAGACGCAGAAAGTCATATACTATTCTTCGACATTGAAGGACTTATTTTCGAACTGCATAGTGAGGAGTATGCGCAAATGACACCGGCTGCATTGGAGGTGCTCGGCGTGGTGCTGAATAATCCAAAGGATAAGGCTGTACATCTGGATGCATCAAAAAAAATTAGCGATTTCTTTGGCAAGGTGAAGAACAAGGCAGGCGACATGGAAAAAATATTGAAAGATAAAGACAAACACGGCTTAGTGCAGAAATTCAAAGAGAAGACGGAACAAATGGAAAAGAAAGTGCAAGCAAAAGTCGAAAGCTTTCAGAAAGTGGTGGAGACACAGGAGCAACCCGACGATTTGCGCAGCAAAATAGCTTCAAAAATGGAAGTGACACACGTTATGGAGGTTGCACAGCTGCTGCTCTCACTCTTACACTCCTGGGGCCTGGACCCACATTTAGACAAGGTGTGTGAGTCACAATTGGGCTTGTTGCGTCCCATCGTGCCTGTCTCATTCGGCGTGCTCTCCAAAGCTGGCTACATGTCTCTGCTGCTGCCCACATGGCAGAACAATTACAAGATACCGGACAATATACCACCCACACCCAGTAGCTCCAAAAAGCGCGACATCGCGCCCGAATTGCTGCGTCAAGAACAATTAACGGCTGTATTCACATCACGGTTGCACTGGGAACTGAGCACGACGTTGACATCGAATCACATACTGGCGCTTGTAGCTATGTCCAACACATTGATGTCGATGAGCGCTGCATCGTTCCTTCCAGACAGCGAAAAGAGTAAGAAACTGCAGCGTCTGGCTCAACGCACCGACTCGACGTTAAGTAACGAAGAGGAGCGCGAAGAGCTAATAGCACACCATACATCGCAGATTAAACAGGGCTGGAGTTTGCTATCCACACACCATTGCTTCCTTTTGCCCGACAAAATCGAGGCATTAGAGCCACGTAAATTCAAACGTCCGCAGGTGGAGGCAATGGCTAAGCGCTGGCAGCATCATTGCATCGAGATACGGGAGGCTGCTCAACAGATATTACTTGGCGAATTGACGCGCATGGGCAAGAAGGGACGCAAACAGCTAGTGGACAGTTGGGCACAGTATTTGCCTCTCTATACGCACACCGAACCAATCGTTCAGCCACAGGTGCTGGCGGCGGCACAAGGCAATAGCGGAAACGGCACCAACGGTCACAGCAGTGCTGTGGACAATCAGGACGAGGACTACGAGGAGGAGGAAGAAGAAATCATCCGTAAGCCGTCCAGTTTGTCTGAATTGAAGCGCAAACAGACCACGGCAGTGATATTGTTGGGTGTTATAGGTGCTGAGTTCGGGCAGGATATTTCGCAGGATTCCCCACAACGCGCAAGTGCTGATCGGCGAAAATCATCTGTGGCAGAAGGTTTCGGCATAGCCAACAACTTGGCGCGATTAACTTCTATGGCTTTGGCACATCTGCTTTACGCGCCTCCCTCACAGAAACTACCAAAGTATACGCCGCTGCGACGCGCCGCAATCGATCTTCTAGGCCGCGGCTTCACCGTTTGGGAGCCGTACCTTGACGTCAGCAAAGTCCTCCTCGGTTTGTTAGAGATCGCATGCGCTGGGAAAGCAGTGCCCAATCTAAACTACAAACTACCACTAACACCACAAGCGGATGCATGTCGCACGGCGCGACATGCGCTCCGGCTCATCGCCACAGCACGACCAGCCGCCTTCATTACGACTATGGCACGTGAAGTGGCACGCTACAATACTATGCAACAGAATGCGCAGTCCATCAATCAACCGCTCACACAGTCCGTACTTTTCAAGGCCAAGGCGGAAATTTTGCTGTGCGTTGAAATGTTGATTGACAAAATGCAAGCGGAGATCGCGAGTCTTCTTGTAGAGGTTATGGACATAACGCTGCACTGCGTGGACAATAATGAATTGAAGTTACGCGGCCTTGCCGAGGTGTGTCCCTCGATATGCAAATTCAATCAGATATCGCACTGCGCGCAAAGCCGACGCATTGCCGTTGGCGCACACAACGGCCACCTAGCCATCTACGAGCTGCGCCAGAACAAGTGCCAAATGATACCGGCGCACACACATCCTATAACGTCGCTGGCCTTCTCGCCCGACGGCAAATTTCTCGTATCCTATTCATGCACTGAAAATCGACTATCGTTCTGGCAGACGAGTACGGGTATGTTTGGGTTGGGTAATTCTCAAACGCGTTGCACCAAAGGCTACTCAACAGCGCCCATACCCGATGTGTCGCGCCTCAATCCGATGCGGCTAGCCAAACTGGTATGGATTAATAATCGCACGGTGACGCTTATGCTGGCCGATGGCTCGGAGACACGCTTCAATGTGTAGGCAGATGTGCAACAGACAGACAAGCCAATCAGGACGGCAGCGTTGCAGAGAAAGCTGTACAAGCATCAAGGCAGTTAACAATTAGGGACTTCGACTAAGGCGCTTCTATTGTGCGTGCTAATGGCGGGTAAGGCGGGCGAACAGTTTGATGTGCAATGGCACAAGAAGGAAGAAGATGTGGAATATTTTTAGGGAAAGTCAGCATTTCTATTGGGTGGAGTAAAACATCATTACGTATTTTTTGAATGTTTTACTTACTTAGCTATTTATTTATACAAAAATCAATTAGTGATATATTTTTATTCTCCTCGCCTGAATGTTACTTTAATGCAGAGAATGGAACAAGTGAAAGTCTGACAACAGTTATCATAGTTTTCTAAATATCACAATTTCGATCCACGTTTCATCAGTATTTCGCAAATGTCTATGTGAGCCGTAAATGAACTGTGAGTTCATGCGGCATCCAATTATCGAGCTTGCTATTTCTTTCTAGGGCCAGCTTTTCAGTGCCAGTTTAAACTGACATTTGATTGGCTTTTAGTTTAAACCAGCCAGAGTGGGCGTTTAAACTGAGTTTAAGCCACGGCCGTGCAGTGAAAAAATCGATCTTAAATGAAGCTACTTTCTAGTGCGAAAGTTAAACAGTAAAACCTTACGAAAATGCACAGTTTGGTCTTGCATCTTAAACTTGTTGAAAAAAACAGCAAAACTCAAACAAGCCGCCTATTTGATTTTTTTTTTTTTAGTACTAAATTTAAAAGGCCAGTTGTTAATTAGCATGCGTGAATGACTGCAGCGCTGACACAACTGTACCAACATTCAGTTGAAAACATACGTAATGACTTTGCTCCAACTCCAGCTAAAAATTCAATTTTATTCGCTTTAAGTGTACGGCAAGTTTGACTTAATACGCTTAACGGTTCCTCAAATTGCTGAAAGCAAAACTGAAAACGCTTATAAAGTGTATTAATTTGTAGCATTTTCCAATAGAAAAAAATTCTAAAAGCATCAAAATATACCATAAGCAAAATATACTAAAATCAAGTTTAGAATTTAAATAACAAGCAAAATCTAAATATAAATAATAAATTTGGTTGTTCTTTGTTGATTTAGTTTTTATTTTTCGTATATACATACATGTTTTACTTGTTTTATTTTCAATTTACATATACACATATGTATGTATGTAAAATTATTACCATATGGGTGATTTTTTTACCATGCAGAAATTTTAAATTATAAAAAAATCTGCTACTAGTGATTTTTTATGATATCGCGCGTAAAAATTTCACAGTCTTTCGGAAATGTTGCATAATAGGTTTTATCTACATCTAACTCCCTTATGACTGCTGTTCGTCCGCGCTGGGGGATATGGCGTTTGTGTTGCATTTTCTAGATTATGTAGCATCCAAACATAAATAATGTATTAAAAAATAAAGGGCTAACGGTGGTACGCACATATTCACATAGTATATGGGTGCATTCCAAAGCGTCAACGTCAGTCTCTTTTATTTCTAAGCCGCACTAGAAGAAAAAGTCTAACCGTAGTTGCGCACATTTGGCATTACAATCTAGTGAGAGGATTAGAAATAAAGGAGACTGACGTTGACGTTTTGGAATGCACCTTTTGTATGCACACACTTACACACTATATACATACGAACATACATATAAGTTGGTTGCATTGCAGTACTACATAGAGGAATATTAAAAAAATAAAAAAAAACATAAACCACATATAAAACTACGAAACTACAACAAGTGCAAATGCGAAATATATTTGATGATAAAATTAATAAACAAAAAAAAAACTATGATTATGATACATTATCTAAACTATATACATGAAAAAAGAAAAACAAATAAAAATAAAAATAAAAATAAAAATAAAAATACGATACTAGTAAAAAGAGAAATTACCCAAAAATCCAATAAAATGTAAATGCTGTTATTAATATTTGTTAAACTGTTATATTATATTTACAAACATACAATACATAGTAATGAAATTTGTTTTGCTCTTTTGTAAAATTACTTTTTAAAACATATTTCTGTGTTGATTTCGAAAAATATTTAAAAAAAAAAAAGAAAAACTATGTGGTAGCATGGTTAAAAATAAACGAATAATCCAAGGAAAACAAAAACAATAAATCTTAAAACCACATTTGTATGTAGGCAATTGAAGCAAGTATGCATTCAAGTGCATACTCGCATACCTAAATACATAAGTACATACATACATACACATACCTTTATATCTATATAAATTTAAATTAAATGTTTTAATGAATTCAAACCCGATTCTCCGAGTGTTTTTTGGAGTTTTATTGTCGATTGTATACAACTAATCGATCGGCTCCTCGTATCCTCGTATTTAAAAATTGCATTACTTATTACCGTCGAAAAAAAGAAGAAGAAAAACTATGTATTAATGAACTTAAATTAAACAAATTTAACGAAATTGTATTGTGCTTACTTTTAAATGTCCCTCAATAAAAGTATTAATTAATTATACCGAAAGAAACGGAATTGACAGTGTTTGTTTCCATTATTTTTATAGTTGTAATCTAAATTTAGTTTTAATTAGCCGGTTAAATGAAGCAAAACAAAAAGATTGACTTTGGAAGGAAAAATTAGGAATTTCCATATATGGAGTTTTATACCTACATAGATAAGGACTGCGTTTTGTCGCATTTATTTTATACAATAAATTTTTTTCAAATTACACAAATTGAAATTTTTTTCGTAGTAAATTTTGAAATAAATGTCAGAAAAATACCAAAAATGCAGATGAAAAAGTAAAGTCGGAATTTGTATGCTCCCACCCTCTAGGATTCTTCTATACCGAAAAAATATACCCCAATTTTTTTATTTTGAAATCACAAAATATTTAGAGGTCGCTCAAAGCGCGCAAAGTTTTCCATGCGTTTTATATGGGAAAATTACTTTTCGTAGAAATGGTATATAATTTTTAAAGATGAATATTTTTCGAGCAAGTCTAACGGCATATTATAAAGCAAGCGAAATGCTATGTATGTATACAGTGCCGGACAAAAGTATTGGTACAGAGAATTTTTCCGCAATATATGCAAAGTTTGGTATTCTAATTTATTTTCGATAAAAATATGTATATATATAATAATTATAATATTTTTTATAAAAATATACATAGTTCCTCCTACACCAAAAAAACAAAATCTCTAAACTTTGTGGAAAACTCAAAAAATTCAATAAATTTGCATACTAATTTGCAACTTTCTATTCAGATTTTTTAGCCATTTAAATTTTATAGCCCATTCAATTTTAGTATAAAAAATGCAAGTTTGAACTTTCTAAAAAATCGCGTTGATTTTTGGCAATTTTTTTTGTGGGAAGGTTTTGCTCATTTTCTCCATACAAAAAATAATTGTCGGAAGAACCTGAGTGAAAAAAATTGCCAAAAATCAACGCGATTTTTAAGAAAATTCAAACTTGCACTTTGTTGTACTAAAATTGAATGGGCTATAAAACTGCATAGTTAGAATGGTGACAGAGCAATTCTGACTTCAGATTCGATTTCAGCGATCCCAATCTATTGGAAATGGCTAGTCTTCTCCTAGATAAAATAAACGGGGCTATCACAGAATCCGAATGGCTACGAACGTAAATTCGAAATTCGTAGAGAGCCTTCACTGAATCCGTTCGTTATGAAGATTCGTACAGATACTCTACGACGAGTTTATGCAGTCAGAACAAAATTTAAAATTACTGAATCTTAAAAATAATGCTGCATTATTGTTAATACTAAATATTTATTATACTCCAAATTTTGGTTATAGTTTGATATGGCTATTTAATGGATGAATGAATTTCTTATGAAGCCATCAGTATAACAACAATTTATTAGAAAAAAAAACTTAGTTATTTTCATTTCGTAAAAATTAGTTTAAAAAAATATTTAAATTAATTAAAAATAATATAATTGATCTGCAGTGCATAAGTTAATAATTAGCCCCATTGCGTACGTCGTAAATTAGAATAAAATGCTCGAATCGACAACATTGGCATTGCCTATTGTCGTGCAGAAATAAGTAAACGACGAAAATTTTCGAAAACGATCCAGTGCTGCCAAATTTTTCGGTTTTAATACACTAGTCGGCTCAAAATTTTGGGCAATGCCATGCAATTTTATATACGCCTCTTTGTTGATATAATTTTTTTTTTATTTTTATAACAGTTTAAACTCGGATTCTCACGTATAATATGCTTCATTAAAAAAATAATAATAATTAATACTGAACAAACAAAATCAAAACTTTACATACTGAGGGTCAAAAAAGTCTGCTAATCTAATTACTGGGAGTATACGTTTTTGCCTTTCATTTATTTAAAGCGATAGAAATAAAGTTAAAAACAAAAGACTTAAGCTGCAAACCAGAGTTTTCTCAATCGTATTTCCTAATCCACTCTTGACGCAGCAATGTACAAGCAATTTCGGGCATTGAGTGTCAGAAATTTTAATGGCATTTTTAAATGGCATATGTTTTTGTAATTTAAATGACTAGTGGCAATTCGGCAGTTCAATTTTTTTTTTTAAATAAGTATAATTTTAATTTTTCGAATATCTGACCTTTGACCCCTTATACATAGTACCTGTAATATAAGTTTGCACAAAAAAGTTATATACCGTTTAAATAAGAGCAAAAGGCGGACCACGTCTATATTTTCACTTTTTTAGTTGTTTACATACATACAATAATTTAAAATAATTTTTTACCAAAGGTCCAATTTCGAACTTCGAAGGCCCATACTTGATTTCAGAGTTTAACTTAGAAAAACGGGGAAATCACTTTTTTACTTATGAGTCAATCTCTCAAAAAAAAAAACAATTGGTTTGGTCCAATACTCCGGAAAAAGTTTATTTTGCCGTATAGTTCAGTACATACCTATTACAGTAAAATCTGATTAAATCCCCTAGCTTGAATACCCTACACTCCGTTTCCTTGCCCCAATAAATATATTATCCTTGCCATTTATACTTTTAGCGTACACAACCCGCGTAAGTACCTTCGAAGTTAGCATTTCCAGGGGAGGTAGTTAAGCGGATTTTATTGTACATATTTACATATTTAAAATCTTAACTTAACTAAGTTTATCTCAATACTGGGAGCCTCTCAAGAGTTTCCACTTCACTTCAAAACCATATACATGCATACATACACACATACATATGAACATAGACTAACTTCAACAAATTTTTCATACTTTTAGATTGCATCCTCGTAATTTTGCCCAACAATGTCGGACGAATCGGAAACGCTGTCGAAGAAGTCCCGCAAACCTTCGAGTCCCGCCTTCTCAGATGATGAACACATCGAACCGCCGGCATTCAGTTTGGCTACTTTGGGCCTGCGTCGTGTTGGCTCGGCACCACCGCCCAAGCCGCAACCGCAGCAACCCATACAAATGTTGAACGCACGCGGTATGCCTGCCCGCATACGCAAGCGAAACCGCTTCTTCTTCGATGACGACATCATTAACGATGACAAGCCACTCCGGATGAGTCTCTCACCACGCAAAATGCCACACAAGGCAAGCGTTTCGCCCCATAAAACACCCACCAAGGTTCTGAAGAAACGCACAGGCGTCGTCTCACGTTACATGCGCTCAGAGGAGAAGAAAAAAAGCACTGAGGTAACCACTCCGACACGCAGCAGTCACACAAGTGGCGCCAGCTCATCAACAAATACCACTCCCAAATCGAGCACACGCCACAGTGGCATACCAATCGCCACGAGCAGCAGTTCCGGCACAGTGGCACACATTATACCGGCTGATAAGAAGATCGGTCAGAGCATCGGCTTACGTTTGCGCAATTTGTTGAAACTTCCCAAAGCTCATCGCTGGGTAATATTTGAGTGGTTCTATTCGTTTCTCGATAAAGCGCTCTTTGAGGGTGAAAACGATTTTCAAGTATGCTTGTCAGAATCTTTTCCTAATCTATGCACGCGCCAGCTAAATCGAGCCGAGTGGCGGAAAATTCGCGCATTGATGGGCAAACCTCGGCGTTGTTCGCAAGCATTTTTCGAAGAGGAAAGGCGTGAGCTTGAAAGCCGCCGCCAAAAGATACGCTACATACAGAGTCGTAGGTCGGGCGACATTAAGGATTTAAACTTCGTTCGTGATTTACCGGAAAAGATACCACTTCCGCTGCCCATAGGCACCAAGGTGACGGCACGATTGCGTGTGCCACAAGATGGTATTTTCAGCGGCACCGTAGACGCCTACGATTCGATGAACTCCACATATCGCATTACGTTCGACAGAAGCGGGCTAGGTACACACTCTATACCCGACTTCGAAATCGTCTCGGAGAATTTCCACGAAATGCTTCCTTTGCAGAGCATCACAAGGGACAGTAGGCCTAACTTGATGAGCATATTCAATGGGGTCAGCTCTTCGCCACTGCGCAACATGCGCAACGTCCGATCTGCACTCAACATGAATTTGAACAAGAGTGACCCAGTGCTGGCACAGGAGGTAATCGAAAGTCCATTCAAGGACCCGGTACTAGGACGCGATAACATCAACGGCTACCCGGTCAAACTGCTGGAGACTCTGGTGCGCTTGAAACGCGCTCTAGCCTCCAAACGTTCCAAACTACAACGCCTCAGCGAAATGAACAACGAAGCGGAATTGAAAGCTTCACAGCAACTCGCAGCCGCACACAATTCAAATTCATCCTCAGATGAGTCGCAAAATACAAATGAGACAGTACCACAGTTGAGCGAAGAATTCCAAAGGCGCTATGCCTCAATTGTCATTTCGATGGAGAAAATGAATCGCGACATGCAGGATTATCTTAATGATGTGCAGGCGTTCGCAGGCGATTTAACACGCGATCCGCAAGTGCAAGCAATGCTCGCCCCTTCATATCTGCGCGAAAAGTGTCGCGAAGCCGCCGAAGATGCAGTGCAGCGCAATAATCAGGGCACCGTAAAAAATAAGACCGTACTAGGGCTCATTAAAAACCTTGCAACTGTGCTGCTTGTCGCTTCACATTTGGGCAATGATGGCAATTCGGCTGAAGTTTCGAAAGTGCTCGAAGGTTGTATCGAAGAAGTGCGCTCCAGTTTGTGTGGCGTAAATGTAGAAACCTTTCAGAAAAATGTACAGATTCATTTGCATCATGTGCGCATGCTGGCCGCCAATAATAGTGTGATGATGGGAAACTCAACCATCTCAACAGCCGGCGGACCTGATAGATAAATTTCTGGAGCCGAAAAATACACTTAGAAATATTACGCTACGAAAATGGATGTACGGAACGGAACTGTATAACATTACAAAAATAGTACTAATGAATTAATAATTAACAATATTTTAACAATTACTAGTTTTTTTATTTAGTTTATTGGTTTTGTTTGTCGATTCTTTTGTGTGTTGAATTCTTTATATTTATAAAAAATAAAACATAAACTTAAAATTTCTTAGCAGTTCATCACTCTTCTAATCACTTTCCTCCTCATCGTGGTCATCCTCTTCTTCGCTCGATTGATTGAGCCATTCGATGAGCTCTTTCAGACTCTGACGTAAAGCGTGGTGGTCTTCAGCATCGAGTTGATCATACCATGCAATGATAGCTTCTTCGCTTACGAAATCCTTATCATACAAGTAGTGTACAACTTTGGATATCTTGCTGCGAACATATTCGTTCTCCTCATAAATGTCCTAAGCGAAAGAAATAATTAAAATTGCATCTTTAAATAGAATTATGGCATACTTCTAATGCCTTTAGGCACTCTAACATGGCGTCTTCGGTTTTTATATAATTCGACATGACTGGTCCCAATTGCTTCAGAACATTGTTGATGGCAACAAGAACATTTTGATTTGCAGGCTCTTTGATATCTTGAAGACTGAATATCGCTTTCACCACGTAGAAATTCACTTCCTTGAGTGACATATTATACGCGTACCGCGATGAATTGATTTCCAGGATAAGGAAGTCTGGGTTGGATTTCTCTTGGAAACCTCGAGCCAGTGAATCCATCACTTCCGCCAAAAATACTGCAGCAAAGTAAGGTGGGTAGCAATAGCAATAGCAAGAGGTAGTATTAGTGTTAGTAGAAATTTAATAAAACGTAAACGTTTACTATTTGTATCATCGACGAGTGGTGTTACTGAACGGGACTCATCATCATCGCTGCTCGATGTGTAGTCGCTCTCGTCGCAGGTAGTTGGCACTTTAGAAACTTTTGGTATGCCTGTAGCTGCAGCCGGCAGCGCATCATCTTCTGAATCGGATGCATATGTAGGTTGTGTATCGTGTTTATCTTCTATTATGAAAGCTTTCTCTCCCAGCTTCTCCACCAATTCATCTATTGTAATACAAGAAAATGTGTCGCCACTCGTGTCTAAGGAAAGAGCTAACTTACCGTAATCGTCCACAGCATTTTTTACAATTACATTTTTTAGAGTTTTTCCTGAAGGTATAACGCATTTTTCGCCCACTACAGCACCTTCAGTGAGCACAGTTCCGGCGCCAATCTTTGAGCCAAAGCCTATTACACAGCAATCTAACTTGCAGTCATCGGCGACGTTCACACTATCCAAAAGAAAGACATTTGAAAGCACACAATTTTTGCCGATTTTACAGTTTTTGCCAATAACGCTGCAGCTCACTGTTGTGCCTGCTTCTATCTGGCTGCCTGCTTGCACGGCTACATTTTCTCTCAACGTTGCTTTTATCACCGTTGCTTTAGGACTCTTGTATATATTATTTTTTAGATATACATATTGCTGAGCAAGACAATTTAACCCCATGTCGGGAACAAGTGGGTACGCCCAGCGGTTCATTACATCCTGGCTAACCATGCAGTAAGTAAGCCAGTTATTCACCTTCCGTGCATACTGTCCACGCGGCAACAACGAAACATATATACGACTGTCGAGAATTTCCTCGTTAATTAAAATACCACGTACGAAGTCATCTCGTGTTTCGAAATCGAAATTGTCGCTGAATAAAGAAAGCATAGATGGTGACCCGATAGCGATTTGTGGATCAATTAAATTATGCATTAGCGCCATTTCAGAATTATAAAGGAATACTTCCAGCGGCACCTCAAATTGTGACTCCTTGCTATGTAGTCGCAACCTTTGGTGATGATGAAGCCGATTGTTCTGCTGGTCAACAGCAATCATGATTTCGTTGCCTGTGCGTACGTTGCATGTGGCGGCCTCTTTAAAGACCAACGTAGCGGCGGCGCCTTTGTCATATTTAACAGTTTTTCTGAAGAGAATGTTAATGGTATAGCAGTTTGATTTGTTTTATAAGTTTGTGCTTATTTACTTGTGTTGCTCAAATATTGGCCGTAAATTTGCATTGGTCACCGTATCCGCGCCGAGCAAAATGAAGTTTCCACGAATCAAAGCCTTCGCATCTAAATCGCGCATAGCATCACCAAAGCAACGACATCCTTCTCCGCCAATCACGTGCACTGTCATGTTTATTGACCATGAACTGAGTGATGCAATACCATTTCTGAAAAATCGGGGATAAATAGCTGCTCGCGCGTTATAAAATGTGCGCCTTACTTGATATGTTCCCGCACACTTTGCAACTGCAGGCTTGAGTAGACGAACACTTCTTCAATGCCACTGCGGTTGAGAGCGTCCAAAGCGTAATCTAATAGTGGCACATTCACCAAAGGCAACAGCGCCTGAAATTTGGAATGCAAAATACTGCTAATACGTGGCTGCCCATAGGAACGGTTTTTTTTTTGTGACCAAAAATTCTTTCTTACCGTTGAATTTTCGGCGGAAAATGGTTGCAGCTGCTCCACATTATTATCCGCAATAAGAATGGCTTGTATGACTTCTTTTTCCCCAAACTGATTCATTTTTAAACAGCATAAATCAAAAAATATTACGGAAAACTATTCTGCGCATGGATAAGAAATCCTCGAATATATCGATAACTTCTTTTTGGCGAACCGATAACAATCGTCGAGCTTTTTGATGCTAAAGTAGTTGACACACCGATAAATTGTGGTTAATTCATATATCCTATCTTTATAAATTAAATTGACCATCCCAATTTCCGGCCTGCGAAATAAAACTTTTATTTAAAGTAATATTATCTCTTTAGATACATACATATACACACGAGTAAAAATTGGTATACCTTGGTTACCGCTCCACCGATTTCTCCCAAACTTGCCACAGATGTTGGCCCTGGTCAGCATATATTTTTTTTAATCGGACAATAACCATTCCCATTTGCAATGTAGCGGTAATTTAGAGAAATATGAAATTTTCGATAAATCAGTAACTACTGAAGCGACTTTATTCAAAATTAATGTTTGCAATAATTCTGCAGCAAAAAAAAACGTGTATAACAAATTTTTGAAAAATGGCCGTGGCACCGTTCCGTCAATTTTTACCAAACTCGGCACAATTATTGTACTTGTTACATAAATCAGTCGGACTAAATTACTCCCACATTTCATATATCGGTAAGTTTCAGAAATACTGAAACTTAGATATATAATTGGAAATTTAAGGACTCACAACAATACCCTGAAAAGAATTAACATTATTATGAAATTTAGAAAATGGGAGTTTATCTCATTAAGTCTAACTACTTTCGAAGATGTCTGAAATAGGGGCGAAACCACCCCTACTTACCATGTAACGGTATTTTCGGAAAGGTGAAAAAAATATAAAACTTGTAGTTTGTACTCGGTAATTTTGTCAAAATATTTGAATGAATTTCTAATTGAATTTACCAAATATGAGCTTCTAGTTTAATTATTTAAATGCCATTAAATTTGTGGAATAGGCACAAAGGAAAAAAAAAATGTCTATGCCACATCATCCGTGGTATTGCGTTTGGCGGATACCAGGTATTGCGCGCCAACCGACGATATTTAGTAAAGTTTGGTTTACTAATGCGCCTGTAGGTTAGTCTAGCTGACCCGTGAAATCTCACCTAGGGGCCAATTTCACAGTGCGTAGTTAACTCAGAATCGACAGTTAACTAGAGATTTTCAGTACAAAATTCTGTAGTTAACTCCCGATTCTGAGTTAACTACGCATTGTGACATTGGCCCTAGGGGCCAATCTTTCGAAAGTTGGGCCATGGTATAAATAGAAAATGTCCTATTGTCGATGTGATATTCCAGACACCTGACGCAAATTCTTCGGAACCTAGCATATTCCAACGATAATTGAGTATAGGTTTTATGCAACTCTGCAGCTCCTTCGAAAGCTATTACGGGAAGCATTGAATTTGTCATCCTTACGGACAAGGATTTAATGCCTTGTTGCTATTTCACATGATGAATTCTTTTATCTCTTTGCTCCAGCTAAAATCCTTTGCACCTTGCTACTTTGCTCCTCTCCGCTCCGAAGCCCTGGTTATACAGATAATGCGAGAATCTTGAGTGAGGCTCAAATTAGCGGTAAGCAGATTTGTAGCTTTGGCAACCACTACTAATAAATTAAAAACTAATTGCTGTAAAAACAAGTGTATTTGGTTAGAAAACTTTCTCGAAGATATAAAACGTTCTTAACTGGAAACTTTGATTAAACCTCCAAAATTTATATGATCACTACTTTCGAGCCTATAATTATTTGAACTCAGCGGACGCACCCTTTCCAATGGAAAAGCAGAGCGTGGTGTCCAAAGACCTCTTTCTTATGGTACTTGGTGATTTCAATCAAAAGGGAACATCGACTCGGACCACCATCTAATTGCAGCCGAGATACGCACACTTCTCTAAAAATGTGCGTCCAAAAATACAAATAAAGCTCAACATCGACTTTCACTCCTGCTCTCTTATAAAACCGATATGTACATACATATATACAAACGGAAAAAAAGATACGTACGGGGTCAAGATATCGTCGCTATCATGTCAAACTATCGAATGCGAAAATGGGAACTTTTCAGGAGAACGAAAAACTGTTTTAAAAAATGTTGTTGTCATTAGGAAAAGGTGTGGAATTCGATAGTTTGTTAGAGCCAATATCCTCTGTTTCCAAGAAGACTCGAAACTGGACGATTTGCCAACTTGCGTATCATTCTAAACGCATGCGCAAAGTATTGTAATTGGCAAGGCATTTTCGCACATTCGATACTTTGACATGGTAGCGACGATTTGATCGGGCGCAATGCGAGAAATAAATGTAGTACCGATATAGGAAACTGAAGAGGGATGTGAGGCGTTTTTTATCAGAAAGTTATGTGACTTACACCTGGGCGAATTACGGCGACCTAGTGTACGATGTCCAGTACATAGAGGGCTTAATTTTCCACCCTGTTGAATGGTAGAAGCAGTGAGAGCACGGAAGGAGATGACGTCGTGACCCCAGTCGATGTCGGCGAAAGCAATGTCCCATCGTCTGACTAAGCAAAGTCGTGGCTGAAGAAAAAAAAAAACAAACCTGCTCCTGCCAGCTGAGCTATGGAAGTCCGACGCATTATGGGCTAAATTTCTTCTTCTTTGTTAAAATCTAATATAATGAAAAGGAATAAAGGTAGCCCGAACTTTTTTTTAAGACAAATAAAACGAATTTCAACATTATATTTTGTAAGTGTTGAAAGAGGTTCTATAATATTGAGTTCCCTGAGGCTAAATGCTGGTTTAATACCAGCACTGAGCCCGGACTCACACATTGTCTGATGGCCCCAAAACTGACTCTGGCTCAAGGTCTGGCGTCTTTATCGAATTTAATAGGATAAGCTTCGCCTTTCTCTTGGAGAGTATGCTTCGGTCTTGCAGGCTGAGGTATTTGCAGTCCTCAAGGCCATGGACTACGTGGTCTACATGTTGTTGGACTTCTGACTGCTCACTTCATGTGGCACAAACACCTGACTGTGACATGACAACTCCATTTGTCCATCCTGTCTTGAAGGGGATGAGACAGTGGAACATTTTTTGTGCTTCTGCTCCGCCTATGCAAGAATTAGGTATGCGACATTTGGCCGCGATGTGTTGAGAGACGAACGCCTGAGCTCTTTGACACCCAAAAATCTGTTTTGAAATGAAAAAGCTTAGAAGATATAAATTCCGAGAAGAGTATTAAGGTGCAATGAATGACCAAAAATAACTTTAAAAAAAGCTAAAGCGGAAACGAATACATACCGGACACGAGTACGAGGTATGTCTTCAAAGCTCATCGTTGATGAGGAATGTCTATGCGTTTTGTTTTTTGTGCCGGCTTGAATAATATGAGTAGAGAAAAGCCAAATGGGAAGTGACCAACATTGTGAACTGCAGAACGAAGAGAACTATAGATGGTCAAACGAAGAATACCTCAATGGTCGGAGAGTATTTTTTGTGATACCATCCACGCCAGCGATTTGGTGGTGGAAGAAATGCTGTTTGGCGACAACGCGTATGTACATACATAGCTGCCGCTCGGGCCGCCCAATGTAACCCGAGCTCAGCTCCAGCTTCGCTGTTGATGTCGGTGCTGAAGTTGGTACAAGCTAAGGCCACAAGCTCAGCTCATTCGCTTTTCTGGCTCAGTGTTCAGTTGACGGTTACATTTCAACGCAATCGCAGGTGGAAATTCGGTTGGCGGAAAATATAACAAATTTACATTATTTAGCATGTACATGCATATATATATACATACAAACATACATATGTATAACAAGAGTAATACATGACAAATACAACGAAAACAACAACAACGAAAACAGCAGCTTAGCAAATTGTGATGTGTCTGTTCTGTTGCAAGCAGCAGTGAAATAATCGTACATACATATTTACCCGAAACAACATTAAACACCAAACAAAAGCTGTGGTGGATTTCAATGTAAACGAAGCGTATCGAACGCCACCATCGAACGCACATTGCTGCAAATAGCAAATATTTTGACGATGTTGCGGAAATAATTAAAATAACAAAGGTGAATGATAAAAGAGAATAGATATGTATGTATTTAAAAACAAAGCAAAATATGTAATTAAAAATTTTCATTGCGAAATTGGGTTAAGCTGAAAAGTCAGGTGCAAAAAAAAAAACAACAACAGAAAATCACATCATTTTATGCGAAAAACTATTGAATTAAATACTTAGAATGTTTTTGGAACGTGAATATATGTAGGCACATACAAACATATGCATACATGTGATTTTTTTTTAAGTCGGTTTTGTGCAGCAAAGTGACGGCGATTTCAAGAGTAACAAGCTATAAAAACGGCAGCCACCAAAAGTCGCACTAAAAGGCTATAGAATTAAAGTGCATCAAAAATTTGCAAACTGGCTGTGCAACAGTCATTAAAGGCGAACAAGCCATTGATCACCGCGCACCGCGCCACATCAAAGTGTGCAATAAAATGCTTGCAAGTGGACTGAGACTAATTTTTGGAATTCGAGAGGCAATAGTAAAAAAAGATTGCAAAATGCAATAAAGTTAAAAAATAAGAACACTGAGTTAACCAAACTTAATTCTGAACAAAAACATTAAAACGCAAAATAATTAATTAGAACTATTTTTAAAAAATATACATACATACTTATGTGTGTAGAACTTGCATACTTACATATGTAGTTAACATATGTACATGCCCATGCACGTATAACAAATTGCAATGTGTAAATAAATGTGTATGTATGTATATACATGCACCTGTTGGCTTAACAAATATTTGCAGAATCAAAACAATCGTTTGTCAGCTTTGTCGTTTTGCCGGATTTTTCTGCACTAACTGTTGAAGGCAATTTCACGCTTTTTAAACAAGCGAGGTAAGCGCCATTTTCCTATATTATTTCTTTACTTAATTGAAGACAACTTTATTATGGAAACTAGGTATTGAAGTTAGTAAATTTTTTTCAGGCAATTTATTTTCTATTACTTGTTTTTGTTGATGTGAATCAAGGCAACTACTTATGTACACCCTTATGCACCCTAGGGTGGTCCTTAAAATATAAACATCTAATGTTTGTATGGGGGGCACCATTTATTTTGTTCTACGTACAAAATAATGGCATCCGCGAAAATTTCAAAAGTTTGCGAAAATGTTTATGAAGTTTTGAAAAATGGAAATCTGATAAATTTTACACATTATTCAAAATTATTCATATAAATTCATAGTCGTTCATGTCAAATGGATGCATTATGCAATACTAAGCTATAAAAACTGTAATTTTTAAAGTTTTTTTCGAAATACGTGCAGCATTTTTCAAATTTCCCCTAAGCTCTAACTAACATTGGCTTACAAATAATAACATTGAAAAATACTAAAAAATACGTGCTTAGGGGAGAGTTAGTAGGGACTTCCTGAGGTTGGAACGTATTTTTTTCTATGGGCATTTAAAAGATTTTGTTTGCTGAACTTTCAGGTCCAATCAATAAAACGAGTAGTTTGCTGAAAAGACAATTAAACTACAGGTTTGTGCATGTAAAAATTAGTTGTGTTTTTTACCGTCTTTCCAGTAAGACCGAGTAAAAGTTGTTACGAATATTCATGTTTTGGCGTTTTCGTACGCAAAAACTTGTAAAGTAGGGGAAATTGAGAGAGCGAAAATGACAGCTGAAGTTGCAAGTTTTTACTGTATTTTTAATGGATAAATTTTTACTTGTAACTGATCGCATATTGCTGGATGAACTTTAAACTAATCAGGAAATTGTTTATGCGTTTTTTATAGTTGAAATTGACAAAATAAACGTATTTAAATATAAAATATATTGTTTTATTAGAAAGTTGCTGCGAATTACCAAACAAAATTTAACAGCTGTTCTTGAAACTTGCAAATTATTACTAGATTTACGTGCACGTACTTTCTTAAATATTTTTTCTATCAGAGCGAATACTCAGAAATTAAGTTACTGCAGAGTTACTGGATAATTTTTACATGAACACAACTATTATCCAGTAACTTGCCCGCAACTCTCCAGTTACTTAATTTCTGAGAATTCGCTCTCATAGAGAAAAATGTCAATTTCAACAATAAAAAACCCCATAAATAATTTGCTTGCAAGTTTTTACTGGTAAACATTTGTCCAGTAAAAATTTGCAACTTCCCCTCCTAGAGCACTGTCAATTTTCTCTCTCGATTTCCCCAATTTTGCAAGTTTTTTTTTTGGGTACATGAACACCGAAACTAAATAGTTTTTGATAATTTTTGAAAACTATTTACTACATGAACAGGCATTACGTCGTTCTTTTGTTGATCGGGCCAAAATGTAATTTGAGCGTTTTTTCTTAATCTCAATTTTTTTAACCCTGGTACCTTAAAAATTATTTAAAAATTTTGAAATTTTCGTGGATGTCTTTATTTTGTACGTAGAAAAAAATTAAAGGGGTGCTCCACATAAAACTTAGATGTTGGTATTTTTAAGGACCACCCTAATATACACTCAAGGACCAAAAAAAGTATATTTCTCTCAACACATTTTTTTTCGTTTTTGGTTGACTATTTCTCGGAAATGCCCATGTCGAAAAAATAAGTAAATAGAGGCCTTCTGGGAGCCTAAATTTCTGATCTTTTACAGCGATTGGCGGTCCTTGCTCGATTCATTACTTATTTTTGATTTACATATATGGAATGGCCAACGTTTTAAGGTCTTCTGGTGCAGCTTCACTTAGATAATAACGGCACAGTTCAAATTTGGATTCGCACCGGAAAAACATGCCTAGGAAACACCTTCTCTTCTGCCATCGAATGGCTGCGTAATTGGAACAACTTCTAATATAGAGCCTCCTAAGCCAAAGATAAAGCCGACTTTGATGCTCACAAAATGTATATAAACAAAGAATTGTGCATTTTTCACTTAAACATTTCTCGAGTATATATATTTTTTTTAATTTTAGCAATAATAATAACGCGCACTAGAGACAATTTATACTAAATATTTGCATTACTATTTGTGGATTGCCTTGTGTATATACAAACTTTAAAAACATGCGTTCATTTCATTAAAAAAAAAAACATACATACGGATGTACATATTTACATACATGCTATTTGTAACTCGCAATTCATATGTATTTTCAACTCATAACTTCATGCAACATACATATGTATGTATGTATGTATGATTTTGTTTGTACATACTTTAATTTTAACACAAAATATGTGTAAGTACGAGTAAAATAATACAAAATCGAGGTCGTCACCTTTGGAGGCATTTGCGGCTAAACCAAGGTCGTGCGCCAACATTTTTATGCTGTTGTAGTTATGTATGCATGCATGTACATATATATATAGTTGTTAGACAGTTACTGACATCCAGCGCCAAAAACGCTTATTACAAATTGCTTTGTTTGATATTTGTTGACGTGTGTGAGAAAAAAAATGCACTTTGATAAATTGTCGCTAAAATACTGCACACAAAAGGAATCAAACAACACAACATAAAAACGAGGTGCTCATCATTAGGTCGGTATATTTTATGATTTCTCTAATAAATAAAATATCGTCGCCTTACCTTCTGAGTATCAGTATTAAATAAAAACATTCAAAACTAATCGAAATGAGCATTCACATGAGCCATCACATACCGCATTTGAATCAAAATTTATACGGGCAGAGGGTCTCCCCTTGACCTACATACATATATGTACATACAAACATATAGGTACTATATATGCATTTCTAATAACAGTTTCAATAGTTAATATATTCGTCTTGCCTTCTGTTTAATATAAGAGGAAGAAAATTTCCTATCGTTTGGATACTGTGTGTCGAAATTAGGTGCCACTGAAATTTCTTTAAAATTTCAGATTTCCTTTTCATATTATGTAAAAGATGCACTGCACTGCATTGCAAAATTCTCTGAATAATTGGACAGTTTAGAGAATTCCCCAAAATTTCCACTTTAACTAAAAAATTCTTCTAACTGTTGTAATGTTAGTTAATTTCATTGGCATTCACAAAATTTCCATTAAACATATTTACATTCATAGATGCATTCATACATGCATATGTACATATATGTATATGTACGTGTGTGTGTATGTTAAGAAGAAAAACAATTAAAATGGAATAGTGGGTAATTAAAGTAGGCAGTCGTAAAAGAAAAGTAACAAGAAAAATTGGACAAATGCATGGACCACTTGTGGGGCAGCGATCAAACGCCAGCTCGTTCCTAGTGAGCGGGGCTCAGCGCACAGCAAACTAGCTCACAAATGTGTATGTACATACATATGTATGCATGTATGTATGTGCATACGAACACAATCTGCTTAAAAAACACTAAACCGCTGCAGTAGTTCAGTGGAAGAGTGCCAAAGAGTAATGGAGTTTGTTGGTTGCTGCACTTTTCAAATGCCTTTTCCCAACTTTTTAATCATCCTATAAATGAGGTAAAGTGAAACGAAACGATTTATTACGGACATTTGTATGTACACATGTCTGTGTGTCTTTTTTATGTGTCTAAATTTGCATGCTATTCCCTGCAGGAAAAAACTAAAAATAGCGAAACTATTTTGACAAATTCTAACCACTGCGGGTGTGCTATAAATCTGGTATGAATTTTCGTCATTAAATTAATTTAGTGCATTTTGTAACATCTCAATTTCCATAGCTTCTAGTTTAAAGTAAAAAAAAATAATAATTTTTCCCGCTGTCTTAAGATTTGTGACGTTGAACTTCTAAAGGGTGGGTACTTGAAGGGCTTGAAGGGGACTTGCCAACGAAAGCCAAGGGTGGATAGGTCGGTTAGAGGAGCTACTTACGCCTGCAAAGCCTTAGTTCTAGCTATAGGTAAGGGCTCTGGTAGGCCTCTATGCTTTTGGCATTAGACTGCCTTAGCCTTTGTGAGACTAAATCCTAGGTGTTTCAAGGCATTGAAATTAGCCGCATTCATAATTGGCTCGCGGCGTTTCACAAGAACTTAACCTAACCCACACCGCGCTGGCTTTGTTGCCAAAACCCACAAATACAATTCATGAAAACCGCACAGGGATTCTACCAATTAGATATCTATATGCACATATGTACATTAGGGTGCAATACTTAATTGAAAAATCATGATGTTGATCTTCCATCGTAATTATAAAATTATTTATTTTAAATTATAATGAAATTTATTATTATTTACTATCTAATGCACATACATTAGGGTATCTCACCAAAAGAAGTTGCGAGTTTTCCACCGGAATTATAACATGTATTATATTTACGGTGACCATATTTATGAGAGCCGAATACGGGACAAAAATAATTGTTCAAATTTGTTCCACAACAGCTACAGTTCTTTTTCAATGATCCTAGATGTATTAGCCCTGAAATGGTATCCTTATAGTAACATAACAAATCTGTAGGATAATTTTCTCGAGATTTTTACCCCGTAAAATTTGTTACATTTTAGTATAATAAAGTGCAATTTTAAGTCGCTAAGGCTTACCATTAATGTTTGGAATTTGTTTTTCGTTCGACCATTTTTTAAAACAGAAGCAAATGAGCAGCACTTTCCACTCGCACTTGCACTTTATAATACGCAATTTTAATAAATTACAAAAGTGCAAACCAAATTTTTTTTCGAAAGATTCTAAATATAAAGATTGAAATTTTAGTGAAACCTTGCAGAACTAATTTTTTATAGTTTTTGCACAAAGTTGAAAATTTGTATTATATGGTAAAATAAATAATAAACATTAAATAAACCAAGGAAATATAGCCAAAACTTACTAAAATGTCGGGACCTAATACCTGTTTTGGTCACTGTATGTTTGCCTGAATTCGAATCACAGGCATTCAAATTAGAAAATAATAACTTAAAACTGGTTCAAGGCATGGAAATACTGAAAACGGGACAAGTACAAGGCATTAAAAGAAATACAGAACATTTGGTGTCCCGTATAAAATAAGTAAACTAACAGGACAATGGGTCAAAAAAGAGGACTGTCCCGTATAATACAGGACGGATGGTCACCGTAATTATATTTAAAGACATCCGCCAAAATATTTTGGAAAACTATTAAGATTTGCGTGAGTTGGGCCAATTTGAAAATACCTAAAAAAAATCGAGTTTTTTACAAATACAATTAGTTGATGATAGAAGATTTTAAGCCTACAAGATTCGCATAATAACGTTTAAAATTTTTGGAGGCAGCTCACATAAATCTGAACATCGAAGGAAAGTCAAACATCCTATTTCGCCATGATAATCTCCAAAACTGCAGCTGTAATTATTACAAAACGCAATTTATGTATGTATATAAACAAGTATGTATTTACATATGTTTGCATGTTTAATTACGTAACGAGCCTACAATAACCCTGTAGCAAAAATCTCCAGTTATTTTTGATCTGGTTCACTTCAAGTGCATTTGTAACCATCTAGTCTAGTTGGCGATAAATCTCTTTCGCATCCAAGCAACTAGTGACTTTGACAAAGCGATGCCACCGCAGGCAATGGATATCAATTCCACTGTAGCGCCTTTACGATAGGTTTTAACCACCTATGCGTTACCTTAGACTAGTTCGATTTTGGTTCAAAAATACAGCTATGTTTAATTTATATTCGAACTATTTAACCTAGGCAAACTGAAAATTTGGAACGAGTTGCTTCATGCAGCAGGGACCCTCTTCACAAATTTGTGCACATATACAACTAAATCTGTAATTTTTATTTAATTACCTCTCTTAATTGCTTTCCATCCTGGTAAGCGACTGAAGCTATGGCTGAAAAATACTCAAGTCACTATTGACCCGCTGCTTGGCTTGTGGTAGTATAATCATAAATATATGTGTGAATACATATGTACATATATAAAAATACATTTGCACAAATTTACTGTATGTTCATATGCGTACATTCAGAATACTCTTTCGCGGTATTTAATTATTATTTTTTCATTCCATATCTGCATGTGTACGCTTTGCAGACATCGCTCCGCTGTATTTGATGAGCTTTAGCTGAAGTTGAGAATATCATTTAAAAGCATTAGTTTCCCAGAAGACAATTTAGGTAGGCCTTCTTAAGTGAAGCGATTCTAAAAGGCCTACCCAAGAAGGACTGAAAAAGGTGCCTCCCTCTATGACTTCTAGAAGAGCTTTTTCGCAAATGAGTTTAAGTATGCATTTAGATTTCTAAAAATAAATTTTGATATGAACTTTAAATAAACACCTTAAAAAAGTATGATTTTTTTGAATTAAATAACCAGCTTTATAGGAGCTCCCCCAAAAGGCATTCTGAAATATGTCCTGCAAAAGCCACTCGTAGAAGGGCTTCCAAAAGCAGAAGGCCTTCAATTTGTGCCACTCCATGCAAGAAATTAAAGAGAAAGGAATGCAGAGTAGAAGGGCTCTTGACTCTAAAGAAGGCCTTTTGGAAGGGTTCTAGCTCCCGAAATTATGTACTGGGTTAATGAATTTAATCTGAATTTTCGTTGGCAGACATATTTTTTAGTATTTCTGAACTAAGGTGTTCTTAGTACATACTCGAAATGATCATATTGACTGAATAGTGTTGACTAGTTAAAACTGATAATATATTTAAAAACAACCAAATGGACGTTTAGGATATTTCAATCGTTTCCTTGTTTACATGGCGGAAGGTATTGGTTCTTTTGAAGTCCTCTGGAATACATTCTGAGCTGTATACCATAATCACCTACTACCTACTTTATAATATTGATCAAATAAAAAAAAACATTGTCTAAGTCCGTTGGCATATAGCTTAAAATTATCCAACAGCTAACATTTCACTCCTCTAACAAATTCATTTACATATCAACCGCATCAAATTTAGTGTTCACACGTTACATAACAAGAAAATATTTAATTTTTCTCCAGCAAAATTTAACCGCATTGAAAAAACTTTATTCGCATGGACGTATGCATTTGCTCGCCTTTTCCAAATCAATTATCGAGCAATCAATAATCACCCAATCGATAAGTAAGCACCAATGTTGATCGCTGACTGACTGAGTAAATTTGTTATAGCCGCAATCGCTTATAAATCGCCACTGAATAGTCGAATCAATCATATGGAATAGATAAATCTTGATGGGTTAATAATTCGTCGCATTTTGTTTCCCCCTTTCGCTGAGGTGCCAGACCAACAAGAAAACAAGCCAGCCAACTGCTGACCATCTCAGTCTGGCGACGCGTACACACACACGTTCTTTTAATCTGCGCAACTACAAAAACAAGAAAAAACAACAACAACAACAGAAATGCAGCAATGCAACGATAAAATGTGCAAAACTAAATTTGTGCGAACAATTGCTGAGCCAACTTTGAAAACCAGTACACCCAGAAACTAGCTGGCCGGCCAGCCAGCTATCAGACTCGGCGTTTGTCGAATGCCCAACCAACAAACACACTCAACAGTCAACAGCCAGCCGACTGGCCTACCAACCTACGAAGACCGCCACATCAACTGCTGTTGTGGACAAAAAATGCAAAAACATGTGGTTGAATGTAGTAGACCCAGACGCAGACACTGTTGAGGTCTTACAAGCATTTTACTAGGAGCGTATTAAACCGGCAGTCAAGCAGTCAGCCAGCAGGCCAGCTGCGTTAAAAAATCTATAAATGCCGCCAAAGAATTGCAGCCAAAGTGCAACTAATGGTATGTGTGATGATAAAGTGGAGTTTAGGTAATACAAATTGGCCCAGTAGGAAATGCTTAACATGTGGATAGCAAAAGTCTTTTATTCTATACTTTTCATTTTAATATTAAAAAAAGTTGGCTATGGCAGTGAGCGTTTCACTTACTTTAATGACTGCAAGAATAATGGGCCTAATGCGCTCTCTTCGAATGAGAGATGCAACCAGCTCTCGAAGATAAGTTAAATGACTTCTTCTGTAGCTACAGATAACACTGGTTTACAGTAAAAATGTTCTATGGATGCCACTATCCAATTAATAGGTAGAATCGCTCGGTGATTCCGAAAATCGAGTTTATTTTTTTTTTTCTATGGATACGTTTTCGAGATATTTGCAATTTATCGTTGTTCAGCTTGAAAAATAATGGTTCCACTTAATCACGTTTATCTTACAAACCAATTGAATAATCGTAATACGAAGTGTGGCAGAGGAAAGCCAATGAAAATTTCGGAAGTACCTTACAGGCTAATACGGTGACTTCCTTCCATCAAATAATTTCCTGGCGGGTCTCAGATTGCATCCTAACACCCTCGCTATTTTTTGGTTGGTCAAGCTTTGCATCTGGTCTGGCTCTGAGCGCTGATCTCATAAGTAACTTTGAGATCTATACAGTGCCTCCGAATGGGCATCCTTCTCGCATACCAACTACCAACAAAGTTAAATACAACAATGAGTTTTCGAAAGGTGAAAGTACTTTGACATCTAAAAAACATAAAACTGGCTCGTCCTTTGTGGGTAAGTCCAACCATCCCGTCTGCTAATTCGAGGTGGCCTGTACGGCATATACCACAAAAGAAAAAGGAGATCTGGCTTTGTTTGTTGGAAGCTTTTAGGGTGCTACACCTGCGAGCAAAATTCATTCGAACCACCTCAAGCCTATCAAAATTAAGGAGCGCTACAGTAGCCAGCATGTATCCATATCAGTCGTCAGAGAAGCATACTAAAAGAGTGCTCAGCAATGTGGAGAATGCAACAAGGGGCCCCTAAGCGAAAAAAGCTTTAATAAAAGTTTAGCTTAGTTGTGTTTAGAAAGGTTTGTGAGGCCGATTAAGCCTATTGGAAAGCGCTGATATTGCATAATGTAGAGTATTTTGGCACCCTTATCGATAATAAAGGGGTTATAAACTAAAGCTTCGGTAAGGTAAATCTCAGAGACAATGCTATAGAGCATATCCTTTAGCCTACAAGACATCTGTGGTCCGACGCTGGCTCTTTTTTTTTATATGTACCCATTTTTTACTATGCCGGAGATATTTCGTTGAGTGTTTCTTGTCATAGTTCATTACTTATCAAATTCAAAAAAATACGCATCTGGAATTGTATTAACAAAATTTATTGCATAGTTCGTTATTAAGATTTAGCTGGCTTAGTTATTTTGTAATTCAAAATTTAAGAAGTTATTCCATTTTCCTTACAACAATTGTCGTGTGAAAAACCCACTAACCAATAGGCAAAGTAGTGTTGGCTTTTATTTTTAACGCAGCTGCAGTTTTTATAACAGCTATGCCAATTCTAATTTGCGGCAGTTTTAATTAAATTTTTTATTTTCAGTTGCCAAAATAATTTCTCACTCGCTCTTTGTTTTATTGCAGCTGCCGAATTAGTTGTTAATGTCTCAACTTACATGTGTTGTTTCACCAGTTTTCCGCTACAGTTTTCAAAAATTTAAATCAAAAAAATTTCCAATCAATGACTTCAGTTCCAAGCTACATACATATATGCCATCTGGTGTGCCATTTTTCGATACATATATTTTTTCAATCAGATAGCAGAAATAATCGAATTAAACCGCTCATACTTACATATTTACACTGCTTAGTTTACATATTGTACATAGGTACATTTGTATGTACAACTACATACTAAATACTTAAAATCTTTCCGCGCTACTGTTCGCCGTAGAAATTTATTCTTAGTTGCTATTTTTTTTTGTTATTTTCGCCGTCGGATATCTCTTCTAGCTTGTTGTTAGTTATTTTGCTGATTTTTAATTTGCATTCTCGCACAAGTTTAGCCAAAAGCTTGTACTCACACAGCCCTGCCTCCTTTTGTGCCTGAGGATTTGAATAGAAACAGGTAGAATTTTTCAAAGGCAGCTATGAGGCTTTTCTAAATCGAGTTGGAAATTTTCAATTTATGCACATAAATATTATTCCGTGCATATCTATGCGGTAGACACACGCGCAGCATCAGCAAACACAAAAAATTCAGCGCTAGCATCTATCTACTGCATATTTTCGCTGGGCAAATGACCTTCTCTTGTGCGCAGCTGCAAACTCTATGGCACTTATTTTTAATGTTTTTCTACCACAGCTACGTGTACGTACTGCCGCTGATCGCCCCTCAAGAAATGAAAAATTATGCGCAAAATCAAGTTTTGGCTTGGCTGTGTCCAGGAATGCGCCCATGCATTTGCCAGACTAAATATTCTGTGCGATCGTAGAAGCTAGGCAGCCGCCGCGCAGTCGAGCAGCCGGCCAACTAGGCTGGAGTGACGAGTGCTCCTAAGTAGTTCCCTGTTTGGTAGGCCATTGGACTGACTGGCTGCGGTTTGGTGGGACAGTTGCGGCACATTGCAAATGTTGTTGCAAACTTGTTGCTCGTTGCTGTTACAATTCTTTATTCTACAAATTAATATACATACATATATACGGCCCAGTGTAGTTTAGCTGTTTCACACCTAAAATGCAGCGCCAGCCAACCAAGCTGTGAGCTGTTGCGGCATCGAATTGAACTCTTATTTTCTCCAAAATTGAAATGAAATTTAAATAAACTTAAGCTAGTTAATATTTTAGTTGTTTATTGTAGCTATTCCAATGCTCGTAAAATTGATTGTGTGTCGCTTAGTTGGCGATAGGTGCAGCCAGAAACAGTCACTTCGCCAGCAGAAATTCACATCTAACTAAATGCCTGCTTGCAAGCAACTACTTACCTAGCCACCTATAAAAATTATCATAGGCACAACAACAACAACAAACTTCACTCCCCCCGGTGCAGCTGATTGCGTGTCACAGCCGCATGGTTTGGGTCTCACCGGTCTGGCCGGCATCTGGACACAAGTACTTATTGAGTTTGTTGCAATTGACGTCAATTACTTTATTGCCACAGTAGTTTGCAGCCATTTCGTTACGTTCGCGCCCTCACACCAACGCTAAAGTCACACAGTTGAATTGCTATGTACATATGTATGTATGTATGTGGAATGGAAGGCTTGTTTGTCACTCTTTTAAAGTTTGTTGCTTAAGTCTTTCGTTATCCACCCTCTTCAACGGCCAGCTGTGGTGGCTTGTGGCTTGTGCAATATCGATTGTACGTGTCTGTAAAGGCGATAGGATATCTATGCGCACATATGTATGTGTGTGTGGGGGGACAGCTTGGTGAATGTGCATGCCCCTCTCATTACGTAAATGAAAAATTTGTAGCGGCTGTATTATTGTGGCATTTTCATTTCGCTCAATGGGAAAGACTGGCACACACTTTACAAACTCTTCAGTCTGACACATTTTTACATGTGTTTTGATGGGCACGATAAAAGTTGATATAATGTAGTAAGTACTTACTATGATTACTTGCATGGACATGAGTCGCGAAAATATATTTCTGCAACGTTGTTTAAGTTGCTTCCTGGGTATACGGCGGCGCTTTTCGTAAATCAAATATTGATATAACATCGATAACCTCACTATTAGATAACAAAAAAAAAAAAAACGATAAAATATTAAATGTGATGTAAATAGCTGTGGTGATCAGTAAATGACAATGATGGTGATAAGGCTAGGTATGCGATGAAGAACCTGGTTTTAATATACATTTCGGGCATTAAAAGTAGACATTGAAGAAAATATTTAAAAACAAATTTGTGTACTGTTTTTTTAATATTTTTTTTTTTTTGAGAATTTTACAGGCAGAAGTTACTTAAATCAACATAACGTTGCACCCGGTCGTGGATGTGGTATCTCTGTTAAAGGGCGGCGAAGTAATGCATGCCTTATGGAAGCCAAGTTCGTAAGCGCAGACCTCAGAGAAGTATTTCAACCGTTATTATGGCTTGTGGCCTTGAATAAACAACCTACTATATATTCTCAGCTTGTGGCTATGCCAAAGGTTGGCATACTGATATTGGATCAATTTCCTTCGGTTAAAATTGAAATCTAATGAAAGCAGAGTCCGGGACCATAGATGCTCTTTACAAATAAGGCAAAATCAATTTTACGGCCACAAATATTTTCGGTTGCTCTGAACCACAGACTTAATTGCAAACCAAACATTTAAAATCCAGCAAGGAATTTCTTGGTGGACTTTTACATCTCTGCTGCTTTTGGCGTAGCGGATGGAATGAAATTCTGCCCAAGAGAGGCTCTAAGCATTCTTAGATAATTTTATCGCAACTATATTGCTGACTTTAGGGTACTGGAACGGGGTGACCCACAGTGTCGCGACTGTGCCCAAAAGTAGTAAAATTCGATGATGAAATTAAAAAAAAAATATATAACAATTACTTGGAAATATATCCATTAGAACATTTCAAGCCATATTTTTTAAATTTGTTCGCTGATTTTGCCCGATATTTCATGAAAAAAATGCTGCAAATTAAATTTTTGAATTAATGCGGAGATTTAAACTGTTTTAAATTGTTAAATTGTTCTCTAATTAATTTTGTGGTTTTACTACACACCAGCCCTGAATATTAAGTAATTCATCCATCGTGGGGAGAGTACCGTTACTTCGTAAAAACTAAGTGAATTTTGATTGTGCGTTATAACTTTAGAAGCCAATAAAAAAAAAAACATATTCGAACATGTCAGCGATTTTTTCAGTATTTGTTTCTAGTAATGTCAAACTAATACTAACGAGAATGTTCTCCGAGGCTCGTTTCATAGTTTTTTTTTCTATTGTGTGATTTCTCATATGAAATAACTGCGCTAATCGCAAACCCTCACCAAATTTCCAAGAGTTGACTAGAATTGAGAAAGAGCCATGGTTTGAAGGGCATGGCTGTCTCAGTAGATGAATCCAAAAACGAATTTTTGGTAGGTAAAGAACTTATTCTTTTGCATATTAATTCAGATGGCAGTAATGTAAATAAAGCAAAAAAAAAATTGCAAAAATTTTCTCAGATAACCAGGTGGCAATTTAAGCATTCTTCACTCGCTCGATTAAGTCGCAACTAGTGAAACCCTATAGCAGGGAGATAGATCTTGAACACCAACAAAAAAACTTAAACCAGGGCTCTGTTAAGCATAAACAAGAAATATACCTACAAATTAACGACTCTCTGCACAAAACACTGGTCCATTTGTGAATGCTTTTCTCCGTTACACCAATTTCACCTTTAAACACCAACAAACAAGGAGACAGCTGGAAACATTCTATATGAATGTCCGACACTTGCAAGAAGGAGGCTTAAGACACTAGGGGCCAGTTTTTCAGTGCACGGCCGTGGTTTAAACTAAGATCAGCCAATCAAATGTCAGGCAGCTGTTCAATTTAAACTCAGTTTACTTAATCTAAGTTTAAACGGGCACTGAAAAACTGGCCCTAGGGGCCTGTAAAAATGTTCAGTATGCCGCCGACTATCTCCGTACGTACATATGCACATACATACATAAGTATGTATAATAAGAAAACATCAAAACCCCAACGTGGCTGTAGGTTTGCACGAGGATTTTCAAAATTTTTAAAAGTTGCTAACTATTTATCTCTGATACGCAAAAGCACTCTAGCGGTGCTTGTAAAGACTGAAACTAAATTAACTGGCCTACTGTTTTTATGACATTTGACGAATTGTTTTCACTTAGCTGACGAAAAATGGTATTGCATTAGACAAAGTGTAAACAAAATTTGATATTAAAGGGTCAACTAAAAGAATACTAAAATTGTCACCCGAGCGCTTTTCTGGCTCAGCGGCAACGCAATCGTAGAATAAAAAACTTTCGAAATCGTAATTAAGTTCTATTCTCTCATATTTATCATCCACGCATCTCTCACCATTAAGTCGTACATCTACTATTTACATTGAATAGCATCACAAACCGTTAATCAAGTGTTTCATGCAACTTATCAATTTTGATCAAACAAATATGAAGGAAGCACCCACATAGTTAAATATTTGCATGATTAGCACAAACATGCAATAAAATAGCTAAATAAATGAGTAATGAATGCACGAGCGAGTATTTAAATCGGTAGGGAATCTCACTAAACATACATGCCTTCCTTCTTGTGTACTCACACGTACATACATACAAACTACGAGAATGCAGCTACGTCACGGCCATGAATCAATGTTTGCAATATTTTCCTTAACTCCCCAGCTGCCGGCAGCCCAACCCAGTAGAGTATTTTTTTTTTTTTTTCAGTCACTTAACCAATTCAAATTTCCATCGGCAAAGTACTTGCTCATGCATAACCCACGAACGCTTAAGGCTGCCGTCAACAACAACATTAAACGCATAGCTCTAGCTCCAGCTTAACTATTAACAACACCAATGCAGCATGCCACATTTTGCGGCGTGACATGTGTATTGCATGTTGCAGTGCTATTGAACTTTTATTATTATTTGCAACAATAGCAAAAACCCAAATACATTACGAAGAAAAAAAAACTAAAATTACAACAAGTGCAACAACAATAAAAACACTTAGTTCCTTAGCAACTAGCCAGAGCGAATCTGCTTAGTAGCCAGCCGGGTCTCTCGGTGTCGTCGAGTCATTGTGGTGGCGACTGCCGCTAAAAATATTCCCACACCTAAGTTTTGCTAGCTGGCGGTCTGACGGCTATAAGCTTAGCAACCGAATGGCGGCATGGTGCAGCAGCTATTAGTAGCATTTCGGTTGGCTGAAGCTAGAAAACAAGCTTATGTTCCCAGCAGCAGCGGCATCGGTAGCCAGCTATTGTTTTTTCTTGTGGCAAGTGTTTCACATTTGTTTACTTGCATGCAGCCAGCTAATGACTGGCGGCACAGGTTTTCCTTAAAGATATTCTTTACTTTTTCATTTTAATATTTGGTTACCGTTTCTTGCATGACAGCGCTGGAATTGAAATACTTACTTCAATAGCGTATACTTAGAAGAAGCGCTTCGCATCTTTCCGCTTATTGCAAAATACGCTGTGACTATTGTTGTTTTTTTTTTAGTATTCATATACATACGTACTAATGGCAAACTGTTGTTTTATTCTCTACTCTATGTAATGAAATAAGGCAATTTGTAAATTTTTTTTTATTAATATTCGAAATTCCATGTGATTAGCACTAAATCTCCTTCGCTTTGCTTACGGAGCTCTTATCAGATATAATAAGTAAAACAGTCTTTAGAACTCTTGGAACCCAATGCAGCTTGCCAAACCTACTTTTTCTCATTTCCCCACAGTATAGCTACATCAAAAATATTTGTTCTAACAAAATGTCCAGACAAAATCTATAAGATTTCTACCAAATGTTCAAGACCACTCCAACCGTTTTCGACAATTCCATTTTCAAAAAAAAAATCACCGTATTTTGATATTGTACTTAAAGAAATGCAGGCTTAAAAAATTGCGTTCATGATTGCAATGAAAACTGTATCACCTTCGCCCCTAAAATTGTGCTCCAAGAAGCGGAAACTCTAAAAATGGTGGAAAATCCGAGATTGACTATCAGCTCAATTCTAAATCATTTCAGAAGATTTCTCCCAGTGGATTCTACCGAGAGTAAACCCTTCAAGTATAAACTCTTTGGGAAAAGGTTTCAGCCTAAAATTATGGGAACTGGAATTTGGACTTATAACAGTAATGTGCCCGGTGTGACTAGAAGGGAACTATTTCTAAGAAGCACTGCCCCCTGGCCAAAATTAATTCCATCCTCTAAAGTGAAAAGATTATGGCAACGACGAGCCACATGCAAAAATTCAGAGCGCTTGATTGGAAAGTTTCGATCCATTTGTTTAATATCTCTGTAGAACCCTCTGAACGGTGCTTAATTGAGTTCAAAAAAAGTCAATCGGCATTGAGGTATTGCCTTAAAAATGTCACAAGTTTTTTCTCAATAAAACTTTTTTGAACGCTCCTTTCCTAATAGTTCAAATGAACTTGCAAATTTTAATTATTATTTGACAAGTTGTTGTTGTTGTAACAACATACGAATTCCCCCAAAAAACTTTTTAGGAATGATGCTGGAGTAACAGTCCTTGGCCACATCTCAATCTGCGTTGTTCCGGTTACGTAGGGTAGAACTTTCGTGGGAACACTTTAAATCTTTATGCAAATTTCTTTTTTAATATATTACCCTTATTCGACTTATAATTGCCCTTTATTTGAAATTAATTAAGTCCGAAAAATCTTCTTGCAAATCTACCAAATGGAAAGCAAATCTACGAAAAATAAATTTAAAAAACTATTCTACAAAGTTTGGTAGAATTCTACCAAAACAGCAGCATTATTTTCCCCTACATCACACAATCATAGCTAGTTCATTTTCTTCCGGCCCACAACAAGTGCGAACAGAGATTATGCTGCTTAAATTTCGATAAGCCTCAGTGAGAATTGTTTTCTTTGCCATTTTTTTTTCACTTTTGGTTTTACCTCTTAAAATGACCTTGTAAAATTGTAGAAATTCATCATATATCAAGCAAGCTGTTAGATTTTTACTTTTTGTTGAAATTTCCCTCAAGCGGTCTGTCAAACCTTCAACAAGGCAAATGGATTCCAGCAAAGGAATCATAGCAATGCAATTCCGAAAGTCACAAAATGATGTCCGGGCAACAAGTGGATATTAGGAACCCAATATTTAAACCTGTGATGTGTTATGCTTTGTTATGATCCCGCTAATATACCTTTTTTTCTAATATAAAATTTTAATTTCATTGTCAACTCAACCCACTGACTTCATCAGAATTTGCACTTAATAAAACGTAGTTTTAAAGAGATTAAACGAATAATAACACTTTGTTTTTTAATAAAATACCACTCCAACCATACTCCGGTCAACTTAAAGCTACGAAAGCTTATATTGCAATAAAAACGTCGTTACTAACGTTTTTCTACCAAAAATGTTCCTGCCATCATGACAACAGATACACATAAAAATATATGTATGTATGTATTTCACGATCGTACCTGCAAAACCTTTGAAAAAAACATAAATACTTATGGCTACTAAATATTTCTGTTTGCATATTAGCTGTTATGCTCAAATGCACAACGTTGTAATTGCCGGCACTAATTTCACTGCCACCACTACAAAAAACCAAAAAAAAAACCAACACTAACCATTGCAGGCAACGACCGTCAGCAATCAACCACCATGCAATGCGCGTAACCAAATCAACATACCAAACAGACAAACGTACATCAAAGGTATGATTAACAATTAGTAACCACTGAAACTAACGCGGTCACGTTAACTACCAGCACTACTGCCACCATCATCACTATGAGCAACCAATACAAATAGACTAACAGCAAATACTGAAAAGCTTCTTAGGCCAACAAACAGCTCCGACTGTGATGATGACAACAGAAAAATCAACCGCGGCCAACGCTTCAACTGCAACTGAAAACGTAAAAAAAATAAAAAAATAAAAATTAAAATTAAAAAAGTAGTTACACTGCAGGCACTGAAGATAGAAAACAAAAACACTGAAAATCTAAAACAATGGAAAAAAGCTGAAAATCCGAATCTAAAAAAAAACACATATTAAATTAAAAAGAAACACAGAAAAGCTGCGAGGTAAATGACCTAACACAACGCAAATGATTTTTTTAGCATAAATTTAATTTAGTGCGAATGAGCTGCTTGTTTGTTGTTTGATATTGTTAGCAAAGGGTAAGTAAACTTTGTTGTTGGAAGTATAGTCTCCATTCCTCTCCATGATCCTATCAAAACTAAAAACATAGTAAATATATACATACATATGTATGTATGTTTGTATGTGCGTGACTTTTCACGTGATTTCGGTTGATGTGTCAGTGACTCACAGCGAAGTGACCCGGCGAAAAGAACAGTTAAAAAAGGGCAACCCTTTGAGCCCAAATTAGTGCGGATGTACGAGAATTCACAAACATAAATGAACTTCGGAAGAATACCTATTTGATATTTAAAAGGTAATTATGCTTGTGGAAAAGAATTTTGAGACTACTTTTATTTAGTAAGTGATTTCGGTAAATTCACATTATTTTCGTAGAGCTATGCGGCACTCAAGCGGAAAAGAATGCCAAATTAAGACGTTTTATTTCATTTTTTTTCTTCTTAAAACGAGAAAGTAGGTTTAAATTATTCCTGGAAAGCGTGTATCTCAAACTCAATCTCGAATTTTATTCGATTTCTACTTTAGCGCTAGAAAATTTCATAAGAAAAAATGTGTTTCACGCTGGTCGAATTGTACCATCAGAGGTTGGATAGACCAGAGCTTCATAAAGTGGGTTATGTGAAATTATTAATTTTTGGCTATTAAAATTCGGTATGAATAAGCACGGCGGTCGGCAGTCGGTTTGAGTTGCAAATACAAGGAAAAAACATCTTTTCTTAACACCGGTCGCCTCCCGGCAGGCAATGGCAAACCGCCGAGTGAATTTCTGCCATAAAACAGCTTCTCATAAAAACCATTAGCCTTTCGAAGGCGGCGTAAAGTTGTAGGTGCCTCCATTTTTGTAACAACATCAAGACGCACACCACAAATTGGAGGAGAAGCTCGGTGAAACTATTATTATTATTATTCGAATTTCCGGCTTATAACACTTTTGGAAAGATAGTGAAATTACTGCATTTTTGCAGGGAAAATCACCAGCCACATTTTTGACGAGAGACAAAATATAAAGCTTTGAAAGAAAATTTAATTTCCGAATTAAACCTGTGTTGAAAAAAGAGCATTGAATGTTTTCCACTCTTATAAAACTTTCTACAAGAAATGCGCATACAGCTTTCCGACATAATATCGAACCACAAAGCAATTTTTAATAACAGTAAAACAATTTCATTTTTCACATTCAAATTTAAAGTTTGTATACTATTTCTAGTAAACATTTTTATTCATATTTCAATTGAAGTGCCTTTGATTTTTAGTAATTTGATGTGGGGTTCCATAAAATGAAAAGTATTTAGTAAGGGCTCCATTGTGTTAAAAGCTTGGGAACCCCTAGGATAGATCATACTTCTAATGAAGTCATTGCAAAAATCTGGACAATTAAGGGAAGAAGCCTGAACATTATATTGTATTTTTTTAGCTTTTTCACTTCAACAGAATTTTTGGAATATGCATTTATGTATGGAACAAGTTAACAGGAAAAGGTTAAACACTAATATGTATATATATTTACCTACATACATATCTATGTGTTTGTATGTGTTTATCGGCTCATTAATATTTCTTTCTTTACTTTTTCACAAATTTCATTCATGACGATTTCGCTTTTCGGATATCAACATTAAAAAATGCCATGGATGTTATTAAGTTTGCTTGTACGTGTTTATCTTACATGTTTTCGCGGCTTCATTCAATGGATATGTATGTATGTGCAGTGTATATGTGCAGCAGAAGCACTAAGTTGAAGAAAAAATAAAAAATTAATAATAAATAAAAAATGTTGTATTTATAACCGTAGCGAAGAAGACCGCCACCTGCCCGGCGGCACCAAATAAGATTATGGGCTTGTAGTACAGCAGAGTGGTACATATGTACATACAAGCAAATATTCGAGTGTATTAGTAAGCAGCTAAAAACATTCATCTGTATATCTAATAGCAAGACTATTATTACTCAGTATGCAGCTATTATTTTACGATCTTTTTCACTTACTTATATTTTTATTTTTTATTTTTTTCGTATCGCATACTTATGGTTTTTTTTTTTGCATCACCTTACCAAATATCATTGTCACACAGCAGACTTGCTGTCGAATGCACTTGGCGTTATTGAATGCAATAGTTGCAGCAGAAGCAGCCGCCTGAGCAATAGCCGTGACGACGACAGTAGCAGCCTCAGCATCGAGCGCCAAACTTGAACTTGAATGTAGGTCGCACGCATTTTTACGACTTTCACGCATAAAAGCGAAACGAAATGCAACTCAAATCAAAGATAATCAGTGCGACAAGCAAAAGGTAAACAAATAAATATCAATGGCAGTATGAAGTACATACATACATGTACGTGCATACATACATACATATGCCTACAAGTATTTATTATAAAGCACACATGCGTTGCATGCATACACAGTTGTGGTCAACTAATTAAGTTAATGACATTTTGAACAGATTTTGCTATATTTCTTTCGTTTATTTAATGTTTTATATATACATACCACATAAATCCACATTTTTAACTCAGCAAAAAAATAAATAAATTTTAAGCAAAATTTCAAACTTTTTATTCAGAATTTCTAGAAAATTTTAAGTTTGTAGTTTTATAGCCAGCTAGTTTTTCCTCACCCGCTTCGCTGAGTGTATGCAGTATGAAAAATTCCATTTGTATGGGAAGTGCCACGCCCCCTTTGCATTATCGTGATTAAAGCTGTCCTATATTTTAAGTTGGGCTAAATGACACCAGTGTACATTTTATGATGATCGGTTTTGCAGTTAAAGCGTGAAAGCGTTACAAACTTACTTTTGAATTAATAATATAAAACTTTAGTAGGATAAAGTACAAGTTTCAAGTGGCTAAAAATTTGCGTTTATTTTTAATAGGTTTTTTTATTTTTATTTCTCTTTGCTGACCATGTCAGGATTTTTTTTCCATATGATAGAAATTTCGGGTGTACTTTATATTAGGAACCGAAAAACCCGTTAAATGTCAAGAATTTTATTTTTAAATCAGTGATGGGCAGCAAAATCGTTTTGGATTTTTATTCTCTCGATAACAAATAATTTATCTTTTTAACCGTTATAAATCTTTTGTGATCAAAAGAAATAAAATCTGAAAATAACGATTAGAATAAGATCGAAAATATGAAAATCAAAAAATAACTATTGCATTTTTATTATAAAGATGATTTTTATATGAAAGGAAATGCATTGCAGCATTAGGAAAAAAAGTTTAAAAACCATCGCGATTTCCTGCATCCCACCTACTTTCATCTTTTTAAATGCATACCAAAAATTTTTCAAAAAATTCTGAGTATAAGGTTTGAAATTTTGGTAACATTTTTTGAAGTTTTAAAATTTTTGTACGAAGTTTGAAATGTGGATTTATATGGTTCTTTAATTAGCTCCACTTATATAACAAGTATTTTTTAAGCAAAAAACAAAACCGACTTCAATTCTTATTACAAATTTAAGATTATCGTTAAATTCTTCAAAGAATTATAGAAAACGGTTAACGTAGTCCAACGTTATGCGGTAACATACTTAAAAAAAAAATATTCCGACGAATTGATAATTTTCTCCTTTTTGTGAAGTCGGTTAAATATATTCCGACGAATTGATAATTTTCTCCTTTTTGCGATGTCGGTTAAAAATTAACAAACAAAAGAAAACTAGCCATATATAGTCTTATATTAACTTAATTAGTTGACCACAAGGGTATATTGGTACTGTGTGTGTGTGTGCACTGAAATGTAGTGAAACTCGGCAGCCAAGGATGCTGCAACGGAAAGTAAATGCCGCTACTTTTGTTGTTGCTCCTACCAATTCATTCATTTCATATTGCGCCTGCTGCTGCTGCCGTTAGGTATTGTTGTCGTCATGCCTCAATACGCATTCGGCATGGTCATTTGCTTATTACTTTATATAAATTTTTTAGTTGCTAATTTACTGGTTTAGCGCTTAATTTCACTTTTTCACGTAATATTATACGTCTATGCGTTTAAACTTGAATTCGTCGTGAAATTATATGAATTAGCTGAAATAAAGCAAAAATATGATTAGCAGCAAATTGTGAAATAATTGTAATTTGCATGTACATACATACATACATACTACCTACCTTTCTAGCATTTTGGCGAAAGGGAAATTTTTCAACTCAATCGCAGCTAACTTAGCCAATAGCGAATGAACTGTGAAACTAAAGAGTGGAGCCACGAACTTGTAGATTTTTTTTAGACTGGTTTCATTGCTTCCTTTAGATGCAAAAGAAGGCTAATAAAAAGATTGCATAATAGCTGGTAGCGCATACTAAATATTTTTTTTATTTTTTATGTTTTATTTTGTACTTTAGAAAAACTGGTCTCTTGCTTGCTGCCGCAAAAGACATTAAATTTTCATTAGAAAAGTTGGCTGTTCTGTCGCGAAATATTTGCGAAACTTTGCACGTCCTACAGTCATAAAGAAGTTAATGAACCTTCCGTCTGACAAAGCACACTTCAGCACACTGCCTCTTGCAGTGCGCGCTCGCGTTGGCTTTAGTTCACTTTTGACACTACAGCGCTGCTGCTTCATTTTGACTTATTCCTTATTCATTTTCCTCTTTTTTTTTTACCTACCACTTTTTGGTATCTTCTCAACCGCCTACTTAACTCTGCCCAAAATGGGCGGATGACATTCCTTTATTATATTTTCTTCTTCATTTCAACTACCACACTTTGCTTTCTTGATTTTGTTTGCTGATATTTGCAAGTCAAGTGAAAGTTCAATGCAATGCAATAATAGCAACAACAGCAAATCTCAATTATGTATATACAATATCTCGATTTCAGTGCTGGGCTTGTTTCAAACAATTTAAAATATATATATCCACTTACTTGCAAATATTGTCCCACGTTTCACGCCACTGAGTCACTGATTTTTAACCTCTTTTTTAACTACACTGCGGAAGTGCGCGCAAATTTTTGGCAATTTTAGTGAATGTTTCTTGCGTCTTCTATTCAAATGAAAGAAAGCAGCAGCAAAGCAAACAAACAGCAGTGTAGAAATTTTTCTGCATGTAATGGCGTAATAATTGCAAAATAACTCGGCGTGGTCAAGCAAAGATTACCTAAATTGTAATTAATCAGCGGCGGAGACTAAGTAGAAAGTGTCACTAAATTTTGTGTGTTGATCAACGTACATTTTAAAAACAATAAAAAACAATATTGTCATGCATTAAACTAAATCATTTAAAGTGGATTTGAGTGAAAATTTTCAGTTGCACATATATCATGTGCTCATAAACATAAAATTACTGACATCCTACATGATTCGCTTAAAATTATATAAATATGTGCGTACATATTTATTTTCTTTTGCCGATGAGATAATGTTTTAATTATTAACGCAAATTTTATTGTTATTTATAAACTTCAATTAAATTTTGCACCGTTCGTATTACGATTTGTTTTTTACAACGTTTATACTAAGCGCGTATCACAAATTTCTTCGCTATTAAGTGCCATATTGATGATAAAAAAGTGCCAAAATGTGCCAAATAGAAAAATAAAAGTGCACAAAAAAGGTGCCATTCTTTTTAATTCTTCCCATTTAGCATTAAAATTAGAAACACATTCTTAAAACAAAAGTTCAATGCAAAAGTAAGACAAACCAGTTGTAAACACTATAGAAATTAGAAAATTTTTTGTTGAGAAAAAGAAGTACACGCAAAGTATTTCACAAAAATGTATTGAAATATTAAGTGCCGTTTGGAGTAAAATAGAGCCAAAAAATGGCACAATCTGAGCGAAGTTGGCAGCCCTGCTGCTGACACCTGAGAACCGTGTCAAAGAGACGTTTGCAAGTTCAAAATATCAGGTAAATCGTGGCCTTAGTCAAAACAGAAAATACTAAAGTATTTAGCAGTCATTTGATTACCCACAAAGTTCTAAATACTAGAATACATCGAATGAAACTCCCTCCCGATCGGTCAGTAAAGCTCTGTATTTATGTACTGAATAGTGCAGCGTTGCCAGTGATCAGTGAATTTTTGAATCCAAACCTCCAAATATAGACTACCCAAAAAAGGATTGTAATAGCGTGGGCTTCCCTTCTGCCTAAAGCTCGAACCCATTATGGGCAAGAAGCAGGACCTGGACGCAGGGACACCGAGCGAACTTTAGTTAATCTGGAAAAATATGGAACGCCACCCTGAGGTAATGCGATTAGTGATTCCAGGGTGGACGACGGTTCCAATTCGGGGGGAGTTTTTTAGTTTCCGGACATACCATTGTTGTGACGACAGCTTTGATGATGCCCAGGAAAAAAAATATATATCATTACATGTGCTAAATGTTGGTTTATCTCCATGACTTTTCCACAGATTTTTACCATAAAATTGCAATTTTTTCATCTGCTAACAGAATAAGCTGCTATCCTACGATAGCTACTAAGTTTATGACAAGATATTTGTAACCCAACAAATCATAAAAATATACAAGAGCAAATTGGGTAAAAAAAAAAAGTTTAAAAACTATTAAGTATATTTTAAGAGCAAAATAAAGGTCGACGAAAACGTATTTTAACAAAAAAAGAAATATTAAAAATTTCGTTTGCCATAAATTGGCCTAAAGTAATAGGGAAACATATTAAATAATATTTTTGTTTGGTAAACTCATTAATATTTGAAAGCATTGTAAACTCCCAAGCTCGTGTAGGAAAATCCAAAGCAAATTGGCTCTTAATGCCACACACAAACATACTTACGTTCACACAAATAAATTGCATACAAAGTTTTTTGTTATTTACTTACAAATCTGTTGTATGTATGTAAGGGTCTGGGAATTAGACTGTGATATAAGCGGATGATGAATAGATTTTAAATGGGCAAATTTACCAGCAGAAGCGCTGTTGGAAAGCGCAACCGGCGAGGCTCAAGCGTAACCATTTAGCAATTAACGCCTCACTTTCAAGCTACTTCATTAAACATTTAATAAAAAGCTTAACAGCTTTTATGCGCTATTATAACTGACAGATAGCCTCTTACGTTTCAGCATATAATATTTTAAGATTTTTTCTGAGAAAAACTTTTTTCATCGCTATTATAAATATACATACATACATATGGATATATATGTATCTACATACATTAGAGCGTACCAGAAAAAAGGTGACTACAGTTTCGAATCTAAAGCATTTTTCAAGCCAAATTAAAAAAAAAAATGTTTTTTTTGACGAGTGCAGGGATCTCCTTTTTAAAGTGTGATATATCGACGTACTGGTCTCGGGGAAACAGTTTTTTGTGTCACAGTTCATTGACCTGAAGTAGCCCGTTCTAGTGCCTACCCACCAGATCTCATTTCCTACCACCCTAATGTACCACCCTATTGTCCGTAAATGAAAGCTCTTTAAACGTTATTGAACTTTTGCTAAGGCAGTATTGCGTTTATTCTAGTAGAACTATTTAAAAAAAAATTATTTCTGAATGCAGGTATCACCTAAAAAGTAAATTGCCTTGCAAAAACACTTAAGACTCAGGAATGTACGGCCAATCTATTGTTTTTCACTTGTAAGGTGGTACGGTCTAATGCATATACATACATACATACTTATTTATGTATGCGCGTATTTTATTTTCAGTGTAGAGTTTTATTGCTAACTGCTTTTATATAAAACTGTGTGATAGTTTCATTTGCTATTAAATGAACGAAGTACTTTTGTTATTTTTTATTTTTTTTTGTTAACAATTTTGCTCTTTTTTAATCTTTTGCTACTCTGCTAGTGCTTATTTTTGCATTTTCCTAAGCGATTACGACATCTTTCCATTCATTTATTTGAGCCGCAACTAATTAATACCAATTCGTATTTAGAAATGTTCGGTTGCTGTTGTTGTTGCTATGTATTTATATTTGTAAATATGTATGTATGTATACTGTATTTCTTTTTTGTTATGGTAATTAAGTATGTAATGCTTCATTGCTGAAAAGTCGGTGAATGGCTAGCCAGCCACTGACCGGGTCAGTGGAATAATTTGCTTTGAAAGCGCCGGAAGATGCTGTGAGTTACACAAATTCTGCTAACCTAAATGGAAATAAGCTAATTGAGAAATCACAAAAAAAAGAAGAAAAAAGGAAGATATATATGTAATAGCTCAAGCTATTTAATTGCTTTTACATGAAGCTTTTATTGCTAAAATCGACTTGTTCGTGCGCGGTCAGTTGGTTGATTTTAGTTGAATTTGATTTAGCTTTTTTTCTAGAGGTTTCACAATTTTTTACAACTTTTTTTTGTCGCATTTCGCTTTGCGCTTTGACTTTTTATTTCAATTAATTTGATTTCCTCGCATTCTAAGTGCCACACAAAAACAACAACAGCAGCAACATACTCGAACCCAATGCCCGAACAAGAGACCCGCCAGCAGTGGTTAGCTGCCAGCTGCGGTTACCGCCTTGCGTTCATGCTGCGCGGTTTGTTGCTTAAGTCTTTTGATTTAATGCTGACATTTTTATTGAGGCTTCTCTGAAAATTGCGCAAAACCAAGTGAAATTTCACAATGCTCATGGACAAGCAGAACAACAGACAGTTGGAAATAAGATGGCAAAAGCGAAATTTTAAAGAAATTTTCAAAATTTTCCACTGGCTGTCCAGTGGTGAATGACTGCATTTGTGTATATGCTGTGTGTGGCTAGGTGTGTGTTTGCATCCTAAAATAGCCAAATGACAGCACTTTCATTCGTTCTGCACCTGCAACAGCAGCCAAAGTGACAGCAACAGCAGTGCAGGTGGCAGCGGCAGTGACTGCCATATCCACCGCAGCTGCAACTGTATGAGCACATCCGAAAAGCCATAAATATTTGGGATGCGCGCCGACTTTTACTTCCGAAAAGAAAATAGAAATATATATGTACATGTGTATGTATGTATGTATAAACGAATATTCACGACAAAAAACGGCGCCGCCAGTGGCCAAAAAGTGGAAATGCAAACAGGTGATCAGCGCTTAATTTATGACTTGCAGCGCGTTGTAAAAACTTGCCATACACACACACACACACACACACACTCACTCGAATATACCATGCGTGTTGCATGCACACTGGCAGCGTATAGGCCATCATCACAAACCATCCATGCCGTGCCATCCGTGCACAATAAAATCACTGAAGCCGATAGTTGAGCAGCAGCAATAGATTGTTCGACGATGAGGCGGCGACAGGCAAGTGGCATGCCACACCACGCAACACGTAACGCGAGCATAGACGTGACAGAATCATGTACCGTGGCAA